>NW_026871985.1:0-342302 GCF_033458585.1 Syngnathus typhle | reverse complement strand
GTTGGCATCGAAAAAAACGCTCACGGGTGCTTTAGAGTGCCGAGTTTATTACTGCGCATTAAGAAATGACCACCTCCAACGTTTGGTTTATGTTTTATAAGCATTTTTAATTTTATTGCTTAAATCGCATTTTCTCGGCGAGCTGAGCACTTTTTCTGAATTGTGCCGCTCCCGTCACTCTGGTTAGGTTGGCATCGAAAAAAACGCTCTCGGGTGCTTTAGAGTGCCGAGTTATTCACTGCGCATGGAGAAATGACCACCTCCAACGTTTGGTTTATGTTTTATAAGCATTTTTAATTTTATTGCTTAAATCGCATTTTCTCGGCGAGCTGAGCACTTTTTCTGAATTGTGCCGCTCCCGTCACTCTGGTTAGGTTGGCATCGAAAAAAACGCTCTCGGGTGCTTTAGAGTGCCGAGTTTATCACTGCGCATGAAGAAATGACCACCTCCACCGTTTGGTTTATGTTTTATAAGCAATTTTAATTTTATTGCTTAAATCGCATTTTCTCGGCGAGCTGAGCGCTTTTTCTGAATTGTGCCGCTCCCGTAACTCTGGTTAGGTTGGCATCGAAAAAAACGCTCTCGGGTGCTTTAGAGTGCCGAGTTTATTACTGCGCATTAGGAAATGACCACCTCCAACGTTTGGTTTATGTTTTATAAGCATTTTTAATTTTATTGCTTAAATCGCATTTTCTCGGCGAGCTGAGCTGAATTGTGCCGCTCCCGTCACTCTGGTTAGGTTGGCATCGAAAAAAACGCTCTCGGGTGCTTTAGAGTGCCGAGTTTATTACTGCGCATTAAGAAATGACCACCTCCAACGTTTGGTTTATGTTTTATAAGCATTTTTAATTTTATTGCTTAAATCGCATTTTCTCGGTGAGCTGAGCACTTTTTCTGAATTGTGCCGCTCCCGTCACTCTGGTTAGGTTGGCATCGAAAAAAACGCTCTCGGGTGCTTTAGAGTGCCGAGTTATTCACTGCGCATGAAGAAATGACCACCTCCAACGTTTGGTTTATGTTTTATAAGCATTTTTAATTTTATTGCTTAAATCGCATTTTCTCGGCGAGCTGAGCACTTTTTCTGAATTGTGCCGCTCCCGTCACTCTGGTTAGGTTGGCATCGAAAAAAACGCTCTCGGGTGCTTTAGAGTGCCGAGTTTATCACTGCGCATGAAGAAATGACCACCTCCAACGTTTGGTTTATGTTTTATAAGCATTTTTAATTTTATTGCTTAAATCGCATTTTCTCGGCGAGCTGAGCACTTTTTCTGAATTGTGCCGCTCCCGTCACTCTGGTTAGGTTGGCATCGAAAAAAACGCTCTCGGGTGCTTTAGAGTGCCGAGTTATTCACTGCGCATGAAGAAATGACCACCTCCAACGTTTGGTTTATGTTTAATAAGCATTTTTAATTTTATTGCTTAAATCGCATTTTCTCGGCGAGCTGAGCACTTTTTCTGAATTGTGCCGCTCCCGTCACTCTGGTTAGGTTGGCATCGAAAAAAACGCTCTCGGGTGCTTTAGAGTGCCGAGTTTATCACTGCGCATGAAGAAATGACCACCTCCAACGTTT
This sequence comes from Syngnathus typhle, assembly GCF_033458585.1. Lineage (NCBI taxonomy): Eukaryota > Metazoa > Chordata > Actinopteri > Syngnathiformes > Syngnathidae > Syngnathus > Syngnathus typhle. The sequence continues at coordinate 340,730 of NW_026871985.1, read as the reverse complement.
GGTTTATGTTTTATAAGCATTTTTAATTTTATTGCTTAAATCGCATTTTCTCGGCGAGCTGAGCGCTTTTTCTGAATTGTGCCGCTCCCGTCACTCTGGTTAGGTTGGCATCGAAAAAAACGCTCTCGGGTGCTTTAGAGTGCCGAGTTTATTACTGCGCATTAAGAAATGACCACCTCCAACGTTTGGTTTATGTTTTATAAGCATTTTTAATTTTATTGCTTAAATCGCATTTTCTCGGCGAGCTGAGCACTTTTTCTGAATTGTGCCGCTCCCGTCACTCTGGTTAGGTTGGCATCGAAAAAAACGCTCTCGGGTGCTCTAGAGTGCCGAGTTTATTACTGCGCATTAAGAAATGACCACCTCCAACGTTTGGTTTATGTTTTATAAGCATTTTTAATTTTATTGCTTAAATCGCATTTTCTCGGCGAGCTGAGCACTTTTTCTGAATTGTGCCGCTCCCGTCACTCTGGTTAGGTTGGCATCGAAAAAAACGCTCTCGGGTGCTTTAGAGTGCCGAGTTTATTACTGCGCATTAAGAAATGACCACCTCCAACGTTTGGTTTATGTTTTATAAGCATTTTTAATTTTATTGCTTAAATCGCATTTTCTCGGCGAGCTGAGCACTTTTTCTGAATTGTGCCGTCCCGTCACTTGGCATCGAAAAAAACGCTCTCGGGTGCTTTAGAGTGCCGAGTTATTCACTGCGCATGAAGAAATGACCACCTCCAACGTTTGGTTTATGTTTAATAAGCATTTTTAATTTTATTGCTTAAATCGCATTTTCTCGGCGAGCTGAGCACTTTTTCTGAATTGTGCCGCTCCCGTCACTCTGGTTAGGTTGGCATCGAAAAAAACGCTCTCGGGTGCTTTAGAGTGCCGAGTTATTCACTGCGCATGGAGAAATGACCACCTCCAACGTTTGGTTTATGTTTTATAAGCATTTTTAATTTTATTGCTTAAATCGCATTTTCTCGGCGAGCTGAGCACTTTTTCTGAATTGTGCCGCTCCCGTCACTCTGGTTAGGTTGGCATCGAAAAAAACGCTCTCGGGTGCTTTAGAGTGCCGAGTTTATCACTGCGCATGAAGAAATGACCACCTCCAACGTTTGGTTTATGTTTTATAAGCATTTTTAATTTTATTGCTTAAATCGCATTTTCTCGGCGAGCTGAGCGCTTTTTCTGAATTGTGCCGCTCCCGTAACTCTGGTTAGGTTGGCATCGAAAAAAACGCTCTCGGGTGCTTTAGAGTGCCGAGTTTATTACTGCGCATTAGGAAATGACCACCTCCAACGTTTGGTTTATGTTTTATAAGCATTTTTAATTTTGTTGCTTAAATCGCATTTTCTCGGCGAGCTGAGCACTTTTTCTGAATTGTGCCGCTCCCGTCACTCTGGTTAGGTTGGCATCGAAAAAAACGCTCTCGGGTGCTTTAGAGTGCCGAGTTTATTACTGCGCATGAAGAAATGACCACCTCCAACGTTTGGTTTATGTTTTATAAGCATTTTTAATTTTATTGCTTAAATCGCATTTTCTCGGCGAGCTGAGCGCTTTTTCTGAATTGTGCCGCTCCCGTCACTCTGGTTAGGTTGGCATCGAAAAAAACGCTCTCGGGTGCTTTAGAGTGCCGAGTTTATCACTGCGCATGAAGAAATGACCACCTCCAACGTTTGGTTTACGTTTTATAAGCATTTTTAATTTTATTGCTTAAATCGCATTTTCTCGGCGAGCTGAGCGCTTTTTCTGAATTGTGCCGCTCCCGTAACTCTGGTTAGGTTGGCATCGAAAAAAACGCTCTCGGGAGCTTTAGAGTGCCGAGTTATTCACTGCGCATGAAGAAATGACCACCTCCAACGTTTGGTTTATGTTTTATAAGCATTTTTAATTTTATTGCTTAAATCGCATTTTCTCGGCGAGCTGAGCACTTTTTCTGAATTGTGCCGCTCCCGTCACTCTGGTTAGGTTGGCATCGAAAAAAACGCTCTCGGGTGCTTTAGAGTGCCGAGTTTATTACTGCGCATTAAGAAATGACCACCTCCAACGTTTGGTTTATGTTTTATAAGCATTTTTAATTTTATTGCTTAAATCGCATTTTCTCGGCGAGCTGAGCACTTTTTCTGAATTGTGCCGCTCCCGTCACTCTGGTTAGGTTGGCATAAAAAAAAACGCTCTCGGGTGCTTTAGAGTGCCGAGTTTATTACTGCGCATTAAGAAATGACCACCTCCAACGTTTGGTTTATGTTTTATAAGCATTTTTAATTTTATTGCTTAAATCGCATTTTCTCGGCGAGCTGAGCACTTTTTCTGAATTGTGCCGCTCCCGTCACTTGGCATCGAAAAAAACGCTCTCGGGTGCTTTAGAGTGCCGAGTTATTCACTGCGCATGAAGAAATGACCACCTCCAACGTTTGGTTTATGTTTTATAAGCATTTTTAATTTTATTGCTTAAATCGCATTTTCTCGGCGAGCTGAGCGCTTTTTCTGAATTGTGCCGCTCCCGTCACTCTGGTTAGGTTGGCATCGAAAAAAACGCTCTCGGGTGCTTTAGAGTGCTGAGTTTATTACTGCGCATTAAGAAATGACCACCTCCAACGTTTGGTTTATGTTTTATAAGCATTTTTAATTTTATTGCTTAAATCGCATTTTCTCGGCGAGCTGAGCGCTTTTTCTGAATTGTGCCGCTCCCGTCACTCTGGTTAGGTTGGCATCGAAAAAAATGCTCTCGGGTGCTTTAGAGTGCCGAGTTTATTACTGCGCATTAAGAAATGACCACCTCCAACGTTTGGTTTATGTTTTATAAGCATTTTTAATTTTATTGCTTAAATCGCATTTTCTCGGCGAGCTGAGCACTTTTTCTGAATTGTGCCGCTCCCGTCACTCTGGTTAGGTTGGCATCGAAAAAAACGCTCTCGGGTGCTTTAGAGTGCCGAGTTATTCACTGCGCACGAAGAAATGACCACCTCCAACGTTTGGTTTATGTTTTATAAGCATTTTTATTTTTATTGCTTAAATCGCATTTTCTCGGCGAGCTGAGCGCTTTTTCTGAATTGTGCCGCTCCCGTCACTCTGGTTAGGTTGGCATCGAAAAAAACGCTCTCGGGTGCTTTAGAGTGCCGAGTTTATTACTGCGCATTAAGAAATGACCACCTCCAACGTTTGGTTTATGTTTTATAAGCATTTTTAATTTTATTGCTTAAATCGCATTTTCTCGGCGAGCTGAGCACTTTTTCTGAATTGTGCCGCTCCCGTCACTCTGGTTAGGTTGGCATCGAAAAAAACGCTCTCGGGTGCTTTAGAGTGCCGAGTTTATTACTGCGCATTAAGAAATGACCACCTCCAACGTTTGGTTTATGTTTTATAAGCATTTTTAATTTTATTGCTTAAATCGCATTTTCTCGGCGAGCTGAGCACTTTTTCTGAATTGTGCCGCTCCCGTCACTCTGGTTAGGTTGGCATCGAAAAAAACGCTCTCGGGTGCTTTAGAGTGCCGAGTTTATTACTGCGCATTAAGAAATGACCACCTCCAACGTTTGGTTTATGTTTTATAAGCATTTTTAATTTTATTGCTTAAATCGCATTTTCTCGGCGAGCTGAGCACTTTTTCTGAATTGTGCCGCTCCCGTCACTCTGGTTAGGTTGGCATCGAAAAAAACGCTCTCGGGTGCTTTAGAGTGCCGAGTTTATTACTGCGCATTAAGAAATGACCACCTCCAACGTTTGGTTTATGTTTAATAAGCATTTTTAATTTTATTGCTTAAATCGCATTTTCTCGGCGAGCTGAGCACTTTTTCTGAATTGTGCCGCTCCCGTCACTCTGGTTAGGTTGGCATCGAAAAAAACGCTCTCGGGTGCTTTAGAGTGCCGAGTTTATTACTGCGCATTAAGAAATGACCACCTCCAACGTTTGGTTTATGTTTTATAAGCATTTTTAATTTTATTGCTTAAATCGCATTTTCTCGGCGAGCTGAGCGCTTTTTCTGAATTGTGCCGCTCCCGTCACTCTGGTTAGGTTGGCATCGAAAAAAACGCTCTCGGGTGCTTTAGAGTGCCGAGTTATTCACTGCGCATGAAGAAATGACCACCTCCAACGTTTGGTTTATGTTTTATAAGCATTTTTAATTTTATTGCTTAAATCGCATTTTCTCGGCGAGCTGAGCACTTTTTCTGAATTGTGCCGCTCCCGTCACTCTGGTTAGGTTGGCATCGAAAAAAACGCTCTCGGGTGCTTTAGAGTGCCGAGTTATTCACTGCGCATGAAGAAATGACCACCTCCAACGTTTGGTTTATGTTTTATAAGCATTTTTAATTTTATTGCTTAAATCGCATTTTCTCGGCGAGCTGAGCGCTTTTTCTGAATTGTGCCGCTCCCGTAACTCTGGTTAGGTTGGCATCGAAAAAAACGCTCTCGGGTGCTTTAGAGTGCCGAGTTTATTACTGCGCATTAAGAAATGACCACCTCCAACGTTTGGTTTATGTTTTATAAGCATTTTTAATTTTATTGCTTAAATCGCATTTTCTCGGCGAGCTGAGCACTTTTTCTGAATTGTGCCGCTCCCGTCACTCTGGTTAGGTTGGCATCGAAAAAAACGCTCTCGGGTGCTTTAGAGTGCCGAGTTTATTACTGCGCATTAAGAAATGACCACCTCCAACGTTTGGTTTATGTTTTATAAGCATTTTTAATTTTATTGCTTAAATCGCATTTTCTCGGCGAGCTGAGCACTTTTTCTGAATTGTGCCGCTCCCGTCACTCTGGTTAGGTTGGCATCGAAAAAAACGCTCACGGGTGCTTTAGAGTGCCGAGTTTATTACTGCGCATTAAGAAATGACCACCTCCAACGTTTGGTTTATGTTTTATAAGCATTTTTAATTTTATTGCTTAAATCGCATTTTCTCGGCGAGCTGAGCACTTTTTCTGAATTGTGCCGCTCCCGTCACTCTGGTTAGGTTGGCATCGAAAAAAACGCTCTCGGGTGCTTTAGAGTGCCGAGTTATTCACTGCGCATGGAGAAATGACCACCTCCAACGTTTGGTTTATGTTTTATAAGCATTTTTAATTTTTTTGCTTAAATCGCATTTTCTCGGCGAGCTGAGCACTTTTTCTGAATTGTGCCGCTCCCGTCACTCTGGTTAGGTTGGCATCGAAAAAAACACTCTCGGGTGCTTTAGAGTGCCGAGTTTATCACTGCGCATGAAGAAATGACCACCTCCAACGTTTGGTTTATGTTTTATAAGCATTTTTAATTTTATTGCTTAAATCGCATTTTCTCGGCGAGCTGAGCGCTTTTTCTGAATTGTGCCGCTCCCGTCACTCTGGTTAGGTTGGCATCGAAAAAAACGCTCTCGGGTGCTTTAGAGTGCCGAGTTTATCACTGCGCATGAAGAAATGACCACCTCCAACGTTTGGTTTATGTTTTATAAGCATTTTTAATTTTATTGCTTAAATCGCATTTTCTCGGCGAGCTGAGCGCTTTTTCTGAATTGTGCCGCTCCCGTAACTCTGGTTAGGTTGGCATCGAAAAAAACGCTCTCGGGTGCTTTAGAGTGCCGAGTTTATCACTGCGCATGAAGAAATGACCACTTCCAACGTTTGGTTTATGTTTTATAAGCGATTTTAATTTTATTGCTTAAATCGCATTTTCTCGGCGAGCTGAGCACTTTTTCTGAATTGTGCCGCTCCCGTCACTCTGGTTAGGTTGGCATCGAAAAAAACGCTCTCGGGTGCTCTAGAGTGCCGAGTTTATTACTGCGCATTAAGAAATGACCACCTCCAACGTTTGGTTTATGTTTTATAAGCATTTTTAATTTTATTGCTTCAATCGCATTTTCTCGGCGAGCTGAGCACTTTTTCTGAATTGTGCCGCTCCCGTCACTCTGGTTAGGTTGGCATCGAAAAAAACGCTCTCGGGTGCTTTAGAGTGCCGAGTTTATTACTGCGCATTAAGAAATGACCACCTCCAACGTTTGGTTTATGTTTTATAAGCATTTTTAATTTTATTGCTTAAATCGCATTTTCTCGGCGAGCTGAGCACTTTTTCTGAATTGTGCCGCTCCCGTCACTCTGGTTAGGTTGGCATCGAAAAAAACGCTCTCGGGTGCTTTAGAGTGCCGAGTTATTCACTGCGCATGAAGAAATGACCACCTCCAACGTTTGGTTTATGTTTTATAAGCATTTTTAATTTTATTGCTTAAATCGCATTTTCTCGGCGAGCTGAGCACTTTTTCTGAATTGTGCCGCTCCCGTCACTCTGGTTAGGTTGGCATCGAAAAAAACGCTCTCGGGTGCTTTAGAGTGCCGAGTTATTCACTGCGCATGAAGAAATGACCACCTCCAATGTTTGGTTTATGTTTAATAAGCATTTTTAATTTTATTGCTTAAATCGCATTTTCTCGGCGAGCTGAGCGCTTTTTCTGAATTGTGCCGCTCCCGTCACTCTGGTTAGGTTGGCATCGAAAAAAACGCTCTCGGGTGCTTTAGAGTGCCGAGTTATTCACTGCGCATGAAGAAATGACCACCTCCAACGTTTGGTTTATGTTTAATAAGCATTTTTAATTTTATTGCTTAAATCGCATTTTCTCGGCGAGCTGAGCACCTTTTCTGAATTGTGCCGCTCCCGTCACTCTGGTTAGGTTGGCATCGAAAAAAAACGCTCTCGGGTGCTTTAGAGTGCCGAGTTTATTACTGCGCATTAAGAAATGACCACCTCCAACGTTTGGTTTATGTTTTATAAGCATTTTTAATTTTATTGCTTAAATCGCATTTTCTCGGCGAGCTGAGCACTTTTTCTGAATTGTGCCGCTCCCGTCACTCTGGTTAGGTTGGCATCGAAAAAAACGCTCTCGGGTGCTTTAGAGTGCCGAGTTTATTACTGCGCATTAAGAAATGACCACCTCCAACGTTTGGTTTATGTTTTATAAGCATTTTTAATTTTATTGCTTAAATCGCATTTTCTCGGCGAGCTGAGCACTTTTTCTGAATTGTGCCGCTCCCGTCACTCTGGTTAGGTTGGCATCGAAAAAAACGCTCTCGGGTGCTTTAGAGTGCCGAGTTATTCACTGCGCATGAAGAAATGACCACCTCCAACGTTTGGTTTATGTTTAATAAGCATTTTTAATTTTATTGCTTGAATCGCATTTTCTCGGCGAGCTGAGCACTTTTTCTGAATTGTGCCGCTCCCGTCACTCTGGTTAGGTTGGCATCGAAAAAAACGCTCTCGGGTGCTTTAGAGTGCCGAGTTTATTACTGCGCATTAAGAAATGACCACCTCCAACGTTTGGTTTATGTTTTATAAGCATTTTTAATTTTATTGCTTAAATCGCATTTTCTCGGCGAGCTGAGCGCTTTTTCTGAATTGTGCCGCTCCCGTCACTCTGGTTAGGTTGGCATCGAAAAAAACGCTTTCGGGTGCTTTAGAGTGCCGAGTTATTCACTGCGCATGAAGAAATGACCACCTCCAACGTTTGGTTTATGTTTAATAAGCATTTTTAATTTTATTGCTTAAATCGCATTTTCTCGGCGAGCTGAGCACTTTTTCTGAATTGTGCCGCTCCCGTCACTCTGGTTAGGTTGGCATCGAAAAAAACGCTCTCGGGTGCTTTAGAGTGCCGAGTTTATTACTGCGCATTAAGAAATGACCACCTCCAACGTTTGGTTTATGTTTTATAAGCATTTTTAATTTTATTGCTTAAATCGCATTTTCTCGGCGAGCTGAGCACTTTTTCTGAATTGTGCCGCTCCCGTCACTCTGGTTAGGTTGGCATCGAAAAAAACGCTCTCGGGTGCTTTAGAGTGCCGAGTTTATCACTGCGCATGAAGAAATGACCACCTCCAACGTTTGGTTTATGTTTAATAAGCATTTTTAATTTTATTGCTTAAATCGCATTTTCTCGGCGAGCTGAGCACTTTTTCTGAATTGTGCCGCTCCCGTCACTCTGGTTAGGTTGGCATCGAAAAAAACGCTCTCGGGTGCTTTAGAGTGCCGATTTTATTACTGCGCATTAAGAAATGACCACCTCCAACGTTTGGTTTATGTTTTATAAGCATTTTTAATTTTATTGCTTAAATCGCATTTTCTCGGCGAGCTGAGCACTTTTTCTGAATTGTGCCGCTCCCGTCACTCTGGTTAGGTTGGCATCGAAAAAAACGCTCTCGGGTGCTTTAGAGTGCCGAGTTTATTACTGCGCATTAAGAAATGACCACCTCCAACGTTTGGTTTATGTTTTATAAGCATTTTTAATTTTATTGCTTAAATCGCATTTTCTCGGCGAGCTGAGCTCTTTTTCTGAATTGTGCCGCTCCCGTCACTCTGGTTAGGTTGGCATCGAAAAAAACGCTCTCGGGTGCTTTAGAGTGCCGAGTTATTCACTGCGCATGAAGAAATGACCACCTCCAACGTTTGGTTTATGTTTAATAAGCATTTTTAATTTTATTGCTTAAATCGCATTTTCTCGGCGAGCTGAGCACTTTTTCTGAATTGTGCCGCTCCCGTCACTCTGGTTAGGTTGGCATCGAAAAAAACGCTCTCGGGTGCTTTAGAGTGCCGAGTTTATTACTGCGCATTAAGAAATGACCACCTCCAACCTTTGGTTTATGTTTTATAAGCATTTTTAATTTTATTGCTTAAATCGCATTTTCTCGGCGAGCTGAGCGCTTTTTCTGAATTGTGCCGCTCCCGTCACTCTGGTTAGGTTGGCATCGAAAAAAACGCTCTCGGGTGCTTTAGAGTGCCGAGTTATTCACTGCGCATGAAGAAATGACCACCTCCAACGTTTGGTTTATGTTTAATAAGCATTTTTAATTTTATTGCTTAAATCGCATTTTCTCGGCGAGCTGAGCACTTTTTCTGAATTGTTCCGCTCCCGTCACTCTGGTTAGGTTGGCATCGAAAAAAACGCTCTCGGGTGCTTTAGAGTGCCGAGTTTATTACTGCGCATTAAGAAATGACCACCTCCAACGTTTGGTTTATGTTTTATAAGCATTTTTAATTTTATTGCTTAAATCGCATTTTCTCGGCGAGCTGAGCACTTTTTCTGAATTGTGCCGCTCCCGTCACTCTGGTTAGGTTGGCATCGAAAAAAACGCTCTCGGGTGCTTTAGAGTGCCGAGTTTATCACTGCGCATGAAGAAATGACCACCTCCAACGTTTGGTTTATGTTTTATAAGCATTTTTAATTTTATTGCTTAAATCGCATTTTCTCGGCGAGCTGAGCGCTTTTTCTGAATTGTGCCGCTCCCGTCACTCTGGTTAGGTTGGCATCGAAAAAAACGCTCTCGGGTGCTTTAGAGTGCCGAGTTTATCACTGCGCATGAAGAAATGACCACCTCCAACGTTTGGTTTATGTTTTATAAGCATTTTTAATTTTATTGCTTAAATCGCATTTTCTCGGCGAGCTGAGCGCTTTTTCTGAATTGTGCCGCTCCCGTCACTCTGGTTAGGTTGGCATCGAAAAAAACGCTCTCGGGTGCTTTAGAGTGCCGAGTTATTCACTGCGCATGAAGAAATGACCACCTCCAATGTTTGGTTTATGTTTAATAAGCATTTTTAATTTTATTGCTTAAATCGCATTTTCTCGGCGAGCTGAGCACTTTTTCTGAATTGTGCCGCTCCCGTCACTCTGGTTAGGTTGGCATCGAAAAAAACGCTCTCGGGTGCTTTAGAGTGCCGAGTTTATTACTGCGCATTAAGAAATGACCACCTCCAACGTTTGGTTTATGTTTTATAAGCATTTTTAATTTTATTGCTTAAATCGCATTTTCTCGGCGAGCTGAGCACTTTTTCTGAATTGTGCCGCTCCCGTCACTCTGGTTAGGTTGGCATCGAAAAAAACGCTCTCGGGTGCTTTAGAGTGCCCAGTTATTCACTGCGCATGAAGAAATGACCACCTCCAACGTTTGGTTTATGTTTAATAAGCATTTTTAATTTTATTGCTTGAATCGCATTTTCTCGGCGAGCTGAGCACTTTTTCTGAATTGTGCCGCTCCCGTCACTCTGGTTAGGTTGGCATCGAAAAAAACGCTCTCGGGTGCTTTAGAGTGCCGAGTTTATCACTGCGCATGAAGAAATGACCACCTCCAACGTTTGGTTTATGTTTTATAAGCATTTTTAATTTTATTGCTTAAATCGCATTTTCTCGGCGAGCTGAGCACTTTTTCTGAATTGTGCCGCTCCCGTCACTCTGGTTAGGTTGGCATCGAAAAAAACGCTCACGGGTGCTTTAGAGTGCCGAGTTTATTACTGCGCATTAAGAAATGACCACCTCCAACGTTTGGTTTATGTTTTATAAGCATTTTTAATTTTATTGCTTAAATCGCATTTTCTCGGCGAGCTGAGCACTTTTTCTGAATTGTGCCGCTCCCGTCACTCTGGTTAGGTTGGCATCGAAAAAAACGCTCTCGGGTGCTTTAGAGTGCCGAGTTATTCACTGCGCATGAAGAAATGACCACCTCCAACGTTTGGTTTATGTTTTATAAGCATTTTTAATTTTATTGCTTAAATCGCATTTTCTCGGCGAGCTGAGCGCTTTTTCTGAATTGTGCCGCTCCCGTAACTCTGGTTAGGTTGGCATCGAAAAAAACGCTCTCGGGTGCTTTAGAGTGCCGAGTTTATTACTGCGCATTAAGAAATGACCACCTCCAACGTTTGGTTTATGTTTTATAAGCATTTTTAATTTTATTGCTTAAATCGCATTTTCTCGGCGAGCTGAGCACTTTTTCTGAATTGTGCCGCTCCCGTCACTCTGGTTAGGTTGGCATCGAAAAAAACGCTCTCGGGTGCTTTAGAGTGCCGAGTTTATTACTGCGCATTAAGAAATGACCACCTCCAACGTTTGGTTTATGTTTTATAAGCATTTTTAATTTTATTGCTTAAATCGCATTTTCTCGGCGAGCTGAGCACTTTTTCTGAATTGTGCCGCTCCCGTCACTCTGGTTAGGTTGGCATCGAAAAAAAACGCTCACGGGTGCTTTAGAGTGCCGAGTTTATTACTGCGCATTAAGAAATGACCACCTCCAACGTTTGGTTTATGTTTTATAAGCATTTTTAATTGTATTGCTTAAATCGCATTTTCTCGGCGAGCTGAGCACTTTTTCTGAATTGTGCCGCTCCCGTCACTCTGGTTAGGTTGGCATCGAAAAAAACGCTCTCGGGTGCTTTAGAGTGCCGAGTTATTCACTGCGCATGGAGAAATGACCACCTCCAACGTTTGGTTTATGTTTTATAGGCATTTTTAATTTTATTGCTTAAATCGCATTTTCTCGGCGAGCTGAGCACTTTTTCTGAATTGTGCCGCTCCCGTCACTCTGGTTAGGTTGGCATCGAAAAAAACGCTCTCGGGTGCTTTAGAGTGCCGAGTTTATCACTGCGCATGAAGAAATGACCACCTCCAACGTTTGGTTTATGTTTTATAAGCATTTTTAATTTTATTGCTTAAATCGCATTTTCTCGGCGAGCTGAGCGCTTTTTCTGAATTGTGCCGCTCCCGTCACTCTGGTTAGGTTGGCATCGAAAAAAACGCTCTCGGGTGCTTTAGAGTGCCGAGTTTATCACTGCGCATGAAGAAATGACCACCTCCAACGTTTGGTTTATGTTTTATAAGCATTTTTAATTTTATTGCTTAAATCGCATTTTCTCGGCGAGCTGAGCGCTTTTTCTGAATTGTGCCGCTCCCGTCACTCTGGTTAGGTTGGCATCGAAAAAAACGCTCTCGGGTGCTTTAGAGTGCCGAGTTATTCACTGCGCATGAAGAAATGACCACCTCCAATGTTTGGTTTATGTTTAATAAGCATTTTTAATTTTATTGCTTAAATCGCATTTCTCGGCGAGCTGAGCACTTTTTCTGAATTGTGCCGCTCCCGTCACTCTGGTTAGGTTGGCATCGAAAAAAACGCTCTCGGGTGCTTTAGAGTGCCGAGTTTATTACTGCGCATTAAGAAATGACCACCTCCAACGTTTGGTTTATGTTTTATAAGCATTTTTAATTTTATTGCTTAAATCGCATTTTCTCGGCGAGCTGAGCACTTTTTCTGAATTGTGCCGCTCCCGTCACTCTGGTTAGGTTGGCATCGAAAAAAACGCTCTCGGGTGCTTTAGAGTGCCCAGTTATTCACTGCGCATGAAGAAATGACCACCTCCAACGTTTGGTTTATGTTTAATAAGCATTTTAATTTTATTGCTTGAATCGCATTTTCTCGGCGAGCTGAGCACTTTTTCTGAATTGTGCCGCTCCCGTCACTCTGGTTAGGTTGGCATCGAAAAAAACGCTCTCGGGTGCTTTAGAGTGCCGAGTTTATCACTGCGCATGAAGAAATGACCACCTCCAACGTTTGGTTTATGTTTTATAAGCATTTTTAATTTTATTGCTTAAATCGCATTTTCTCGGCGAGCTGAGCACTTTTTCTGAATTGTGCCGCTCCCGTCACTCTGGTTAGGTTGGCATCGAAAAAAACGCTCACGGGTGCTTTAGAGTGCCGAGTTTATTACTGCGCATTAAGAAATGACCACCTCCAACGTTTGGTTTATGTTTTATAAGCATTTTAATTTTATTGCTTAAATCGCATTTTCTCGGCGAGCTGAGCACTTTTTCTGAATTGTGCCGCTCCCGTCACTCTGGTTAGGTTGGCATCGAAAAAAACGCTCTCGGGTGCTTTAGAGTGCCGAGTTATTCACTGCGCATGAAGAAATGACCACCTCCAACGTTTGGTTTATGTTTTATAAGCATTTTTAATTTTATTGCTTAAATCGCATTTTCTCGGCGAGCTGAGCGCTTTTTCTGAATTGTGCCGCTCCCGTAACTCTGGTTAGGTTGGCATCGAAAAAAACGCTCTCGGGTGCTTTAGAGTGCCGAGTTTATTACTGCGCATTAAGAAATGACCACCTCCAACGTTTGGTTTATGTTTTATAAGCATTTTTAATTTTATTGCTTAAATCGCATTTTCTCGGCGAGCTGAGCACTTTTTCTGAATTGTGCCGCTCCCGTCACTCTGGTTAGGTTGGCCATCGAAAAAAACGCTCTCGGGTGCTTTAGAGTGCCGAGTTTATTACTGCGCATTAAGAAATGACCACCTCCAACGTTTGGTTTATGTTTTATAAGCATTTTTAATTTTATTGCTTAAATCGCATTTTCTCGGCGAGCTGAGCACTTTTTCTGAATTGTGCCGCTCCCGTCACTCTGGTTAGGTTGGCATCGAAAAAAACGCTCTCGGGTGCTTTAGAGTGCCGAGTTATTCACTGCGCATGAAGAAATGACCACCTCCAACGTTTGGTTTATGTTTTATAAGCATTTTTAATTTTATTGCTTAAATCGCATTTTCTCGGCGAGCTGAGCGCTTTTTCTGAATTGTGCCGCTCCCGTAACTCTGGTTAGGTTGGCATCGAAAAAAACGCTCTCGGGTGCTTTAGAGTGCCGAGTTTATTACTGCGCATTAAGAAATGACCACCTCCAACGTTTGGTTTATGTTTTATAAGCATTTTTAATTTTATTGCTTAAATCGCATTTTCTCGGCGAGCTGAGCACTTTTTCTGAATTGTGCCGCTCCCGTCACTCTGGTTAGGTTGGCATCGAAAAAAACGCTCTCGGGTGCTTTAGAGTGCCGAGTTTATTACTGCGCATTAAGAAATGACCACCTCCAACGTTTGGTTTATGTTTTATAAGCATTTTTAATTTTATTGCTTAAATCGCATTTTCTCGGCGAGCTGAGCACTTTTTCTGAATTGTGCCGCTCCCGTCACTCTGGTTAGGTTGGCATCGAAAAAAACGCTCACGGGTGCTTTAGAGTGCCGAGTTTATTACTGCGCATTAAGAAATGACCACCTCCAACGTTTGGTTTATGTTTTATAAGCATTTTTAATTTTATTGCTTAAATCGCATTTTCTCGGCGAGCTGAGCACTTTTTCTGAATTGTGCCGCTCCCGTCACTCTGGTTAGGTTGGCATCGAAAAAAACGCTCTCGGGTGCTTTAGAGTGCCGAGTTATTCACTGCGCATGGAGAAATGACCACCTCCAACGTTTGGTTTATGTTTTATAAGCATTTTTAATTTTATTGCTTAAATCGCATTTTCTCGGCGAGCTGAGCACTTTTTCTGAATTGTGCCGCTCCCGTCACTCTGGTTAGGTTGGCATCGAAAAAAACGCTCTCGGGTGCTTTAGAGTGCCGAGTTTATCACTGCGCATGAAGAAATGACCACCTCCAACGTTTGGTTTATGTTTTATAAGCATTTTTAATTTTATTGCTTAAATCGCATTTTCTCGGCGAGCTGAGCGCTTTTTCTGAATTGTGCCGCTCCCGTCACTCTGGTTAGGTTGGCATCGAAAAAAACGCTCTCGGGTGCTTTAGAGTGCCGAGTTTATCACTGCGCATGAAGAAATGACCACCTCCAACGTTTGGTTTATGTTTTATAAGCATTTTTAATTTTATTGCTTAAATCGCATTTTCTCGGCGAGCTGAGCGCTTTTTCTGAATTGTGCCGCTCCCGTAACTCTGGTTAGGTTGGCATCGAAAAAAACGCTCTCGGGTGCTTTAGAGTGCCGAGTTTATCACTGCGCATGAAGAAATGACCACTTCCAACGTTTGGTTTATGTTTTATAAGCATTTTTAATTTTATTGCTTAAATCGCATTTTCTCGGCGAGCTGAGCACTTTTTCTGAATTGTGCCGCTCCCGTCACTCTGGTTAGGTTGGCATCGAAAAAAACGCTCTCGGGTGCTCTAGAGTGCCGAGTTTATTACTGCGCATTAAGAAATGACCACCTCCAACGTTTGGTTTATGTTTTATAAGCATTTTTAATTTTATTGCTTAAATCGCATTTTCTCGGCGAGCTGAGCACTTTTTCTGAATTGTGCCGCTCCCGTCACTCTGGTTAGGTTGGCATCGAAAAAAACGCTCTCGGGTGCTTTAGAGTGCCGAGTTTATTACTGCGCATTAAGAAATGACCACCTCCAACGTTTGGTTTATGTTTTATCCATCCATCCATCCATCCATCCATCCATTTTCTGTACCGCTTAGTCCCCACTGGGGTCGCGGGCGTGCTGGAGCCTATCCCAGCCGTCATCGGGCAGTAGGCGGGGGACACCCTGAACTGGTTGCCAGCCAATCGCAGGGCACACAGAGACAAACAACCATTTGCACTCGCACTCACACCTAGGGACAATGTGGAGTGTTCAATCGGCCTACCAAGCATGTTTTTGGGATGTGGGAGGAAACCGGAGTGCCCGGAGAAAACCCACGCGGGCCCGGGGAGAACATGCAAACTCCACACAGGGAGGGCCGGAGGTGGAATCGAACCCGCACCCTCCTAACTGTGAGGCGGACGTGCTACCCAAGTGCGCCACCGAGCCGCCGTTTATGTTTTATAAGCATTTTTAATTTTATTGCTTAAATCGCATTTTCTCGGCGAGCTGAGCACTTTTTCTGAATTGTGCCGCTCCCGTCACTCTGGTTAGGTTGGCATCGAAAAAAACGCTCTCGGGTGCTTTAGAGTGCCGAGTTATTCACTGCGCATGAAGAAATGACCACCTCCAACGTTTGGTTTATGTTTTATAAGCATTTTTAATTTTATTGCTTAAATCGCATTTTCTCGGCGAGCTGAGCACTTTTTCTGAATTGTGCCGCTCCCGTCACTCTGGTTAGGTTGGCATCGAAAAAAACGCTCTCGGGTGCTTTAGAGTGCCGAGTTATTCACTGCGCATGAAGAAATGACCACCTCCAACGTTTGGTTTATGTTTTATAAGCATTTTTAATTTTATTGCTTAAATCGCATTTTCTCGGCGAGCTGAGCACTTTTTCTGAATTGTGCCGCTCCCGTCACTCTGGTTAGGTTGGCATCGAAAAAAACGCTATCGGGTGCTTTAGAGTGCCGAGTTATTCACTGCGCATGAAGAAATGACCACCTCCAACGTTTGGTTTATGTTTAATAAGCATTTTTAATTTTATTGCTTAAATCGCATTTTCTCGGCGAGCTGAGCACTTTTTCTGAATTGTGCCGCTCCCGTCACTCTGGTTAGGTTGGCATCGAAAAAAACGCTCTCGGGTGCTTTAGAGTGCCGAGTTTATCACTGCGCATGAAGAAATGACCACCTCCAACGTTTGGTTTATGTTTTATAAGCATTTTTAATTTTATTGCTTAAATCGCATTTTCTCGGCGAGCTGAGCGCTTTTTCTGAATTGTGCCGCTCCCGTCACTCTGGTTAGGTTGGCATCGAAAAAAACGCTCTCGGGTGCTTTAGAGTGCCGAGTTATTCACTGCGCATGAAGAAATGACCACCTCCAACGTTTGGTTTATGTTTAATAAGCATTTTTAATTTTATTGCTTAAATCGCATTTTCTCGGCGAGCTGAGCGCTTTTTCTGAATTGTGCCGCTCCCGTCACTCTGGTTAGGTTGGCATCGAAAAAAACGCTCTCGGGTGCTTTAGAGTGCCGAGTTATTCACTGCGCATGAAGAAATGACCACCTCCACCGTTTGGTTTATGTTTAATAAGCATTTTTAATTTTATTGCTTAAATCGCATTTTCTCGGCGAGCTGAGCACTTTTTCTGAATTGTGCCGCTCCCGTCACTCTGGTTAGGTTGGCATCGAAAAAAACGCTCTCGGGTGCTTTAGAGTGCCGAGTTTATTACTGCGCATTAAGAAATGACCACCTCCAACGTTTGGTTTATGTTTTATAAGCATTTTTAATTTTATTGCTTAAATCGCATTTTCTCGGCGAGCTGAGCACTTTTTCTGAATTGTGCCGCTCCCGTCACTCTGGTTAGGTTGGCATCGAAAAAAACGCTCACGGGTGCTTTAGAGTGCCGAGTTTATTACTGCGCATTAAGAAATGACCACCTCCAACGTTTGGTTTATGTTTTATAAGCATTTTTAATTTTATTGCTTAAATCGCATTTTCTCGGCTAGCTGAGCACTTTTTCTGAATTGTGCCGCTCCCGTCACTCTGGTTAGGTTGGCATCGAAAAAAACGCTCTCGGGTGCTTTAGAGTGCCGAGTTATTCACTGCGCATGGAGAAATGACCACCTCCAACGTTTGGTTTATGTTTTATAAGCATTTTTAATTTTATTGCTTAAATCGCATTTTCTCGGCGAGCTGAGCACTTTTTCTGAATTGTGCCGCTCCCGTCACTCTGGTTAGGTTGGCATCGAAAAAAACACTCTCGGGTGCTTTAGAGTGCCGAGTTTATCACTGCGCATGAAGAAATGACCACCTCCAACGTTTGGTTTATGTTTTATAAGCATTTTTAATTTTATTGCTTAAATCGCATTTTCTCGGCGAGCTGAGCGCTTTTTCTGAATTGTGCCGCTCCCGTCACTCTGGTTAGGTTGGCATCGAAAAAAACGCTCTCGGGTGCTTTAGAGTGCCGAGTTTATCACTGCGCATGAAGAAATGACCACCTCCAACGTTTGGTTTATGTTTTATAAGCATTTTTAATTTTATTGCTTAAATCGCATTTTCTCGGCGAGCTGAGCGCTTTTTCTGAATTGTGCCGCTCCCGTAACTCTGGTTAGGTTGGCATCGAAAAAAACGCTCTCGGGTGCTTTAGAGTGCCGAGTTTATCACTGCGCATGAAGAAATGACCACTTCCAACGTTTGGTTTATGTTTTATAAGCGATTTTAATTTTATTGCTTAAATCGCATTTTCTCGGCGAGCTGAGCACTTTTTCTGAATTGTGCCGCTCCCGTCACTCTGGTTAGGTTGGCATCGAAAAAAACGCTCTCGGGTGCTCTAGAGTGCCGAGTTTATTACTGCGCATTAAGAAATGACCACCTCCAACGTTTGGTTTATGTTTTATAAGCATTTTTAATTTTATTGCTTAAATCGCATTTTCTCGGCGAGCTGAGCACTTTTTCTGAATTGTGCCGCTCCCGTCACTCTGGTTAGGTTGGCATCGAAAAAAACGCTCTCGGGTGCTTTAGAGTGCCGAGTTTATTACTGCGCATTAAGAAATGACCACCTCCAACGTTTGGTTTATGTTTTATAAGCATTTTTAATTTTATTGCTTAAATCGCATTTTCTCGGCGAGCTGAGCACTTTTTCTGAATTGTGCCGCTCCCGTCACTCTGGTTAGGTTGGCATCGAAAAAAACGCTCTCGGGTGCTTTAGAGTGCCGAGTTATTCACTGCGCATGAAGAAATGACCACCTCCAACGTTTGGTTTATGTTTTATAAGCATTTTTAATTTTATTGCTTAAATCGCATTTTCTCGGCGAGCTGAGCACTTTTTCTGAATTGTGCCGCTCCCGTCACTCTGGTTAGGTTGGCATCGAAAAAAACGCTCTCGGGTGCTTTAGAGTGCCGAGTTATTCACTGCGCATGAAGAAATGACCACCTCCAATGTTTGGTTTATGTTTAATAAGCATTTTTAATTTTATTGCTTAAATCGCATTTTCTCGGCGAGCTGAGCGCTTTTTCTGAATTGTGCCGCTCCCGTCACTCTGGTTAGGTTGGCATCGAAAAAAACGCTCTCGGGTGCTTTAGAGTGCCGAGTTATTCACTGCGCATGAAGAAATGACCACCTCCAACGTTTGGTTTATGTTTAATAAGCATTTTTAATTTTATTGCTTAAATCGCATTTTCTCGGCGAGCTGAGCACTTTTTCTGAATTGTGCCGCTCCCGTCACTCTGGTTAGGTTGGCATCGAAAAAAACGCTCACGGGTGCTTTAGAGTGCCGAGTTTATTACTGCGCATTAAGAAATGACCACCTCCAACGTTTGGTTTATGTTTTATAAGCATTTTTAATTTTATTGCTTAAATCGCATTTTCTCGGCGAGCTGAGCACTTTTTCTGAATTGTGCCGCTCCCGTCACTCTGGTTAGGTTGGCATCGAAAAAAACGCTCTCGGGTGCTTTAGAGTGCCGAGTTATTCACTGCGCATGAAGAAATGACCACCTCCAACGTTTGGTTTATGTTTTATAAGCATTTTTAATTTTATTGCTTAAATCGCATTTTCTCGGCGAGCTGAGCGCTTTTTCTGAATTGTGCCGCTCCCGTAACTCTGGTTAGGTTGGCATCGAAAAAAACGCTCTCGGGTGCTTTAGAGTGCCGAGTTTATTACTGCGCATTAAGAAATGACCACCTCCAACGTTTGGTTTATGTTTTATAAGCATTTTTAATTTTATTGCTTAAATCGCATTTTCTCGGCGAGCTGAGCACTTTTTCTGAATTGTGCCGCTCCCGTCACTCTGGTTAGGTTGGCATCGAAAAAAACGCTCTCGGGTGCTTTAGAGTGCCGAGTTTATTACTGCGCATTAAGAAATGACCACCTCCAACGTTTGGTTTATGTTTTATAAGCATTTTTAATTTTATTGCTTAAATCGCATTTTCTCGGCGAGCTGAGCACTTTTTCTGAATTGTGCCGCTCCCGTCACTCTGGTTAGGTTGGCATCGAAAAAAACGCTCTCGGGTGCTTTAGAGTGCCGAGTTATTCACTGCGCATGAAGAAATGACCACCTCCAACGTTTGGTTTATGTTTTATAAGCATTTTTAATTTTATTGCTTAAATCGCATTTTCTCGGCGAGCTGAGCGCTTTTTCTGAATTGTGCCGCTCCCGTAACTCTGGTTAGGTTGGCATCGAAAAAAACGCTCTCGGGTGCTTTAGAGTGCCGAGTTTATTACTGCGCATTAAGAAATGACCACCTCCAACGTTTGGTTTATGTTTTATAAGCATTTTTAATTTTATTGCTTAAATCGCATTTTCTCGGCGAGCTGAGCACTTTTTCTGAATTGTGCCGCTCCCGTCACTCTGGTTAGGTTGGCATCGAAAAAAACGCTCTCGGGTGCTTTAGAGTGCCGAGTTTATTACTGCGCATTAAGAAATGACCACCTCCAACGTTTGGTTTATGTTTTATAAGCATTTTTAATTTTATTGCTTAAATCGCATTTTCTCGGCGAGCTGAGCACTTTTTCTGAATTGTGCCGCTCCCGTCACTCTGGTTAGGTTGGCATCGAAAAAAACGCTCACGGGTGCTTTAGAGTGCCGAGTTTATTACTGCGCATTAAGAAATGACCACCTCCAACGTTTGGTTTATGTTTTATAAGCATTTTTAATTTTATTGCTTAAATCGCATTTTCTCGGCGAGCTGAGCACTTTTTCTGAATTGTGCCGCTCCCGTCACTCTGGTTAGGTTGGCATCGAAAAAAACGCTCTCGGGTGCTTTAGAGTGCCGAGTTATTCACTGCGCATGGAGAAATGACCACCTCCAACGTTTGGTTTATGTTTTATAAGCATTTTTAATTTTATTGCTTAAATCGCATTTTCTCGGCGAGCTGAGCACTTTTTCTGAATTGTGCCGCTCCCGTCACTCTGGTTAGGTTGGCATCGAAAAAAACGCTCTCGGGTGCTTTAGAGTGCCGAGTTTATCACTGCGCATGAAGAAATGACCACCTCCAACGTTTGGTTTATGTTTTATAAGCATTTTTAATTTTATTGCTTAAATCGCATTTTCTCGGCGAGCTGAGCGCTTTTTCTGAATTGTGCCGCTCCCGTCACTCTGGTTAGGTTGGCATCGAAAAAAACGCTCTCGGGTGCTTTAGAGTGCCGAGTTTATCACTGCGCATGAAGAAATGACCACCTCCAACGTTTGGTTTATGTTTTATAAGCATTTTTAATTTTATTGCTTAAATCGCATTTTCTCGGCGAGCTGAGCGCTTTTTCTGAATTGTGCCGCTCCCGTAACTCTGGTTAGGTTGGCATCGAAAAAAACGCTCTCGGGTGCTTTAGAGTGCCGAGTTTATCACTGCGCATGAAGAAATGACCACTTCCAACGTTTGGTTTATGTTTTATAAGCATTTTTAATTTTATTGCTTAAATCGCATTTTCTCGGCGAGCTGAGCACTTTTTCTGAATTGTGCCGCTCCCGTCACTCTGGTTAGGTTGGCATCGAAAAAAACGCTCTCGGGTGCTCTAGAGTGCCGAGTTTATTACTGCGCATTAAGAAATGACCACCTCCAACGTTTGGTTTATGTTTTATAAGCATTTTTAATTTTATTGCTTAAATCGCATTTTCTCGGCGAGCTGAGCACTTTTTCTGAATTGTGCCGCTCCCGTCACTCTGGTTAGGTTGGCATCGAAAAAAACGCTCTCGGGTGCTTTAGAGTGCCGAGTTTATTACTGCGCATTAAGAAATGACCACCTCCAACGTTTGGTTTATGTTTTATAAGCATTTTTAATTTTATTGCTTAAATCGCATTTTCTCGGCGAGCTGAGCACTTTTTCTGAATTGTGCCGCTCCCGTCACTCTGGTTAGGTTGGCATCGAAAAAAACGCTCTCGGGTGCTTTAGAGTGCCGAGTTATTCACTGCGCATGAAGAAATGACCACCTCCAACGTTTGGTTTATGTTTTATAAGCATTTTTAATTTTATTGCTTAAATCGCATTTTCTCGGCGAGCTGAGCACTTTTTCTGAATTGTGCCGCTCCCGTCACTCTGGTTAGGTTGGCATCGAAAAAAACGCTCTCGGGTGCTTTAGAGTGCCGAGTTATTCACTGCGCATGAAGAAATGACCACCTCCAACGTTTGGTTTATGTTTTATAAGCATTTTTAATTTTATTGCTTAAATCGCATTTTCTCGGCGAGCTGAGCACTTTTTCTGAATTGTGCCGCTCCCGTCACTCTGGTTAGGTTGGCATCGAAAAAAACGCTATCGGGTGCTTTAGAGTGCCGAGTTATTCACTGCGCATGAAGAAATGACCACCTCCAACGTTTGGTTTATGTTTAATAAGCATTTTTAATTTTATTGCTTAAATCGCATTTTCTCGGCGAGCTGAGCACTTTTTCTGAATTGTGCCGCTCCCGTCACTCTGGTTAGGTTGGCATCGAAAAAAACGCTCTCGGGTGCTTTAGAGTGCCGAGTTTATCACTGCGCATGAAGAAATGACCACCTCCAACGTTTGGTTTATGTTTTATAAGCATTTTTAATTTTATTGCTTAAATCGCATTTTCTCGGCGAGCTGAGCGCTTTTTCTGAATTGTGCCGCTCCCGTCACTCTGGTTAGGTTGGCATCGAAAAAAACGCTCTCGGGTGCTTTAGAGTGCCGAGTTATTCACTGCGCATGAAGAAATGACCACCTCCAACGTTTGGTTTATGTTTAATAAGCATTTTTAATTTTATTGCTTAAATCGCATTTTCTCGGCGAGCTGAGCGCTTTTTCTGAATTGTGCCGCTCCCGTCACTCTGGTTAGGTTGGCATCGAAAAAAACGCTCTCGGGTGCTTTAGAGTGCCGAGTTATTCACTGCGCATGAAGAAATGACCACCTCCACCGTTTGGTTTATGTTTAATAAGCATTTTTAATTTTATTGCTTAAATCGCATTTTCTCGGCGAGCTGAGCACTTTTTCTGAATTGTGCCGCTCCCGTCACTCTGGTTAGGTTGGCATCGAAAAAAACGCTCTCGGGTGCTTTAGAGTGCCGAGTTTATTACTGCGCATTAAGAAATGACCACCTCCAACGTTTGGTTTATGTTTTATAAGCATTTTTAATTTTATTGCTTAAATCGCATTTTCTCGGCGAGCTGAGCACTTTTTCTGAATTGTGCCGCTCCCGTCACTCTGGTTAGGTTGGCATCGAAAAAAACGCTCACGGGTGCTTTAGAGTGCCGAGTTTATTACTGCGCATTAAGAAATGACCACCTCCAACGTTTGGTTTATGTTTTATAAGCATTTTTAATTTTATTGCTTAAATCGCATTTTCTCGGCTAGCTGAGCACTTTTTCTGAATTGTGCCGCTCCCGTCACTCTGGTTAGGTTGGCATCGAAAAAAACGCTCTCGGGTGCTTTAGAGTGCCGAGTTATTCACTGCGCATGGAGAAATGACCACCTCCAACGTTTGGTTTATGTTTTATAAGCATTTTTAATTTTATTGCTTAAATCGCATTTTCTCGGCGAGCTGAGCACTTTTTCTGAATTGTGCCGCTCCCGTCACTCTGGTTAGGTTGGCATCGAAAAAAACACTCTCGGGTGCTTTAGAGTGCCGAGTTTATCACTGCGCATGAAGAAATGACCACCTCCAACGTTTGGTTTATGTTTTATAAGCATTTTTAATTTTATTGCTTAAATCGCATTTTCTCGGCGAGCTGAGCGCTTTTTCTGAATTGTGCCGCTCCCGTCACTCTGGTTAGGTTGGCATCGAAAAAAACGCTCTCGGGTGCTTTAGAGTGCCGAGTTTATCACTGCGCATGAAGAAATGACCACCTCCAACGTTTGGTTTATGTTTTATAAGCATTTTTAATTTTATTGCTTAAATCGCATTTTCTCGGCGAGCTGAGCGCTTTTTCTGAATTGTGCCGCTCCCGTAACTCTGGTTAGGTTGGCATCGAAAAAAACGCTCTCGGGTGCTTTAGAGTGCCGAGTTTATCACTGCGCATGAAGAAATGACCACTTCCAACGTTTGGTTTATGTTTTATAAGCGATTTTAATTTTATTGCTTAAATCGCATTTTCTCGGCGAGCTGAGCACTTTTTCTGAATTGTGCCGCTCCCGTCACTCTGGTTAGGTTGGCATCGAAAAAAACGCTCTCGGGTGCTCTAGAGTGCCGAGTTTATTACTGCGCATTAAGAAATGACCACCTCCAACGTTTGGTTTATGTTTTATAAGCATTTTTAATTTTATTGCTTAAATCGCATTTTCTCGGCGAGCTGAGCACTTTTTCTGAATTGTGCCGCTCCCGTCACTCTGGTTAGGTTGGCATCGAAAAAAACGCTCTCGGGTGCTTTAGAGTGCCGAGTTTATTACTGCGCATTAAGAAATGACCACCTCCAACGTTTGGTTTATGTTTTATAAGCATTTTTAATTTTATTGCTTAAATCGCATTTTCTCGGCGAGCTGAGCACTTTTTCTGAATTGTGCCGCTCCCGTCACTCTGGTTAGGTTGGCATCGAAAAAAACGCTCTCGGGTGCTTTAGAGTGCCGAGTTATTCACTGCGCATGAAGAAATGACCACCTCCAACGTTTGGTTTATGTTTTATAAGCATTTTTAATTTTATTGCTTAAATCGCATTTTCTCGGCGAGCTGAGCACTTTTTCTGAATTGTGCCGCTCCCGTCACTCTGGTTAGGTTGGCATCGAAAAAAACGCTCTCGGGTGCTTTAGAGTGCCGAGTTATTCACTGCGCATGAAGAAATGACCACCTCCAATGTTTGGTTTATGTTTAATAAGCATTTTTAATTTTATTGCTTAAATCGCATTTTCTCGGCGAGCTGAGCGCTTTTTCTGAATTGTGCCGCTCCCGTCACTCTGGTTAGGTTGGCATCGAAAAAAACGCTCTCGGGTGCTTTAGAGTGCCGAGTTATTCACTGCGCATGAAGAAATGACCACCTCCAACGTTTGGTTTATGTTTAATAAGCATTTTTAATTTTATTGCTTAAATCGCATTTTCTCGGCGAGCTGAGCACTTTTTCTGAATTGTGCCGCTCCCGTCACTCTGGTTAGGTTGGCATCGAAAAAAACGCTCTCGGGTGCTTTAGAGTGCCGAGTTTATTACTGCGCATTAAGAAATGACCACCTCCAACGTTTGGTTTATGTTTTATAAGCATTTTTAATTTTATTGCTTAAATCGCATTTTCTCGGCGAGCTGAGCACTTTTTCTGAATTGTGCCGCTCCCGTCACTCTGGTTAGGTTGGCATCGAAAAAAACGCTCTCGGGTGCTTTAGAGTGCCGAGTTTATTACTGCGCATTAAGAAATGACCACCTCCAACGTTTGGTTTATGTTTTATAAGCATTTTTAATTTTATTGCTTAAATCGCATTTTCTCGGCGAGCTGAGCACTTTTTCTGAATTGTGCCGCTCCCGTCACTCTGGTTAGGTTGGCATCGAAAAAAACGCTCTCGGGTGCTTTAGAGTGCCGAGTTATTCACTGCGCATGAAGAAATGACCACCTCCAACGTTTGGTTTATGTTTAATAAGCATTTTTAATTTTATTGCTTGAATCGCATTTTCTCGGCGAGCTGAGCACTTTTTCTGAATTGTGCCGCTCCCGTCACTCTGGTTAGGTTGGCATCGAAAAAAACGCTCTCGGGTGCTTTAGAGTGCCGAGTTTATTACTGCGCATTAAGAAATGACCACCTCCAACGTTTGGTTTATGTTTTATAAGCATTTTTAATTTTATTGCTTAAATCGCATTTTCTCGGCGAGCTGAGCGCTTTTTCTGAATTGTGCCGCTCCCGTCACTCTGGTTAGGTTGGCATCGAAAAAAACGCTTTCGGGTGCTTTAGAGTGCCGAGTTATTCACTGCGCATGAAGAAATGACCACCTCCAACGTTTGGTTTATGTTTAATAAGCATTTTTAATTTTATTGCTTAAATCGCATTTTCTCGGCGAGCTGAGCACTTTTTCTGAATTGTGCCGCTCCCGTCACTCTGGTTAGGTTGGCATCGAAAAAAACGCTCTCGGGTGCTTTAGAGTGCCGAGTTTATTACTGCGCATTAAGAAATGACCACCTCCAACGTTTGGTTTATGTTTTATAAGCATTTTTAATTTTATTGCTTAAATCGCATTTTCTCGGCGAGCTGAGCACTTTTTCTGAATTGTGCCGCTCCCGTTACTCTGGTTAGGTTGGCATCGAAAAAAACGCTCTCGGGTGCTTTAGAGTGCCGAGTTTATCACTGCGCATGAAGAAATGACCACCTCCAACGTTTGGTTTATGTTTAATAAGCATTTTTAATTTTATTGCTTAAATCGCATTTTCTCGGCGAGCTGAGCACTTTTTCTGAATTGTGCCGCTCCCGTCACTCTGGTTAGGTTGGCATCGAAAAAAACGCTCTCGGGTGCTTTAGAGTGCCGATTTTATTACTGCGCATTAAGAAATGACCACCTCCAACGTTTGGTTTATGTTTTATAAGCATTTTTAATTTTATTGCTTAAATCGCATTTTCTCGGCGAGCTGAGCACTTTTTCTGAATTGTGCCGCTCCCGTCACTCTGGTTAGGTTGGCATCGAAAAAAACGCTCTCGGGTGCTTTAGAGTGCCGAGTTTATTACTGCGCATTAAGAAATGACCACCTCCAACGTTTGGTTTATGTTTTATAAGCATTTTTAATTTTATTGCTTAAATCGCATTTTCTCGGCGAGCTGAGCTCTTTTTCTGAATTGTGCCGCTCCCGTCACTCTGGTTAGGTTGGCATCGAAAAAAACGCTCTCGGGTGCTTTAGAGTGCCGAGTTATTCACTGCGCATGAAGAAATGACCACCTCCAACGTTTGGTTTATGTTTAATAAGCATTTTTAATTTTATTGCTTAAATCGCATTTTCTCGGCGAGCTGAGCACTTTTTCTGAATTGTGCCGCTCCCGTCACTCTGGTTAGGTTGGCATCGAAAAAAACGCTCTCGGGTGCTTTAGAGTGCCGAGTTTATTACTGCGCATTAAGAAATGACCACCTCCAACGTTTGGTTTATGTTTTATAAGCATTTTTAATTTTATTGCTTAAATCGCATTTTCTCGGCGAGCTGAGCGCTTTTTCTGAATTGTGCCGCTCCCGTCACTCTGGTTAGGTTGGCATCGAAAAAAACGCTCTCGGGTGCTTTAGAGTGCCGAGTTATTCACTGCGCATGAAGAAATGACCACCTCCAACGTTTGGTTTATGTTTAATAAGCATTTTTAATTTTATTGCTTAAATCGCATTTTCTCGGCGAGCTGAGCACTTTTTCTGAATTGTGCCGCTCCCGTCACTCTGGTTAGGTTGGCATCGAAAAAAACGCTCTCGGGTGCTTTAGAGTGCCGAGTTTATTACTGCGCATTAAGAAATGACCACCTCCAACGTTTGGTTTATGTTTTATAAGCATTTTTAATTTTATTGCTTAAATCGCATTTTCTCGGCGAGCTGAGCACTTTTTCTGAATTGTGCCGCTCCCGTCACTCTGGTTAGGTTGGCATCGAAAAAAACGCTCTCGGGTGCTTTAGAGTGCCGAGTTTATCACTGCGCATGAAGAAATGACCACCTCCAACGTTTGGTTTATGTTTTATAAGCATTTTTAATTTTATTGCTTAAATCGCATTTTCTCGGCGAGCTGAGCGCTTTTTCTGAATTGTGCCGCTCCCGTCACTCTGGTTAGGTTGGCATCGAAAAAAACGCTCTCGGGTGCTTTAGAGTGCCGAGTTTATCACTGCGCATGAAGAAATGACCACCTCCAACGTTTGGTTTATGTTTTATAAGCATTTTTAATTTTATTGCTTAAATCGCATTTTCTCGGCGAGCTGAGCGCTTTTTCTGAATTGTGCCGCTCCCGTCACTCTGGTTAGGTTGGCATCGAAAAAAACGCTCTCGGGTGCTTTAGAGTGCCGAGTTATTCACTGCGCATGAAGAAATGACCACCTCCAATGTTTGGTTTATGTTTAATAAGCATTTTTAATTTTATTGCTTAAATCGCATTTTCTCGGCGAGCTGAGCACTTTTTCTGAATTGTGCCGCTCCCGTCACTCTGGTTAGGTTGGCATCGAAAAAAACGCTCTCGGGTGCTTTAGAGTGCCGAGTTTATTACTGCGCATTAAGAAATGACCACCTCCAACGTTTGGTTTATGTTTTATAAGCATTTTTAATTTTATTGCTTAAATCGCATTTTCTCGGCGAGCTGAGCACTTTTTCTGAATTGTGCCGCTCCCGTCACTCTGGTTAGGTTGGCATCGAAAAAAACGCTCTCGGGTGCTTTAGAGTGCCCAGTTATTCACTGCGCATGAAGAAATGACCACCTCCAACGTTTGGTTTATGTTTAATAAGCATTTTTAATTTTATTGCTTGAATCGCATTTTCTCGGCGAGCTGAGCACTTTTTCTGAATTGTGCCGCTCCCGTCACTCTGGTTAGGTTGGCATCGAAAAAAACGCTCTCGGGTGCTTTAGAGTGCCGAGTTTATCACTGCGCATGAAGAAATGACCACCTCCAACGTTTGGTTTATGTTTTATAAGCATTTTTAATTTTATTGCTTAAATCGCATTTTCTCGGCGAGCTGAGCGCTTTTTCTGAATTGTGCCGCTCCCGTAACTCTGGTTAGGTTGGCATCGAAAAAAACGCTCTCGGGTGCTTTAGAGTGCCGAGTTTATTACTGCGCATTAAGAAATGACCACCTCCAACGTTTGGTTTATGTTTTATAAGCATTTTTAATTTTATTGCTTAAATCGCATTTTCTCGGCGAGCTGAGCACTTTTTCTGAATTGTGCCGCTCCCGTCACTCTGGTTAGGTTGGCATCGAAAAAAACGCTCTCGGGTGCTTTAGAGTGCCGAGTTTATTACTGCGCATTAAGAAATGACCACCTCCAACGTTTGGTTTATGTTTTATAAGCATTTTTAATTTTATTGCTTAAATCGCATTTTCTCGGCGAGCTGAGCACTTTTTCTGAATTGTGCCGCTCCCGTCACTCTGGTTAGGTTGGCATCGAAAAAAACGCTCACGGGTGCTTTAGAGTGCCGAGTTTATTACTGCGCATTAAGAAATGACCACCTCCAACGTTTGGTTTATGTTTTATAAGCATTTTTAATTGTATTGCTTAAATCGCATTTTCTCGGCGAGCTGAGCACTTTTTCTGAATTGTGCCGCTCCCGTCACTCTGGTTAGGTTGGCATCGAAAAAAACGCTCTCGGGTGCTTTAGAGTGCCGAGTTATTCACTGCGCATGGAGAAATGACCACCTCCAACGTTTGGTTTATGTTTTATAGGCATTTTTAATTTTATTGCTTAAATCGCATTTTCTCGGCGAGCTGAGCACTTTTTCTGAATTGTGCCGCTCCCGTCACTCTGGTTAGGTTGGCATCGAAAAAAACGCTCTCGGGTGCTTTAGAGTGCCGAGTTTATCACTGCGCATGAAGAAATGACCACCTCCAACGTTTGGTTTATGTTTTATAAGCATTTTTAATTTTATTGCTTAAATCGCATTTTCTCGGCGAGCTGAGCGCTTTTTCTGAATTGTGCCGCTCCCGTCACTCTGGTTAGGTTGGCATCGAAAAAAACGCTCTCGGGTGCTTTAGAGTGCCGAGTTTATCACTGCGCATGAAGAAATGACCACCTCCAACGTTTGGTTTATGTTTTATAAGCATTTTTAATTTTATTGCTTAAATCGCATTTTCTCGGCGAGCTGAGCGCTTTTTCTGAATTGTGCCGCTCCCGTCACTCTGGTTAGGTTGGCATCGAAAAAAACGCTCTCGGGTGCTTTAGAGTGCCGAGTTATTCACTGCGCATGAAGAAATGACCACCTCCAATGTTTGGTTTATGTTTAATAAGCATTTTTAATTTTATTGCTTAAATCGCATTTTCTCGGCGAGCTGAGCACTTTTTCTGAATTGTGCCGCTCCCGTCACTCTGGTTAGGTTGGCATCGAAAAAAACGCTCTCGGGTGCTTTAGAGTGCCGAGTTTATTACTGCGCATTAAGAAATGACCACCTCCAACGTTTGGTTTATGTTTTATAAGCATTTTTAATTTTATTGCTTAAATCGCATTTTCTCGGCGAGCTGAGCACTTTTTCTGAATTGTGCCGCTCCCGTCACTCTGGTTAGGTTGGCATCGAAAAAAACGCTCTCGGGTGCTTTAGAGTGCCCAGTTATTCACTGCGCATGAAGAAATGACCACCTCCAACGTTTGGTTTATGTTTAATAAGCATTTTTAATTTTATTGCTTGAATCGCATTTTCTCGGCGAGCTGAGCACTTTTTCTGAATTGTGCCGCTCCCGTCACTCTGGTTAGGTTGGCATCGAAAAAAACGCTCTCGGGTGCTTTAGAGTGCCGAGTTTATCACTGCGCATGAAGAAATGACCACCTCCAACGTTTGGTTTATGTTTTATAAGCATTTTTAATTTTATTGCTTAAATCGCATTTTCTCGGCGAGCTGAGCACTTTTTCTGAATTGTGCCGCTCCCGTCACTCTGGTTAGGTTGGCATCGAAAAAAACGCTCACGGGTGCTTTAGAGTGCCGAGTTTATTACTGCGCATTAAGAAATGACCACCTCCAACGTTTGGTTTATGTTTTATAAGCATTTTTAATTTTATTGCTTAAATCGCATTTTCTCGGCGAGCTGAGCACTTTTTCTGAATTGTGCCGCTCCCGTCACTCTGGTTAGGTTGGCATCGAAAAAAACGCTCTCGGGTGCTTTAGAGTGCCGAGTTATTCACTGCGCATGAAGAAATGACCACCTCCAACGTTTGGTTTATGTTTTATAAGCATTTTTAATTTTATTGCTTAAATCGCATTTTCTCGGCGAGCTGAGCGCTTTTTCTGAATTGTGCCGCTCCCGTAACTCTGGTTAGGTTGGCATCGAAAAAAACGCTCTCGGGTGCTTTAGAGTGCCGAGTTTATTACTGCGCATTAAGAAATGACCACCTCCAACGTTTGGTTTATGTTTTATAAGCATTTTTAATTTTATTGCTTAAATCGCATTTTCTCGGCGAGCTGAGCACTTTTTCTGAATTGTGCCGCTCCCGTCACTCTGGTTAGGTTGGCATCGAAAAAAACGCTCTCGGGTGCTTTAGAGTGCCGAGTTTATTACTGCGCATTAAGAAATGACCACCTCCAACGTTTGGTTTATGTTTTATAAGCATTTTTAATTTTATTGCTTAAATCGCATTTTCTCGGCGAGCTGAGCACTTTTTCTGAATTGTGCCGCTCCCGTCACTCTGGTTAGGTTGGCATCGAAAAAAACGCTCTCGGGTGCTTTAGAGTGCCGAGTTATTCACTGCGCATGAAGAAATGACCACCTCCAACGTTTGGTTTATGTTTTATAAGCATTTTTAATTTTATTGCTTAAATCGCATTTTCTCGGCGAGCTGAGCGCTTTTTCTGAATTGTGCCGCTCCCGTAACTCTGGTTAGGTTGGCATCGAAAAAAACGCTCTCGGGTGCTTTAGAGTGCCGAGTTTATTACTGCGCATTAAGAAATGACCACCTCCAACGTTTGGTTTATGTTTTATAAGCATTTTTAATTTTATTGCTTAAATCGCATTTTCTCGGCGAGCTGAGCACTTTTTCTGAATTGTGCCGCTCCCGTCACTCTGGTTAGGTTGGCATCGAAAAAAACGCTCTCGGG
The DNA here is from genome assembly GCF_033458585.1 of Syngnathus typhle. Classification (NCBI taxonomy): domain Eukaryota; kingdom Metazoa; phylum Chordata; class Actinopteri; order Syngnathiformes; family Syngnathidae; genus Syngnathus; species Syngnathus typhle. The sequence continues at coordinate 309,748 of NW_026871985.1, read as the reverse complement.
TGCTTTAGAGTGCCGAGTTTATTACTGCGCATTAAGAAATGACCACCTCCAACGTTTGGTTTATGTTTTATAAGCATTTTTAATTTTATTGCTTAAATCGCATTTTCTCGGCGAGCTGAGCACTTTTTCTGAATTGTGCCGCTCCCGTCACTCTGGTTAGGTTGGCATCGAAAAAAACGCTCACGGGTGCTTTAGAGTGCCGAGTTTATTACTGCGCATTAAGAAATGACCACCTCCAACGTTTGGTTTATGTTTTATAAGCATTTTTAATTTTATTGCTTAAATCGCATTTTCTCGGCGAGCTGAGCACTTTTTCTGAATTGTGCCGCTCCCGTCACTCTGGTTAGGTTGGCATCGAAAAAAACGCTCTCGGGTGCTTTAGAGTGCCGAGTTATTCACTGCGCATGGAGAAATGACCACCTCCAACGTTTGGTTTATGTTTTATAAGCATTTTTAATTTTATTGCTTAAATCGCATTTTCTCGGCGAGCTGAGCACTTTTTCTGAATTGTGCCGCTCCCGTCACTCTGGTTAGGTTGGCATCGAAAAAAACGCTCTCGGGTGCTTTAGAGTGCCGAGTTTATCACTGCGCATGAAGAAATGACCACCTCCAACGTTTGGTTTATGTTTTATAAGCATTTTTAATTTTATTGCTTAAATCGCATTTTCTCGGCGAGCTGAGCGCTTTTTCTGAATTGTGCCGCTCCCGTCACTCTGGTTAGGTTGGCATCGAAAAAAACGCTCTCGGGTGCTTTAGAGTGCCGAGTTTATCACTGCGCATGAAGAAATGACCACCTCCAACGTTTGGTTTATGTTTTATAAGCATTTTTAATTTTATTGCTTAAATCGCATTTTCTCGGCGAGCTGAGCGCTTTTTCTGAATTGTGCCGCTCCCGTAACTCTGGTTAGGTTGGCATCGAAAAAAACGCTCTCGGGTGCTTTAGAGTGCCGAGTTTATCACTGCGCATGAAGAAATGACCACTTCCAACGTTTGGTTTATGTTTTATAAGCATTTTTAATTTTATTGCTTAAATCGCATTTTCTCGGCGAGCTGAGCACTTTTTCTGAATTGTGCCGCTCCCGTCACTCTGGTTAGGTTGGCATCGAAAAAAACGCTCTCGGGTGCTCTAGAGTGCCGAGTTTATTACTGCGCATTAAGAAATGACCACCTCCAACGTTTGGTTTATGTTTTATAAGCATTTTTAATTTTATTGCTTAAATCGCATTTTCTCGGCGAGCTGAGCACTTTTTCTGAATTGTGCCGCTCCCGTCACTCTGGTTAGGTTGGCATCGAAAAAAACGCTCTCGGGTGCTTTAGAGTGCCGAGTTTATTACTGCGCATTAAGAAATGACCACCTCCAACGTTTGGTTTATGTTTTATAAGCATTTTTAATTTTATTGCTTAAATCGCATTTTCTCGGCGAGCTGAGCACTTTTTCTGAATTGTGCCGCTCCCGTCACTCTGGTTAGGTTGGCATCGAAAAAAACGCTCTCGGGTGCTTTAGAGTGCCGAGTTATTCACTGCGCATGAAGAAATGACCACCTCCAACGTTTGGTTTATGTTTTATAAGCATTTTTAATTTTATTGCTTAAATCGCATTTTCTCGGCGAGCTGAGCACTTTTTCTGAATTGTGCCGCTCCCGTCACTCTGGTTAGGTTGGCATCGAAAAAAACGCTCTCGGGTGCTTTAGAGTGCCGAGTTATTCACTGCGCATGAAGAAATGACCACCTCCAACGTTTGGTTTATGTTTTATAAGCATTTTTAATTTTATTGCTTAAATCGCATTTTCTCGGCGAGCTGAGCACTTTTTCTGAATTGTGCCGCTCCCGTCACTCTGGTTAGGTTGGCATCGAAAAAAACGCTATCGGGTGCTTTTGAGTGCCGAGTTATTCACTGCGCATGAAGAAATGACCACCTCCAACGTTTGGTTTATGTTTAATAAGCATTTTTAATTTTATTGCTTAAATCGCATTTTCTCGGCGAGCTGAGCGCTTTTTCTGAATTGTGCCGCTCCCGTAACTCTGGTTAGGTTGGCATCGAAAAAAACGCTCTCGGGTGCTTTAGAGTGCCGAGTTTATCACTGCGCATGAAGAAATGACCACTTCCAACGTTTGGTTTATGTTTTATAAGCATTTTTAATTTTATTGCTTAAATCGCATTTTCTCGGCGAGCTGAGCGCTTTTTCTGAATTGTGCCGCTCCCGTAACTCTGGTTAGGTTGGCATCGAAAAAAACGCTCTCGGGTGCTTTAGAGTGCCGAGTTATTCACTGCGCATGAAGAAATGACCACCTCCAACGTTTGGTTTATGTTTTATAAGCATTTTTAATTTTATTGCTTAAATCGCATTTTCTCGGCGAGCTGAGCACTTTTTCTGAATTGTGCCGCTCCCGTCACTCTGGTTAGGTTGGCATCGAAAAAAACGCTCTCGGGTGCTTTAGAGTGCCGAGTTTATCACTGCGCATGAAGAAATGACCACCTCCAACGTTTGGTTTATGTTTTATAAGCATTTTTAATTTTATTGCTTAAATCGCATTTTCTCGGCGAGCTGAGCGCTTTTTCTGAATTGTGCCGCTCCCGTCACTCTGGTTAGGTTGGCATCGAAAAAAACGCTCTCGGGTGCTTTAGAGTGCCGAGTTATTCACTGCGCATGAAGAAATGACCACCTCCAACGTTTGGTTTATGTTTAATAAGCATTTTTAATTTTATTGCTTAAATCGCATTTTCTCGGCGAGCTGAGCGCTTTTTCTGAATTGTGCCGCTCCCGTCACTCTGGTTAGGTTGGCATCGAAAAAAACGCTCTCGGGTGCTTTAGAGTGCCGAGTTATTCACTGCGCATGAAGAAATGACCACCTCCACCGTTTGGTTTATGTTTAATAAGCATTTTTAATTTTATTGCTTAAATCGCATTTTCTCGGCGAGCTGAGCACTTTTTCTGAATTGTGCCGCTCCCGTCACTCTGGTTAGGTTGGCATCGAAAAAAACGCTCTCGGGTGCTTTAGAGTGCCGAGTTTATTACTGCGCATTAAGAAATGACCACCTCCAACGTTTGGTTTATGTTTTATAAGCATTTTTAATTTTATTGCTTAAATCGCATTTTCTCGGCGAGCTGAGCACTTTTTCTGAATTGTGCCGCTCCCGTCACTCTGGTTAGGTTGGCATCGAAAAAAACGCTCTCGGGTGCTTTAGAGTGCCGAGTTATTCACTGCGCACGAAGAAATGACCACCTCCAACGTTTGGTTTATGTTTTATAAGCATTTTTAATTTTATTGCTTAAATCGCATTTTCTCGGCGAGCTGAGCGCTTTTTCTGAATTGTGCCGCTCCCGTCACTCTGGTTAGGTTGGCATCGAAAAAAACGCTCTCGGGTGCTTTAGAGTGCCGAGTTTATTACTGCGCATTAAGAAATGACCACCTCCAACGTGTGGTTTATGTTTTATAAGCATTTTTAATTTTATTGCTTAAATCGCATTTTCTCGGCGAGCTGAGCACTTTTTCTGAATTGTGCCGCTCCCGTCACTTTGGTTAGGTTGGCATCGAAAAAAACGCTCTCGGGTGCTTTAGAGTGCCGAGTTTATTACTGTGCATTAAGAAATGACCACCTCCAACGTTTGGTTTATGTTTTATAAGCATTTTTAATTTTATTGCTTAAATCGCATTTTCTCGGCTAGCTGAGCACTTTTTCTGAATTGTGCCGCTCCCGTCACTCTGGTTAGGTTGGCATCGAAAAAAACGCTCTCGGGTGCTTTAGAGTGCCGAGTTATTCACTGCGCACGAAGAAATGACCACCTCCAACGTTTGGTTTATGTTTTATAAGCATTTTTAATTTTATTGCTTAAATCGCATTTTCTCGGCGAGCTGAGCGCTTTTTCTGAATTGTGCCGCTCCCGTCACTCTAGTTAGGTTGGCATCGAAAAAAACGCTCTCGGGTGCTTTAGAGTGCCGAGTTTATTACTGCGCATTAAGAAATGACCACCTCCAACGTTTGGTTTATGTTTTATAAGCATTTTTAATTTTATTGCTTAAATCGCATTTTCTCGGCGAGCTGAGCACTTTTTCTGAATTGTGCCGCTCCCGTCACTCTGGTTAGGTTGGCATCGAAAAAAACGCTCTCGGGTGCTTTAGAGTCCCGAGTTTATTACTGCGCATTAAGAAATGACCACCTCCAACGTTTGGTTTATGTTTTATAAGCATTTTTAATTTTATTGCTTAAATCGCATTTTCTCGACGAGCTGAGCACTTTTTCTGAATTGTGCCGCTCCCGTCACTCTGGTTAGGTTGGCATCGAGAAAAACGCTATCGGGTGCTTTAGAGTGCCGAGTTATTCACTGCGCATGAAGAAAAGACCACCTCCAACGTTTGGTTTATGTTTAATAAGCATTTTTAATTTTATTGCTTAAATCGCATTTTCTCGGCGAGCTGAGCACTTTTTCTGAATTGTGCCGCTCCCGTCACTCTGGTTAGGTTTGCATCGAAAAAAACGCTCTCGGGTGCTTTAGAGTGCCGAGTTTATCACTGCGCATGAAGAAATGACCACCTCCAACGTTTGGTTTATGTTTTATAAGCATTTTTAATTTTATTGCTTAAATCGCATTTTCTCGGCGAGCTGAGCACTTTTTCTGAATTGTGCCGCTCCCGTCACTCTGGTTAGGTTGGCATCGAAAAAAACGCTCTCGGGTGCTTTAGAGTGCCGAGTTTATTACTGCGCATTAAGAAATGACCACCTCCAACGTTTGGTTTATGTTTTATAAGCATTTTTAATTTTATTGCTTAAATCGCATTTTCTCGGCGAGCTGAGCACTTTTTCTGAATTGTGCCGCTCCCGTCACTCTGGTTAGGTTGGCATCGAAAAAAACGCTCTCGGGTGCTTTAGAGTGCCGAGTTTATTACTGCGCATTAAGAAATGACCACCTCCAACGTTTGGTTTATGTTTTATAAGCATTTTTAATTTTATTGCTTAAATCGCATTTTCTCGGCGAGCTGAGCACTTTTTCTGAATTGTGCCGCTCCCGTCACTCTGGTTAGGTTGGCATCGAAAAAAACGCTATCGGGTGCTTTAGAGTGCCGAGTTATTCACTGCGCATGAAGAAATGACCACCTCCAACGTTTGGTTTATGTTTAATAAGCATTTTTAATTTTATTGCTTAAATCGCATTTTCTCGGCGAGCTGAGCGCTTTTTCTGAATTGTGCCGCTCCCGTCACTCTGGTTAGGTTGGCATCGAAAAAAACGCTCTCGGGTGCTTTAGAGTGCCGAGTTTATCACTGCGCATGAAGAAATGACCACCTCCAACGTTTGGTTTATGTTTGATAAGCATTTTTAATTTTATTGCTTAAATCGCATTTTCTCGGCGAGCTGAGCGCTTTTTCTGAACTGTGCCGCTCCCGTCACTCTGGTTAGGTTGGCATCGAAAAAAACGCTCTCGGGTGCTTTAGAGTGCCGAGTTATTCACTGCGCATGAAGAAATGACCACCTCCAACGTTTGGTTTATGTTTTATAAGCATTTTTAGTTTTATTGCTTAAATCGCATTTTCTCGGCGAGCTGAGCACTTTTTCTGAATTGTGCCGCTCCCGTCACTCTGGTTAGGTTGGCATCGAAAAAAACGCTCTCGGGTGCTTTAGAGTGCCGAGTTTATCACTGCGCATGAAGAAATGACCACCTCCAACGTTTGGTTTATTTTTAATAAGCATTTTTAATTTTATTGCTTAAATCGCATTTTCTCGGCGAGCTGAGCACTTTTTCTGAATTGTGCCGCTCCCGTCACTCTGGTTAGGTTGGCATCGAAAAAAACGCTCTCGGGTGCTTTAGAGTGCCGAGTTTATTACTGCGCATTAAGAAATGACCACCTCCAACGTTTGGATTATGTTTTATAAGCATTTTTAATTTTATTGCTTAAATCGCATTTTCTCGGCGAGCTGAGCACTTTTTCTGAATTGTGCCGCTCCCGTCACTCTGGTTAGGTTGGCATCGAAAAAAACGCTATCGGGTGCTTTAGAGTGCCGAGTTATTCACTGCGCATGAAGAAATGACCACCTCCAACGTTTGGTTTATGTTTAATAAGCATTTTTAATTTTATTGCTTAAATCGCATTTTCTCGGCGAGCTGAGCACTTTTTCTGAATTGTGCCGCTCCCGTCACTCTGGTTAGGTTGGCATCGAAAAAAACGCTCTCGGGTGCTTTAGAGTGCCGAGTTTATTACTGCGCATTAAGAAATGACCACCTCCAACGTTTGGTTTATGTTTTATAAGCATTTTTAATTTTATTGCTTAAATCGCATTTTCTCGGCGAGCTGAGCGCTTTTTCTGAATTGTGCCGCTCCCGTCACTCTGGTTAGGTTGGCATCGAAAAAAACGCTCTCGGGTGCTTTAGAGTGCCGAGTTATTCACTGCGCATGAAGAAATGACCACCTCCAACGTTTGGTTTATGTTTAATAAGCATTTTTAATTTTATTGCTTAAATCGCATTTTCTCGGCGAGCTGAGCACTTTTTCTGAATTGTGCCGCTCCCGTCACTCTGGTTAGGTTGGCATCGAAAAAAACGCTCTCGGGTGCTTTAGAGTGCCGAGTTTATTACTGCGCATTAAGAAATGACCACCTCCAACGTTTGGTTTAAGTTTTATAAGCATTTTTAATTTTATTGCTTAAATCGCATTTTCTCGGCGAGCTGAGCACTTTTTCTGAATTGTGCCGCTCCCGTCACTCTGGTTAGGTTGGCATCGAAAAAAACGCTCTCGGGTGCTTTAGAGTGCCGAGTTATTCACTGCGCACGAAGAAATGACCACCTCCAACGTTTGGTTTATGTTTTATAAGCATTTTTAATTTTATTGCTTAAATCGCATTTTCTCGGCGAGCTGAGCGCTTTTTCTGAATTGTGCCGCTCCCGTCACTCTGGTTAGGTTGGCATCGAAAAAAACGCTCTCGGGTGCTTTAGAGTGCCGAGTTTATTACTGCGCATTAAGAAATGACCACCTCCAACGTTTGATTTATGTTTTATAAGCATTTTTAATTTTATTGCTTAAATCGCATTTTCTCGGCGAGCTGAGCACTTTTTCTGAATTGTGCCGCTCCCGTCACTCTGGTTAGGTTGGCATCGAAAAAAACGCTCACGGGTGCTTTAGAGTGCCGAGTTTATTACTGCGCATTAAGAAATGACCACCTCCAACGTTTGGTTTATGTTTTATAAGCATTTTTAATTTTATTGCTTAAATCGCATTTTCTCGGCGAGCTGAGCACTTTTCCTGAATTGTGCCGCTCCCGTCACTCTGGTTAGGTTGGCATCGAAAAAAACGCTCTCGGGTGCTTTAGAGTGCCGAGTTATTCACTGCGCATGAAGAAATGACCACCTCCAACGTTTGGTTTATGTTTTATAAGCATTTTTAATTTTATTGCTTAAATCGCATTTTCTCGGCGAGCTGAGCACTTTTTCTGAATTGTGCCGCTCCCGTCACTCTGGTTAGGTTGGCATCGAAAAAAACGCTCTCGGGTGCTTTAGAGTGCCGAGTTTATTACTGCGCATTAAGAAATGACCACCTCCAACGTTTGGTTTATGTTTTATAAGCATTTTTAATTTTATTGCTTAAATCGCATTTTCTCGGCGAGCTGAGCACTTTTTCTGAATTGTGCCGCTCCCGTCACTCTGGTTAGTTGGCATCGAAAAAAACGCTCTCGGGTGCTTTAGAGTGCCGAGTTATTCACTGCGCATGAAGAAATGACCACCTCCAACGTTTGGTTTATGTTTAATAAGCATTTTTAATTTTATTGCTTAAATCGCATTTTCTCGGCGAGCTGAGCGCTTTTTCTGAATTGTGCCGCTCCCGTCACTCTGGTTAGGTTGGCATCGAAAAAAACGCTCTCGGGTGCTTTAGAGTGCCGAGTTATTCACTGCGCATGAAGAAAGGACCACCTCCAACGTTTGGTTTATGTTTAATAAGCATTTTTAATTTTATTGCTTAAATCGCATTTTCTCGGCGAGCTGAGCACTTTTTCTGAATTGTGCCGCTCCCGTCACTCTGGTTAGGTTGGCATCGAAAAAAACGCTCTCGGGTGCTTTAGAGTGCCGAGTTTATTACTGCGCATTAAGAAATGACCACCTCCAACGTTTGGTTTATGTTTTATAAGCATTTTTAATTTTATTGCTTAAATCGCATTTTCTCGGCGAGCTGAGCGCTTTTTCTGAATTGTGCCGCTCCCGTCACTCTGGTTAGGTTGGCATCGAAAAAAACGCTCTCGGGTGCTTTAGAGTGCCGAGTTATTCACTGCGCATGAAGAAATGACCACCTCCAACGTTTGGTTTATGTTTAATAAGCATTTTTAGATTTATTGCTTAAATCGCATTTTCTCGGCGAGCTGAGCACTTTTTCTGAATTGTGCCGCTCCCGTCACTCTGGTTAGGTTGGCATCGAAAAAAACGCTCTCGGGTGCTTTAGAGTGCCGAGTTTATCACTGCGCATGAAGAAATGACCACTTCCAACGTTTGGTTTATGTTTTATAAGCATTTTTAATTTTATTGCTTAAATCGCATTTTCTCGGCGAGCTGAGCACTTTTTCTGAATTGTGCCGCTCCCGTCACTCTGGTTAGGTTGGCATCGAAAAAAACGCTCTCGGGTGCTCTAGAGTGCCGAGTTTATTACTGCGCATTAAGAAATGACCACCTCCAACGTTTGGTTTATGTTTTATAAGCATTTTTAATTGTATTGCTTAAATCGCATTTTCTCGGCGAGCTGAGCACTTTTTCTGAATTGTGCCGCTCCCGTCACTCTGGTTAGGTTGGCATCGAAAAAAACGCTCTCGGGTGCTTTAGAGTGCCGAGTTATTCACTGCGCATGAAGAAATGACCACCTCCAACGTTTGGTTTATGTTTTATAAGCATTTTTAATTTTATTGCTTAAATCGCATTTTCTCGGCGAGCTGAGCACTTTTTCTGAATTGTGCCGCTCCCGTCACTCTGGTTAGGTTTGCATCGAAAAAAACGCTCTCGGGTGCTTTAGAGTGCCGAGTTTATCACTGCGCATGAAGAAATGACCACCTCCAACGTTTGGTTTATGTTTTATAAGCATTTTTAATTTTATTGCTTAAATCGCATTTTCTCGGCGAGCTGAGCGCTTTTTCTGAATTGTGCCGCTCCCGTCACTCTGGTTAGGTTGGCATCGAAAAAAACGCTCTCGGGTGCTTTAGAGTGCCGAGTTATTCACTGCGCATGAAGAAATGACCACCTCCAACGTTTGGTTTATGTTTAATAAGCATTTTTAATTTTATTGCTGAAATCGCATTTTCTCGGCGAGCTGAGCGCTTTTTCTGAATTGTGCCGCTCCCGTCACTCTGGTTAGGTTGGCATCGAAAAAAACGCTCTCGGGTGCTTTAGAGTGCCGAGTTATTCACTGCGCATGAAGAAATGACCACCTCCAACGTTTGGTTTATGTTTTATAAGCATTTTTAATTTTATTGCTTGAATCGCATTTTCTCGGCGAGCTGAGCGCTTTTTCTGAATTGTGCCGCTCCCGTCACTCTGGTTAGGTTGGCATCGAAAAAAACGCTCTCGGGTGCTTTAGAGTGCCGAGTTATTCACTGCGCATTAAGAAATGACCACCTCCAACGTTTGGTTTATGTTTAATAAGCATTTTTAATTTTATTGCTTAAATCGCATTTTCTCGGCGAGCTGAGCGCTTTTTCTGAATTGTGCCGCTCCCGTCACTCTGGTTAGGTTGGCATCGAAAAAAACGCTCTCGGGTGCTTTAGAGTGCCGAGTTTATCACTGCGCATGAAGAAATGACCACCTCCAACGTTTGGTTTATGTTTTATAAGCATTTTTAATTTTATTGCTTAAATCGCATTTTCTCGGCGAGCTGAGCGCTTTTTCTGAATTGTGCCGCTCCCGTCACTCTGGTTAGGTTGGCATCGAAAAAAACGCTCTCGGGTGCTTTAGAGTGCCGAGTTTATTACTGCGCATTAAGAAATGACCACCTCCAACGTTTGGTTTATGTTTTATAAGCATTTTTAATTTTATTGCTTAAATCGCATTTTCTCGGCGAGCTGAGCATTTCTGAATTGTGCCGCTCCCGTCACTCTGGTTAGGTTGGCATCGAAAAAAACGCTCTCGGGTGCTTTAGAGTGCCGAGTTTATTACTGCGCATTAAGAAATGACCACCTCCAACGTTTGGTTTATGTTTTATAAGCATTTTTAATTTTATTGCTTAAATCGCATTTTCTCGGCGAGCTGAGCACTTTTTCTGAATTGTGCCGCTCCCGTCACTCTGGTTAGGTTGGCATGGAGAAAAACGCTATCGGGTGCTTTAGAGTGCCGAGTTATTCACTGCGCATGAAGAAAAGACCACCTCCAACGTTTGGTTTATGTTTAATAAGCATTTTTAATTTTATTGCTTAAATCGCATTTTCTCGGCGAGCTGAGCACTTTTTCTGAATTGTGCCGCTCCCGTCACTCTGGTTAGGTTGGCATCGAGAAAAACGCTATCGGGTGCTTTAGAGTGCCGAGTTATTCACTGCGCATGAAGAAAAGACCACCTCCAACGTTTGGTTTATGTTTAATAAGCATTTTTAATTGTATTGCTTAAATCGCATTTTCTCGGCGAGCTGAGCACTTTTTCTGAATTGTGCCGCTCCCGTCACTCTGGTTAGGTTGGCATCGAAAAAAACGCTCTCGGGTGCTTTAAGTGCCGAGTTTATTACTGCGCATTAAGAAATGACCACCTCCAACGTTTGGTTTATGTTTTATAAGCATTTTTAATTTTATTGCTTAAATCGCATTTTCTCGGCGAGCTGAGCACTTTTTCTGAATTGTGCCGCTCCCGTCACTCTGGTTAGGTTGGCATCGAAAAAAACGCTCTCGGGTGCTTTAGAGTGCCGAGTTATTCACTGCGCATGAAGAAATGACCACCTCCAACGTTTGGTTTATGTTTTATAAGCATTTTTAATTTTATTGCTTAAATCGCATTTTCTCGGCGAGCTGAGCACTTTTTCTGAATTGTGCCGCACCCGTCACTCTGGTTAGGTTGGCATCGAAAAAAACGCTCTCGGGTGCTTTAGAGTGCCGAGTTTATCATGCGCATGAAGAAATGACCACCTCCAACGTTTGGTTTATGTTTTATAAGCATTTTTAATTTTATTGCTTAAATCGCATTTTCTCGGCGAGCTGAGCGCTTTTTCTGAATTGTGCCGCTCCCGTAACTCTGGTTAGGTTGGCATCGAAAAAAACGCTCTCGGGTGCTTTAGAGTGCCGAGTTTATCACTGCGCATGAAGAAATGACCACTTCCAACGTTTGGTTTATGTTTTATAAGCATTTTTAATTTTATTGCTTAAATCGCATTTTCTCGGCGAGCTGAGCACTTTTTCTGAATTGTGCCGCTCCCGTCACTCTGGTTAGGTTGGCATCGAAAAAAACGCTCTCGGGTGCTCTAGAGTGCCGAGTTTATTACTGCGCATTAAGAAATGACCACCTCCAACGTTTGGTTTATGTTTTATAAGCATTTTTAATTTTATTGCTTAAATCGCATTTTCTCGGCGAGCTGAGCACTTTTTCTGAATTGTGCCGCTCCCGTCACTCTGGTTAGGTTGGCATCGAAAAAAACGCTCTCGGGTGCTTTAGAGTGCCGAGTTATTCACTGCGCATGAAGAAATGACCACCTCCAACGTTTGGTTTATGTTTTATAAGCATTTTTAATTTTATTGCTTAAATCGCATTTTCTCGGCGAGCTGAGCGCTTTTTCTGAATTGTGCCGCTCCCGTCACTCTGGTTAGGTTGGCATCGAAAAAAACGCTCTCGGGTGCTTTAGAGTGCCGAGTTATTCACTGCGCATTAAGAAATGACCACCTCCAACGTTTGGTTTATGTTTAATAAGCATTTTTAATTTTATTGCTTAAATCGCATTTTCTCGGCGAGCTGAGCGCTTTTTCTGAATTGTGCCGCTCCCGTCACTCTGGTTAGGTTGGCATCGAAAAAAACGCTCTCGGGTGCTTTAGAGTGCCGAGTTATTCACTGCGCATGAAGAAATGACCACCTCCAACGTTTGGTTTATGTTTAATAAGCATTTTTAATTTTATTGCTTAAATCGCATTTTCTCGGCGAGCTGAGCACTTTTTCTGAATTGTGCCGCTCCCGTCACTCTGGTTAGGTTGGCATCGAAAAAAACGCTCTCGGGTGCTTTAGAGTGCCGAGTTTATTACTGCGCATTAAGAAATGACCACCTCCAACGTTTGGTTTATGTTTTATAAGCATTTTTTATTTTATTGCTTAAATCGCATTTTCTCGGCGAGCTGAGCACTTTTTCTGAATTGTGCCGCTCCCGTCACTCTGGTTAGGTTGGCATCGAAAAAAACGCTCTCGGGTGCTTTAGAGTGCCGAGTTTATCACTGCGCATGAACAAATGACCACCTCCAACGTTTGGTTTATGTTTAATAAGCATTTTTAATTTTATTGCTTAAATCGCATTTTCTCGGCGAGCTGAGCACTTTTTCTGAATTGTGCCGCTCCCGTCACTCTGGTTAGGTTGGCATCGAAAAAAACGCTCTCGGGTGCTTTAGAGTGCCGAGTTTATCACTGCGCATGAAGAAATGACCACCTCCAACGTTTGGTTTATGTTTTATAAGCATTTTTAATTTTATTGCTTAAATCGCATTTTCTCGGCGAGCTGAGCACTTTTTCTGAATTGTGCCGCGCCCGTCACTCTGGTTAGGTTGGCATCGAAAAAAACGCTCACGGGTGCTTTAGAGTGCCGAGTTTATTACTGCGCATTAAGAAATGACCACCTCCAACGTTTGGTTTATGTTTTATAAGCATTTTTAATTTTATTGCTTAAATCGCATTTTCTCGGCGAGCTGAGCACTTTTTCTGAATTGTGCCGCTCCCGTCACTCTGGTTAGGTTGGCATCGAAAAAAACGCTCTCGGGTGCTTTAGAGTGCCGAGTTATTCACTGCGCATTAAGAAATGACCACCTCCAACGTTTGGTTTATGTTTTATAAGCATTTTTAATTTTATTGCTTAAATCGCATTTTCTCGGCGAGCTGAGCACTTTTTCTGAATTGTGCCGCTCCCGTCACTCTGGTTAGGTTGGCATCGAAAAAAACGCTCTCGGGTGCTTTAGAGTGCCGAGTTTATCACTGCGCATGAAGAAATGACCACCTCCAACGTTTGGTTTATGTTTTATAAGCATTTTTAATTTTATTGCTTAAATCGCATTTTCTCGGCGAGCTGAGCGCTTTTTCTGAATTGTGCCGCTCCCGTAACTCTGGTTAGGTTGGCATCGAAAAAAACGCTCTCGGGTGCTTTAGAGTGCCGAGTTTATCACTGCGCATGAAGAAATGACCACTTCCAACGTTTGGTTTATGTTTTATAAGCATTTTTAATTTTATTGCTTAAATCGCATTTTCTCGGCGAGCTGAGCACTTTTTCTGAATTGTGCCGCTCCCGTCACTCTGGTTAGGTTGGCATCGAAAAAAACGCTCTCGGGTGCTCTAGAGTGCCGAGTTTATTACTGCGCATTAAGAAATGACCACCTCCAACGTTTGGTTTCTGTTTTATAAGCATTTTTAATTTTATTGCTTAAATCGCATTTTCTCGGCGAGCTGAGCACTTTTTCTGAATTGTGCCGCTCCCGTCACTCTGGTTAGGTTGGCATCGAAAAAAACGCTCTCGGGTGCTTTAGAGTGCCGAGTTATTCACTGCGCATGAAGAAATGACCACCTCCAACGTTTGGTTTATGTTTTATAAGCATTTTTAATTTTATTGCTTAAATCGCATTTTCTCGGCGAGCTGAGCACTTTTTCTGAATTGTGCCGCTCCCGTCACTCTGGTTAGGTTGGCATCGAAAAAAACGCTCTCGGGTGCTTTAGAGTGCCGAGTTTATCACTGCGCATGAAGAAATGACCACCTCCAACGTTTGGTTTATGTTTTATAAGCATTTTTAATTTTATTGCTTAAATCGCATTTTCTCGGCGAGCTGAGCGCTTTTTCTGAATTGTGCCGCTCCCGTCACTCTGGTTAGGTTGGCATCGAAAAAAACGCTCTCGGGTGCTTTAGAGTGCCGAGTTTATTACTGCGCATTAAGAAATGACCACCTCCAACGTTTGGTTTATGTTTTATAAGCATTTTTAATTTTATTGCTTAAATCGCATTTTCTCGGCGAGCTGAGCACTTTTTCTGAATTGTGCCGCTCCCGTCACTCTGGTTAGGTTGGCATCGAAAAAAACGCTCTCGGGTGCTTTAGAGTGCCGAGTTTATTACTGCGCATTAAGAAATGACCACCTCCAACGTTTGGTTTATGTTTTATAAGCATTTTTAATTTTATTGCTTAAATCGCATTTTCTCGGCGAGCTGAGCACTTTTTCTGAATTGTGCCGCTCCCGTCACTCTGGTTAGGTTGGCATCGAAAAAAACGCTCTCGGGTGCTTTAGAGTGCCGAGTTTATCACTGCGCATGAAGAAATGACCACCTCCAACGTTTGGTTTATGTTTTATAAGCATTTTTAATTTTATTGCTTAAATCGCATTTTCTCGGCGAGCTGAGCACTTTTTCTGAATTGTGCCGCTCCCGTCACTCTGGTTAGGTTGGCATCGAAAAAAACGCTCTCGGGTGCTTTAGAGTGCCGAGTTTATCACTGCGCATGAAGAAATGATCACCTCCAACGTTTGGTTTATGTTTTATAAGCATTTTTAAATTTATTGCTTAAATCGCATTTTCTCGGCGAGCTGAGCGCTTTTTCTGAATTGTGCCGCTCCCGTCACTCTGGTTAGGTTGGCATCGAAAAAAACGCTCTCGGGTGCTTTAGAGTGCCGAGTTATTCACTGCGCATGAAGAAATGACCACCTCCAACGTTTGGTTTATGTTTTATAAGCATTTTTAGTTTTATTGCTTAAATCGCATTTTCTCGGCGAGCTGAGCACTTTTTCTGAATTGTGCCGCTCCCGTCACTCTGGTTAGGTTGGCATCGAAAAAAACGCTCTCGGGTGCTTTAGAGTGCCGAGTTTATCACTGCGCATGAAGAAATGACCACCTCCAACGTTTGGTTTATGTTTAATAAGCATTTTTAATTTTATTGCTTAAATCGCATTTTCTCGGCCAGCTGAGCACTTTTTCTGAATTGTGCCGCTCCCGTCACTCTGGTTAGGTTGGCATCGAAAAAAACGCTCTCGGGTGCTTTAGAGTGCCGACTTTATCACTGCGCATGAAGAAATGACCACCTCCAACGTTTGGTTTATGTTTTATAAGCATTTTTAATTTTATTGCTTAAATCGCATTTTCTCGGCGAGCTGAGCGCTTTTTCTGAATTGTGCCGCTCCCGTCACTCTGGTTAGGTTGGCATCGAAAAAAACGCTCTCGGGTGCTTTAGAGTGCCGAGTTTATTACTGCGCATTAAGAAATGACCACCTCCAACGTTTGGTTTATGTTTTATAAGCATTTTTAATTTTATTGCTTAAATCGCATTTTCTCGGCGAGCTGAGCACTTTTTCTGAATTGTGCCGCTCCCGTCACTCTGGTTAGGTTGGCATCGAAAAAAACGCTCTCGGGTGCTTTAGAGTGCCGAGTTTATTACTGCGCATTAAGAAATGACCACCTCCAACGTTTGGTTTATGTTTTATAAGCATTTTTAATTTTATTGCTTAAATCGCATTTTCTCGGCGAGCTGAGCACTTTTTCTGAATTGTGCCGCTCCCGTCACTCTGGTTAGGTTGGCATCGAAAAAAACGCTATCGGGTGCTTTAGAGTGCCGAGTTATTCACTGCGCATGAAGAAATGACCACCTCCAACGTTTGGTTTATGTTTAATAAGCATTTTTAATTTTATTGCTTAAATCGCATTTTCTCGGCGAGCTGAGCGCTTTTTCTGAATTGTGCCGCTCCCGTCACTCTGGTTAGGTTGGCATCGAAAAAAACGCTCTCGGGTGCTTTAGAGTGCCGAGTTTATCACTGCGCATGAAGAAATGACCACTTCCAACGTTTGGTTTATGTTTTATAAGCATTTTTAATTTTATTGCTTAAATCGCATTTTCTCGGCGAGCTGAGCGCTTTTTCTGAATTGTGCCGCTCCCGTAACTCTGGTTAGGTTGGCATCGAAAAAAACGCTCTCGGGTGCTTTAGAGTGCCGAGTTTATCATTGCGCATGAAGAAATGACCACTTCAAACGTTTGGTTTATGTTTTATAAGCATTTTTAATTTTATTGCTTAAATCGCATTTTCTCGGCGAGCTGAGCACTTTTTCTGAATTTTGCCGCTCCCGTCACTCTGGTTAGGTTGGCATCGAAAAAAACGCTCTCGGGTGCTCTAGAGTGCCGAGTTTATTACTGCGCATTAAGAAATGACCACCTCCAACGTTTGGTTTATGTTTTATAAGCATTTTTAATTTTATTGCTTAAATCGCATTTTCTCGGCGAGCTGAGCACTTTTTCTGAATTGTGCCGCTCCCGTCACTCTGGTTAGGTTGGCATCGAAAAAAACGCTCTCGGGTGCTTTAGAGTGCCGAGTTATTCACTGCGCATGAAGAAATGACCACCTCCAACGTTTGGTTTATGTTTTATAAGCATTTTTAATTTTATTGCTTAAATCGCATTTTCTCGGCGAGCTGAGCGCTTTTTCTGAATTGTGCCGCTCCCGTAACTCTGGTTAGGTTGGCATCGAAAAAAACGCTCTCGGGTGCTTTAGAGTGCCGAGTTTATCACTGCGCATGAAGAAATGACCACTTCCAACGTTTGGTTTATGTTTTATAAGCATTTTTAATTTTATTGCTTAAATCGCATTTTCTCGGCGAGCTGAGCGCTTTTTCTGAATTGTGCCGCTCCCGTAACTCTGGTTAGGTTGGCATCGAAAAAAACGCTCTCGGGTGCTTTAGAGTGCCGAGTTATTCACTGCGCATGAAGAAATGACCACCTCCAACGTTTGGTTTATGTTTTATAAGCATTTTTAATTTTATTGCTTAAATCGCATTTTCTCGGCGAGCTGAGCACTTTTTCTGAATTGTGCCGCTCCCGTCACTCTGGTTAGGTTGGCATCGAAAAAAACGCTCTCGGGTGCTTTAGAGTGCCGAGTTTATCACTGCGCATGAAGAAATGACCACCTCCAACGTTTGGTTTATGTTTTATAAGCATTTTTAATTTTATTGCTTAAATCGCATTTTCTCGGCGAGCTGAGCGCTTTTTCTGAATTGTGCCGCTCCCGTCACTCTGGTTAGGTTGGCATCGAAAAAAACGCTCTCGGGTGCTTTAGAGTGCCGAGTTATTCACTGCGCATGAAGAAATGACCATCTCCAACGTTTGGTTTATGTTTAATAAGCATTTTTACATTTATTGCTTAAATCGCATTTTCTCGGCGAGCTGAGCGCTTTTTCTGAATTGTGCCGCTCCCGTCACTCTGGTTAGGTTGGCATCGAAAAAAACGCTCTCGGGTGCTTTAGAGTGCCGAGTTATTCACTGCGCATGAAGAAATGACCACCTCCACCGTTTGGTTTATGTTTAATAAGCATTTTTAATTTTATTGCTTAAATCGCATTTTCTCGGCGAGCTGAGCACTTTTTCTGAATTGTGCCGCTCCCGTCACTCTGGTTAGGTTGGCATCGAAAAAAACGCTCTCGGGTGCTTTAGAGTGCCGAGTTTATTACTGCGCATTAAGAAATGACCACCTCCAACGTTTGGTTTATGTTTTATAAGCATTTTTAATTTTATTGCTTAAATCGCATTTTCTCGGCGAGCTGAGCACTTTTTCTGAATTGTGCCGCTCCCGTCACTCTGGTTAGGTTGGCATCGAAAAAAACGCTCTCGGGTGCTTTAGAGTGCCGAGTTATTCACTGCGCACGAAGAAATGACCACCTCCAACGTTTGGTTTATGTTTTATAAGCATTTTTAATTTTATTGCTTAAATCGCATTTTCTCGGCGAGCTGAGCGCTTTTTCTGAATTGTGCCGCTCCCGTCACTCTGGTTAGGTTGGGATCGAAAAAAACGCTCTCGGGTGCTTTAGAGTGCCGAGTTTATTACTGCGCATTAAGAAATGACCACCTCCAACGTGTGGTTTATGTTTTATAAGCATTTTTAATTTTATTGCTTAAATCGCATTTTCTCGGCGAGCTGAGCACTTTTTCTGAATTGTGCCGCTCCCGTCACTCTGGTTAGGTTGGCATCGAAAAAAACGCTCTCGGGTGCTTTAGAGTGCCGAGTTTATTACTGTGCATTAAGAAATGACCACCTCCAACGTTTGGTTTATGTTTTATAAGCATTTTTAATTTTATTGCTTAAATCGCATTTTCTCGGCGAGCTGAGCACTTTTTCTGAATTGTGCCGCTCCCGTCACTCTGGTTAGGTTGGCATCGAAAAAAACGCTATCGGGTGCTTTAGAGTGCCGAGTTATTCACTGCGCATGAAGAAATGACCACCTCCAACGTTTGGTTTATGTTTAATAAGCATTTTTAATTTTATTGCTTAAATCGCATTTTCTCGGCGAGCTGAGCACTTTTTCTGAATTGTGCCGCTCCCGTCACTCTGGTTAGGTTGGCATCGAAAAAAACGCTCTCGGGTGCTTTAGAGTGCCGAGTTTATTACTGCGCATTAAGAAATGACCACCTCCAACGTTTGGTTTATGTTTTATAAGCATTTTTAATTTTATTGCTTAAATCGCATTTTCTCGGCGAGCTGAGCACTTTTTCTGAATTGTGCCGCTCCCGTCACTCTGGTTAGGTTGGCATCGAAAAAAACGCTCTCGGGTGCTTTAGAGTGCCGAGTTTATTACTGCGCATTAAGAAATGACCACCTCCAACGTTTGGTTTATGTTTTATAAGCATTTTTAATTTTATTGCTTAAATCGCATTTTCTCGGCGAGCTGAGCGCTTTTTCTGAATTGTGCCGCTCCCGTCACTCTGGTTAGGTTGGCATCGAAAAAAACGCTCTCGGGTGCTTTAGAGTGCCGAGTTATTCACTGCGCATGAAGAAATGACCACCTCCAACGTTTGGTTTATGTTTAATAAGCATTTTTAATTTTATTGCTTAAATCGCATTTTCTCGGCGAGCTGAGCACTTTTTCTGAATTGTGCCGCTCCCGTCACTCTGGTTAGGTTGGCATCGAAAAAAACGCTCTCGGGTGCTTAAGAGTGCCGAGTTTATTACTGCGCATTAAGAAATGACCACCTCCAACGTTTGGTTTATGTTTTATAAGCATTTTTAATTTTATTGCTTAAATCGCATTTTCTCGGCGAGCTGAGCGCTTTTTCTGAATTGTGCCGCTCCCGTCACTCTGGTTAGGTTGGCATCGAAAAAAACGCTCTCGGGTGCTTTAGAGTGCCAAGTTATTCACTGCGCATGAAGAAATGACCACCTCCAACGTTTGGTTTATGTTTAATAAGCATTTTTAATTTTATTGCTTAAATCGCATTTTCTCGGCGAGCTGAGCACTTTTTCTGAATTGTGCCGCTCCCGTCACTCTGGTTAGGTTGGCATCGAAAAAAACGCTCTCGGGTGCTTTAGAGTGCCGAGTTTATTACTGCGCATTAAGAAATGACCACCTCCAACGTTTGGTTTATGTTTTATAAGCATTTTTTATTTTATTGCTTAAATCGCATTTTCTCGGCGAGCTGAGCACTTTTTCTGAATTGTGCCGCTCCCGTCACTCTGGTTAGGTTGGCATCGAAAAAAACGCTCTCGGGTGCTTTAGAGTGCCGAGTTTATCACTGCGCATGAACAAATGACCACCTCCAACGTTTGGTTTATGTTTAATAAGCATTTTTAATTTTATTGCTTAAATCGCATTTTCTCGGCGAGCTGAGCACTTTTTCTGAATTGTGCCGCTCCCGTCACTCTGGTTAGGTTGGCATCGAAAAAAACGCTCTCGGGTGCTTTAGAGTGCCGAGTTTATCACTGCGCATGAAGAAATGACCACCTCCAACGTTTGGTTTATGTTTTATAAGCATTTTTAATTTTATTGCTTAAATCGCATTTTCTCGGCGAGCTGAGCACTTTTTCTGAATTGTGCCGCGCCCGTCACTCTGGTTAGGTTGGCATCGAAAAAAACGCTCACGGGTGCTTTAGAGTGCCGAGTTTATTACTGCGCATTAAGAAATGACCACCTCCAACGTTTGGTTTATGTTTTATAAGCATTTTTAATTTTATTGCTTAAATCGCATTTTCTCGGCGAGCTGAGCACTTTTTCTGAATTGTGCCGCTCCCGTCACTCTGGTTAGGTTGGCATCGAAAAAAACGCTCTCGGGTGCTTTAGAGTGCCGAGTTATTCACTGCGCATTAAGAAATGACCACCTCCAACGTTTGGTTTATGTTTTATAAGCATTTTTAATTTTATTGCTTAAATCGCATTTTCTCGGCGAGCTGAGCACTTTTTCTGAATTGTGCCGCTCCCGTCACTCTGGTTAGGTTGGCATCGAAAAAAACGCTCTCGGGTGCTTTAGAGTGCCGAGTTTATCACTGCGCATGAAGAAATGACCACCTCCAACGTTTGGTTTATGTTTTATAAGCATTTTTAATTTTATTGCTTAAATCGCATTTTCTCGGCGAGCTGAGCGCTTTTTCTGAATTGTGCCGCTCCCGTAACTCTGGTTAGGTTGGCATCGAAAAAAACGCTCTCGGGTGCTTTAGAGTGCCGAGTTTATCACTGCGCATGAAGAAATGACCACTTCCAACGTTTGGTTTATGTTTTATAAGCATTTTTAATTTTATTGCTTAAATCGCATTTTCTCGGCGAGCTGAGCACTTTTTCTGAATTGTGCCGCTCCCGTCACTCTGGTTAGGTTGGCATCGAAAAAAACGCTCTCGGGTGCTCTAGAGTGCCGAGTTTATTACTGCGCATTAAGAAATGACCACCTCCAACGTTTGGTTTATGTTTTATAAGCATTTTTAATTTTATTGCTTAAATCGCATTTTCTCGGCGAGCTGAGCACTTTTTCTGAATTGTGCCGCTCCCGTCACTCTGGTTAGGTTGGCATCGAAAAAAACGCTCTCGGGTGCTTTAGAGTGCCGAGTTATTCACTGCGCATGAAGAAATGACCACCTCCAACGTTTGGTTTATGTTTTATAAGCATTTTTAATTTTATTGCTTAAATCGCATTTTCTCGGCGAGCTGAGCACTTTTTCTGAATTGTGCCGCTCCCGTCACTCTGGTTAGGTTGGCATCGAAAAAAACGCTCTCGGGTGCTTTAGAGTGCCGAGTTTATCACTGCGCATGAAGAAATGACCACCTCCAACGTTTGGTTTATGTTTTATAAGCATTTTTAATTTTATTGCTTAAATCGCATTTTCTCGGCGAGCTGAGCGCTTTTTCTGAATTGTGCCGCTCCCGTCACTCTGGTTAGGTTGGCATCGAAAAAAACGCTCTCGGTTGCTTTAGAGTGCCGAGTTATTCACTGCGCATGAAGAAATGACCACCTCCAACGTTTGGTTTATGTTTAATAAGCATTTTTAATTTTATTGCTTAAATCGCATTTTCTCGGCGAGCTGAGCGCTTTTTCTGAATTGTGCCGCTCCCGTCACTCTGGTTAGGTTGGCATCGAAAAAAACGCTCTCGGGTGCTTTAGAGTGCCGAGTTATTCACTGCGCATGAAGAAATGACCACCTCCAACGTTTGGTTTATGTTTTATAAGCATTTTTAATTTTATTGCTTAAATCGCATTTTCTCGGCGAGCTGAGCGCTTTTTCTGAATTGTGCCGCTCCCGTCACTCTGGTTAGGTTGGCATCGAAAAAAACGCTCTCGGGTGCTTTAGAGTGCCGAGTTATTCACTGCGCATTAAGAAATGACCACCTCCAACGTTTGGTTTATGTTTAATAAGCATTTTTAATTTTATTGCTTAAATCGCATTTTCTCGGCGAGCTGAGCGCTTTTTCTGAATTGTGCCGCTCCCGTCACTCTGGTTAGGTTGGCATCGAAAAAAACGCTCTCGGGTGCTTTAGAGTGCCGAGTTTATCACTGCGCATGAAGAAATGACCACCTCCAACGTTTGGTTTATGTTTTATAAGCATTTTTAATTTTATTGCTTAAATCGCATTTTCTCGGCGAGCTGAGCGCTTTTTCTGAATTGTGCCGCTCCCGTCACTCTGGTTAGCTTGGCATCGAAAAAAACGCTCTCGGGTGCTTTAGAGTGCCGAGTTATTCACTGCGCATGAAGAAATGACCACCTCCAACGTTTGGTTTATGTTTAATAAGCATTTTTAATTTTATTGCTTAAATCGCATTTTCTCGGCGAGCTGAGCGCTTTTTCTGAATTGTGCCGCTCCCGTCACTCTGGTTAGGTTGGCATCGAAAAAAACGCTCTCGGGTGCTTTAGAGTGCCGAGTTATTCACTGCGCATGAAGAAATGACCACCTCCAACGTTTGGTTTATGTTTAATAAGCATTTTTAATTTTATTGCTTAAATCGCATTTTCTCGGCGAGCTGAGCACTTTTTCTGAATTGTGCCGCTCCCGTCACTCTGGTTAGGTTGGCATCGAAAAAAACGCTCTCGGGTGCTTTAGAGTGCCGAGTTTATTACTACGCATTAAGAAATGACCACCTCCAACGTTTGGTTTATGTTTTATAAGCATTTTTAATTTTATTGCTTAAATCGCATTTTCTCGGCGAGCTGAGCACTTTTTCTGAATTGTGCCGCTCCCGTCACTCTGGTTAGGTTGGCATCGAAAAAAACGCTCTCGGGTGCTTTAGAGTGCCGAGTTATTCACTGCGCACGAAGAAATGACCACCTCCAACGTTTGGTTTATGTTTTATAAGCATTTTTAATTTTATTGCTTAAATCGCATTTTCTCGGCGAGCTGAGCGCTTTTTCTGAATTGTGCCGCTCCCGTCACTCTGGTTAGGTTGGCATCGAAAAAAACGCTATCGGGTGCTTTTGAGTGCCGAGTTATTCACTGCGCATGAAGAAATGACCACCTCCAACGTTTGGTTTATGTTTAATAAGCATTTTTAATTTTATTGCTTAAATCGCATTTTCTCGGCGAGCTGAGCGCTTTTTCTGAATTGTGCCGCTCCCGTAACTCTGGTTAGGTTGGCATCGAAAAAAACGCTCTCGGGTGCTTTAGAGTGCCGAGTTTATCACTGCGCATGAAGAAATGACCACTTCCAACGTTTGGTTTATGTTTAATAAGCATTTTTAATTTTATTGCTTAAATCGCATTTTCTCGGCGAGCTGAGCACTTTTTCTGAATTGTGCCGCTCCCGTCACTCTGGTTAGGTTGGCATCGAAAAAAACGCTCTCGGGTGCTTTAGAGTGCCGAGTTTATTACTGCGCATTAAGAAATGACCACCTCCAACGTTTGGTTTATGTTTTATAAGCATTTTTTATTTTATTGCTTAAATCGCATTTTCTCGGCGAGCTGAGCACTTTTTCTGAATTGTGCCGCTCCCGTCACTCTGGTTAGGTTGGCATCGAAAAAAACGCTCTCGGGTGCTTTAGAGTGCCGAGTTTATCACTGCGCATGAAGAAATGACCACCTCCAACGTTTGGTTTATGTTTAATAAGCATTTTTAATTTTATTGCTTAAATCGCATTTTCTCGGCGAGCTGAGCACTTTTTCTGAATTGTGCCGCTCCCGTCACTCTGGTTAGGTTGGCATCGAAAAAAACGCTCTCGGGTGCTTTAGAGTGCCGAGTTTATTACTGCGCATTAAGAAATGACCACCTCCAACGTTTGGTTTATGTTTTATAAGCATTTTTAATTTTATTGCTTAAATCGCATTTTCTCGGCGAGCTGAGCGCTTTTTCTGAATTGTGCCGCTCCCGTCACTCTGGTTAGGTTGGCATCGAAAAAAACGCTCTCGGGTGCTTTAGAGTGCCGAGTTATTCACTGCGCATGAAGAAATGACCACCTCCAACGTTTGGTTTATGTTTTATAAGCATTTTTAGTTTTATTGCTTAAATCGCATTTTCTCGGCGAGCTGAGCACTTTTTCTGAATTGTGCCGCTCCCGTCACTCTGGTTAGGTTGGCATCGAAAAAAACGCTCTCGGGTGCTTTAGAGTGCCGAGTTTATCACTGCGCATGAAGAAATGACCACCTCCAACGTTTGGTTTATTTTTAATAAGCATTTTTAATTTTATTGCTTAAATCGCATTTTCTCGGCGAGCTGAGCACTTTTTCTGAATTGTGCCGCTCCCGTCACTCTGGTTAGGTTGGCATCGAAAAAAACGCTCTCGGGTGCTTTAGAGTGCCGAGTTTATTACTGCGCATTAAGAAATGACCACCTCCAACGTTTGGATTATGTTTTATAAGCATTTTTAATTTTATTGCTTAAATCGCATTTTCTCGGCGAGCTGAGCACTTTTTCTGAATTGTGCCGCTCCCGTCACTCTGGTTAGGTTGGCATCGAAAAAAACGCTATCGGGTGCTTTAGAGTGCCGAGTTATTCACTGCGCATGAAGAAATGACCACCTCCAACGTTTGGTTTATGTTTAATAAGCATTTTTAATTTTATTGCTTAAATCGCATTTTCTCGGCGAGCTGAGCACTTTTTCTGAATTGTGCCGCTCCCGTCACTCTGGTTAGGTTGGCATCGAAAAAAACGCTCTCGGGTGCTTTAGAGTGCCGAGTTTATTACTGCGCATTAAGAAATGACCACCTCCAACGTTTGGTTTATGTTTTATAAGCATTTTTAATTTTATTGCTTAAATCGCATTTTCTCGGCGAGCTGAGCGCTTTTTCTGAATTGTGCCGCTCCCGTCACTCTGGTTAGGTTGGCATCGAAAAAAACGCTCTCGGGTGCTTTAGAGTGCCGAGTTATTCACTGCGCATGAAGAAATGACCACCTCCAACGTTTGGTTTATGTTTAATAAGCATTTTTAATTTTATTGCTTAAATCGCATTTTCTCGGCGAGCTGAGCACTTTTTCTGAATTGTGCCGCTCCCGTCACTCTGGTTAGGTTGGCATCGAAAAAAACGCTCTCGGGTGCTTTAGAGTGCCGAGTTTATTACTGCGCATTAAGAAATGACCACCTCCAACGTTTGGTTTAAGTTTTATAAGCATTTTTAATTTTATTGCTTAAATCGCATTTTCTCGGCGAGCTGAGCACTTTTTCTGAATTGTGCCGCTCCCGTCACTCTGGTTAGGTTGGCATCGAAAAAAACGCTCTCGGGTGCTTTAGAGTGCCGAGTTATTCACTGCGCACGAAGAAATGACCACCTCCAACGTTTGGTTTATGTTTTATAAGCATTTTTAATTTTATTGCTTAAATCGCATTTTCTCGGCGAGCTGAGCGCTTTTTCTGAATTGTGCCGCTCCCGTCACTCTGGTTAGGTTGGCATCGAAAAAAACGCTCTCGGGTGCTTTAGAGTGCCGAGTTTATTACTGCGCATTAAGAAATGACCACCTCCAACGTTTGATTTATGTTTTATAAGCATTTTTAATTTTATTGCTTAAATCGCATTTTCTCGGCGAGCTGAGCACTTTTTCTGAATTGTGCCGCTCCCGTCACTCTGGTTAGGTTGGCATCGAAAAAAACGCTCACGGGTGCTTTAGAGTGCCGAGTTTATTACTGCGCATTAAGAAATGACCACCTCCAACGTTTGGTTTATGTTTTATAAGCATTTTTAATTTTATTGCTTAAATCGCATTTTCTCGGCGAGCTGAGCACTTTTCCTGAATTGTGCCGCTCCCGTCACTCTGGTTAGGTTGGCATCGAAAAAAACGCTCTCGGGTGCTTTAGAGTGCCGAGTTATTCACTGCGCATGAAGAAATGACCACCTCCAACGTTTGGTTTATGTTTTATAAGCATTTTTAATTTTATTGCTTAAATCGCATTTTCTCGGCGAGCTGAGCACTTTTTCTGAATTGTGCCGCTCCCGTCACTCTGGTTAGGTTGGCATCGAAAAAAACGCTCTCGGGTGCTTTAGAGTGCCGAGTTTATTACTGCGCATTAAGAAATGACCACCTCCAACGTTTGGTTTATGTTTTATAAGCATTTTTAATTTTATTGCTTAAATCGCATTTTCTCGGCGAGCTGAGCACTTTTTCTGAATTGTGCCGCTCCCGTCACTCTGGTTAGGTTGGCATCGAAAAAAACGCTCTCGGGTGCTTTAGAGTGCCGAGTTATTCACTGCGCATGAAGAAATGACCACCTCCAACGTTTGGTTTATGTTTTATAAGCATTTTTAATTTTATTGCTTAAATCGCATTTTCTCGGCGAGCTGAGCACTTTTTCTGAATTGTGCCGCTCCCGTCACTCTGGTTAGGTTGGCATCGAAAAAAACGCTCTCGGGTGCTTTAGAGTGCCGAGTTTATCACTGCGCATGAAGAAATGACCACCTCCAACGTTTGGTTTATGTTTTATAAGCATTTTTAATTTTAATGCTTAAATCGCATTTTCTCGGCGAGCTGAGCGCTTTTTCTGAATTGTGCCGCTCCCGTCACTCTGGTTAGTTGGCATCGAAAAAAACGCTCTCGGGTGCTTTAGAGTGCCGAGTTATTCACTGCGCATGAAGAAATGACCACCTCCAACGTTTGGTTTATGTTTAATAAGCATTTTTAATTTTATTGCTTAAATCGCATTTTCTCGGCGAGCTGAGCGCTTTTTCTGAATTGTGCCGCTCCCGTCACTCTGGTTAGGTTGGCATCGAAAAAAACGCTCTCGGGTGCTTTAGAGTGCCGAGTTATTCACTGCGCATGAAGAAAGGACCACCTCCAACGTTTGGTTTATGTTTAATAAGCATTTTTAATTTTATTGCTTAAATCGCATTTTCTCGGCGAGCTGAGCACTTTTTCTGAATTGTGCCGCTCCCGTCACTCTGGTTAGGTTGGCATCGAAAAAAACGCTCTCGGGTGCTTTAGAGTGCCGAGTTTATTACTGCGCATTAAGAAATGACCACCTCCAACGTTTGGTTTATGTTTTATAAGCATTTTTAATTTTATTGCTTAAATCGCATTTTCTCGGCGAGCTGAGCGCTTTTTCTGAATTGTGCCGCTCCCGTCACTCTGGTTAGGTTGGCATCGAAAAAAACGCTCTCGGGTGCTTTAGAGTGCCGAGTTATTCACTGCGCATAAAGAAATGACCACCTCCAACGTTTGGTTTATGTTTAATAAGCATTTTTAGATTTATTGCTTAAATCGCATTTTCTCGGCGAGCTGAGCACTTTTTCTGAATTGTGCCGCTCCCGTCACTCTGGTTAGGTTGGCATCGAAAAAAACGCTCTCGGGTGCTTTAGAGTGCCGAGTTTATCACTGCGCATGAAGAAATGACCACTTCCAACGTTTGGTTTATGTTTTATAAGCATTTTTAATTTTATTGCTTAAATCGCATTTTCTCGGCGAGCTGAGCACTTTTTCTGAATTGTGCCGCTCCCGTCACTCTGGTTAGGTTGGCATCGAAAAAAACGCTCTCGGGTGCTCTAGAGTGCCGAGTTTATTACTGCGCATTAAGAAATGACCACCTCCAACGTTTGGTTTATGTTTTATAAGCATTTTTAATTGTATTGCTTAAATCGCATTTTCTCGGCGAGCTGAGCACTTTTTCTGAATTGTGCCGCTCCCGTCACTCTGGTTAGGTTGGCATCGAAAAAAACGCTCTCGGGTGCTTTAGAGTGCCGAGTTATTCACTGCGCATGAAGAAATGACCACCTCCAACGTTTGGTTTATGTTTTATAAGCATTTTTAATTTTATTGCTTAAATCGCATTTTCTCGGCGAGCTGAGCACTTTTTCTGAATTGTGCCGCTCCCGTCACTCTGGTTAGGTTTGCATCGAAAAAAACGCTCTCGGGTGCTTTAGAGTGCCGAGTTTATCACTGCGCATGAAGAAATGACCACCTCCAACGTTTGGTTTATGTTTTATAAGCATTTTTAATTTTATTGCTTAAATCGCATTTTCTCGGCGAGCTGAGCGCTTTTTCTGAATTGTGCCGCTCCCGTCACTCTGGTTAGGTTGGCATCGAAAAAAACGCTCTCGGGTGCTTTAGAGTGCCGAGTTATTCACTGCGCATGAAGAAATGACCACCTCCAACGTTTGGTTTATGTTTAATAAGCATTTTTAATTTTATTGCTTAAATCGCATTTTCTCGGCGAGCTGAGCGCTTTTTCTGAATTGTGCCGCTCCCGTCACTCTGGTTAGGTTGGCATCGAAAAAAACGCTCTCGGGTGCTTTAGAGTGCCGAGTTATTCACTGCGCATGAAGAAATGACCACCTCCAACGTTTGGTTTATGTTTTATAAGCATTTTTAATTTTATTGCTTGAATCGCATTTTCTCGGCGAGCTGAGCGCTTTTTCTGAATTGTGCCGCTCCCGTCACTCTGGTTAGGTTGGCATCGAAAAAAACGCTCTCGGGTGCTTTAGAGTGCCGAGTTATTCACTGCGCATTAAGAAATGACCACCTCCAACGTTTGGTTTATGTTTAATAAGCATTTTTAATTTTATTGCTTAAATCGCATTTTCTCGGCGAGCTGAGCGCTTTTTCTGAATTGTGCCGCTCCCGTCACTCTGGTTAGGTTGGCATCGAAAAAAACGCTCTCGGGTGCTTTAGAGTGCCGAGTTTATCACTGCGCATGAAGAAATGACCACCTCCAACGTTTGGTTTATGTTTTATAAGCATTTTTAATTTTATTGCTTAAATCGCATTTTCTCGGCGAGCTGAGCGCTTTTTCTGAATTGTGCCGCTCCCGTCACTCTGGTTAGGTTGGCATCGAAAAAAACGCTCTCGGGTGCTTTAGAGTGCCGAGTTTATTACTGCGCATTAAGAAATGACCACCTCCAACGTTTGGTTTATGTTTTATAAGCATTTTTAATTTTATTGCTTAAATCGCATTTTCTCGGCGAGCTGAGCATTTCTGAATTGTGCCGCTCCCGTCACTCTGGTTAGGTTGGCATCGAAAAAAACGCTCTCGGGTGCTTTAGAGTGCCGAGTTTATTACTGCGCATTAAGAAATGACCACCTCCAACGTTTGGTTTATGTTTTATAAGCATTTTTAATTTTATTGCTTAAATCGCATTTTCTCGGCGAGCTGAGCACTTTTTCTGAATTGTGCCGCTCCCGTCACTCTGGTTAGGTTGGCATGGAGAAAAACGCTATCGGGTGCTTTAGAGTGCCGAGTTATTCACTGCGCATGAAGAAAAGACCACCTCCAACGTTTGGTTTATGTTTAATAAGCATTTTTAATTTTATTGCTTAAATCGCATTTTCTCGGCGAGCTGAGCACTTTTTCTGAATTGTGCCGCTCCCGTCACTCTGGTTAGGTTGGCATCGAGAAAAACGCTATCGGGTGCTTTAGAGTGCCGAGTTATTCACTGCGCATGAAGAAAAGACCACCTCCAACGTTTGGTTTATGTTTAATAAGCATTTTTAATTTTATTGCTTAAATCGCATTTTCTCGGCGAGCTGAGCACTTTTTCTGAATTGTGCCGCTCCCGTCACTCTGGTTAGGTTGGCATCGAAAAAAACGCTCTCGGGTGCTTTAAGTGCCGAGTTTATTACTGCGCATTAAGAAATGACCACCTCCAACGTTTGGTTTATGTTTTATAAGCATTTTTAATTTTATTGCTTAAATCGCATTTTCTCGGCGAGCTGAGCACTTTTTCTGAATTGTGCCGCTCCCGTCACTCTGGTTAGGTTGGCATCGAAAAAAACGCTCTCGGGTGCTTTAGAGTGCCGAGTTATTCACTGCGCATGAAGAAATGACCACCTCCAACGTTTGGTTTATGTTTTATAAGCATTTTTAATTTTATTGCTTAAATCGCATTTTCTCGGCGAGCTGAGCACTTTTTCTGAATTGTGCCGCACCCGTCACTCTGGTTAGGTTGGCATCGAAAAAAACGCTCTCGGGTGCTTTAGAGTGCCGAGTTTATCATGCGCATGAAGAAATGACCACCTCCAACGTTTGGTTTATGTTTTATAAGCATTTTTAATTTTATTGCTTAAATCGCATTTTCTCGGCGAGCTGAGCGCTTTTTCTGAATTGTGCCGCTCCCGTAACTCTGGTTAGGTTGGCATCGAAAAAAACGCTCTCGGGTGCTTTAGAGTGCCGAGTTTATCACTGCGCATGAAGAAATGACCACTTCCAACGTTTGGTTTATGTTTTATAAGCATTTTTAATTTTATTGCTTAAATCGCATTTTCTCGGCGAGCTGAGCACTTTTTCTGAATTGTGCCGCTCCCGTCACTCTGGTTAGGTTGGCATCGAAAAAAACGCTCTCGGGTGCTCTAGAGTGCCGAGTTTATTACTGCGCATTAAGAAATGACCACCTCCAACGTTTGGTTTATGTTTTATAAGCATTTTTAATTTTATTGCTTAAATCGCATTTTCTCGGCGAGCTGAGCACTTTTTCTGAATTGTGCCGCTCCCGTCACTCTGGTTAGGTTGGCATCGAAAAAAACGCTCTCGGGTGCTTTAGAGTGCCGAGTTATTCACTGCGCATGAAGAAATGACCACCTCCAACGTTTGGTTTATGTTTTATAAGCATTTTTAATTTTATTGCTTAAATCGCATTTTCTCGGCGAGCTGAGCGCTTTTTCTGAATTGTGCCGCTCCCGTCACTCTGGTTAGGTTGGCATCGAAAAAAACGCTCTCGGGTGCTTTAGAGTGCCGAGTTATTCACTGCGCATTAAGAAATGACCACCTCCAACGTTTGGTTTATGTTTAATAAGCATTTTTAATTTTATTGCTTAAATCGCATTTTCTCGGCGAGCTGAGCGCTTTTTCTGAATTGTGCCGCTCCCGTCACTCTGGTTAGGTTGGCATCGAAAAAAACGCTCTCGGGTGCTTTAGAGTGCCGAGTTTATCACTGCGCATGAAGAAATGACCACCTCCAACGTTTGGTTTATGTTTTATAAGCATTTTTAATTTTATTGCTTAAATCGCATTTTCTCGGCGAGCTGAGCGCTTTTTCTGAATTGTGCCGCTCCCGTCACTCTGGTTAGGTTGGCATCGAAAAAAACGCTCTCGGGTGCTTTAGAGTGCCGAGTTATTCACTGCGCACGAAGAAATGACCACCTCCAACGTTTGGTTTATGTTTTATAAGCATTTTTAATTTTATTGCTTAAATCGCATTTTCTCGGCGAGCTGAGCGCTTTTTCTGAATTGTGCCGCTCCCGTCACTCTGGTTAGGTTGGCATCGAAAAAAACGCTCTCGGGTGCTTTAGAGTGCCGAGTTTATTACTGCGCATTAAGAAATGACCACCTCCAACGTTTGGTTTATGTTTTATAAGCATTTTTAATTTTATTGCTTAAATCGCATTTTCTCGGCGAGCTGAGCACTTTTTCTGAATTGTGCCGCTCCCGTCACTCTGGTTAGGTTGGCATCGAAAAAAACGCTCTCGGGTGCTTTAGAGTGCCGAGTTTATTACTGCGCATTAAGAAATGACCACCTCCAACGTTTGGTTTATGTTTTATAAGCATTTTTAATTTTATTGCTTAAATCGCATTTTCTCGGCGAGCTGAGCACTTTTTCTGAATTGTGCCGCTCCCGTCACTCTGGTTAGGTTGGCATCGAGAAAAACGCTATCGGGTGCTTTAGAGTGCCGAGTTATTCACTGCGCATGAAGAAAAGACCACCTCCAACGTTTGGTTTATGTTTAATAAGCATTTTTAATTTTATTGCTTAAATCGCATTTTCTCGGCGAGCTGAGCACTTTTTCTGAATTGTGCCGCTCCCGTCACTCTGGTTAGGTTGGCATCGAAAAAAACGCTCTCGGGTGCTTTAGAGTGCCGAGTTTATCACTGCGCATGAAGAAATGACCACTTCCAACGTTTGGTTTATGTTTTATAAGCATTTTTAATTTTATTGCTTAAATCGCATTTTCTCGGCGAGCTGAGCGCTTTTTCTGAATTGTGCCTGTCCCGTCACTCTGGTTAGGTTGGCATCGAAAAAAACGCTCTCGGGTGCTTTAGAGTGCCGAGTTATTCACTGCGCATGAAGAAATGACCACCTCCAACGTTTGGTTTATGTTTAATAAGCATTTTTAATTTTATTGCTTAAATCGCATTTTCTCGGCGAGCTGAGCACTTTTTCTGAATTGTGCCGCTCCCGTCACTCTGGTTAGGTTGGCATCGAAAAAAACGCTCTCGGGTGCTTTAGAGTGCCGAGTTTATTACTGCGCATTAAGAAATGACCACCTCCAACGTTTGGTTTATGTTTTATAAGCATTTTTAATTTTATTGCTTAAATCGCATTTTCTCGGCGAGCTGAGCGCTTTTTCTGAATTGTGCCGCTCCCGTCACTCTGGTTAGGTTGGCATCGAAAAAAACGCTCTCGGGTGCTTTAGAGTGCCGAGTTATTCACTGCGCATGAAGAAATGACCACCTCCAACGTTTGGTTTATGTTTAATAAGCATTTTTAATTTTATTGCTTAAATCGCATTTTCTCGGCGAGCTGAGCACTTTTTCTGAATTGTGCCGCTCCCGTCACTCTGGTTAGGTTGGCATCGAAAAAAACGCTCTCGGGTGCTTTAGAGTGCCGAGTTTATTACTGCGCATTAAGAAATGACCACCTCCAACGTTTGGTTTATGTTTTATAAGCATTTTTTATTTTATTGCTTAAATCGCATTTTCTCGGCGAGCTGAGCACTTTTTCTGAATTGTGCCGCTCCCGTCACTCTGGTTAGGTTGGCATCGAAAAAAACGCTCTCGGGTGCTTTAGAGTGCCGAGTTTTTCACTGCGCATGAAGAAATGACCACCTCCAACGTTTGGTTTATGTTTAATAAGCATTTTTAATTTTATTGCTTAAATCGCATTTTCTCGGCGAGCTGAGCACTTTTTCTGAATTGTGCCGCTCCCGTCACTCTGGTTAGGTTGGCATCGAAAAAAACGCTCTCGGGTGCTTTAGAGTGCCGACTTTATCACTGCGCATGAAGAAATGACCACCTCCAACGTTTGGTTTATGTTTTATAAGCATTTTTAATTTTATTGCTTAAATCGCATTTTCTCGGCGAGCTGAGCACTTTTTCTGAATTGTGCCGCGCCCGTCACTCTGGTTAGGTTGGCATCGAAAAAAACGCTCACGGGTGCTTTAGAGTGCCGAGTTTATTACTGCGCATTAAGAAATGACCACCTCCAACGTTTGGTTTATGTTTTATAAGCATTTTTAATTTTATTGCTTAAATCGCATTTTCTCGGCGAGCTGAGCACTTTTTCTGAATTGTGCCGCTCCCGTCACTCTGGTTAGGTTGGCATCGAAAAAAACGCTCTCGGGTGCTTTAGAGTGCCGAGTTATTCACTGCGCATGAAGAAATGACCACCTCCAACGTTTGGTTTATGTTTTATAAGCATTTTTAATTTTATTGCTTAAATCGCATTTTCTCGGCGAGCTGAGCACTTTTTCTGAATTGTGCCGCACCCGTCACTCTGGTTAGGTTGGCATCGAAAAAAACGCTCTCGGGTGCTTTAGAGTGCCGAGTTTATCACTGCGCATGAAGAAATGACCACCTCCAACGTTTGGTTTATGTTTTATAAGCATTTTTAATTTTATTGCTTAAATCGCATTTTCTCGGCGAGCTGAGCGCTTTTTCTGAATTGTGCCGCTCCCGTAACTCTGGTTAGGTTGGCATCGAAAAAAACGCTCTCGGGTGCTTTAGAGTGCCGAGTTTATCACTGCGCATGAAGAAATGACCACTTCCAACGTTTGGTTTATGTTTTATAAGCATTTTTAATTTTATTGCTTAAATCGCATTTTCTCGGCGAGCTGAGCACTTTTTCTGAATTGTGCCGCTCCCGTCACTCTGGTTAGGTTGGCATCGAAAAAAACGCTCTCGGGTGCTCTAGAGTGCCGAGTTTATTACTGCGCATTAAGAAATGACCACCTCCAACGTTTGGTTTATGTTTTATAAGCATTTTTAATTTTATTGCTTAAATCGCATTTTCTCGGCGAGCTGAGCACTTTTTCTGAATTGTGCCGCTCCCGTCACTCTGGTTAGGTTGGCATCGAAAAAAACGCTCTCGGGTGCTTTAGAGTGCCGAGTTATTCACTGCGCATGAAGAAATGACCACCTCCAACGTTTGGTTTATGTTTTATAAGCATTTTTAATTTTATTGCTTAAATCGCATTTTCTCGGCGAGCTGAGCACTTTTTCTGAATTGTGCCGCTCCCGTCACTCTGGTTAGGTTGGCATCGAAAAAAACGCTCTCGGGTGCTTTAGAGTGCCGAGTTTATCACTGCGCATGAAGAAATGACCACCTCCAACGTTTGGTTTATGTTTTATAAGCATTTTTAATTTTATTGCTTAAATCGCATTTTCTCGGCGAGCTGAGCGCTTTTTCTGAATTGTGCCGCTCCCGTCACTCTGGTTAGGTTGGCATCGAAAAAAACGCTCTCGGGTGCTTTAGAGTGCCGAGTTTATTACTGCGCATTAAGAAATGACCACCTCCAACGTTTGGTTTATGTTTTATAAGCATTTTTAATTTTATTGCTTAAATCGCATTTTCTCGGCGAGCTGAGCACTTTTTCTGAATTGTGCCGCTCCCGTCACTCTGGTTAGGTTGGCATCGAAAAAAACGCTCTCGGGTGCTTTAGAGTGCCGAGTTTATTACTGCGCATTAAGAAATGACCACCTCCAACGTTTGGTTTATGTTTTATAAGCATTTTTAATTTTATTGCTTAAATCGCATTTTCTCGGCGAGCTGAGCACTTTTTCTGAATTGTGCCGCTCCCGTCACTCTGGTTAGGTTGGCATCGAAAAAAACGCTCTCGGGTGCTTTAGAGTGCCGAGTTTATCACTGCGCATGAAGAAATGACCACCTCCAACGTTTGGTTTATGTTTTATAAGCATTTTTAATTTTATTGCTTAAATCGCATTTTCTCGGCGAGCTGAGCACTTTTTCTGAATTGTGCCGCTCCCGTCACTCTGGTTAGGTTGGCATCGAAAAAAACGCTCTCGGGTGCTTTAGAGTGCCGAGTTTATCACTGCGCATGAAGAAATGATCACCTCCAACGTTTGGTTTATGTTTTATAAGCATTTTTAAATTTATTGCTTAAATCGCATTTTCTCGGCGAGCTGAGCGCTTTTTCTGAATTGTGCCGCTCCCGTCACTCTGGTTAGGTTGGCATCGAAAAAAACGCTCTCGGGTGCTTTAGAGTGCCGAGTTATTCACTGCGCATGAAGAAATGACCACCTCCAACGTTTGGTTTATGTTTTATAAGCATTTTTAGTTTTATTGCTTAAATCGCATTTTCTCGGCGAGCTGAGCACTTTTTCTGAATTGTGCCGCTCCCGTCACTCTGGTTAGGTTGGCATCGAAAAAAACGCTCTCGGGTGCTTTAGAGTGCCGAGTTTATCACTGCGCATGAAGAAATGACCACCTCCAACGTTTGGTTTATGTTTAATAAGCATTTTTAATTTTATTGCTTAAATCGCATTTTCTCGGCCAGCTGAGCACTTTTTCTGAATTGTGCCGCTCCCGTCACTCTGGTTAGGTTGGCATCGAAAAAAACGCTCTCGGGTGCTTTAGAGTGCCGACTTTATCACTGCGCATGAAGAAATGACCACCTCCAACGTTTGGTTTATGTTTTATAAGCATTTTTAATTTTATTGCTTAAATCGCATTTTCTCGGCGAGCTGAGCGCTTTTTCTGAATTGTGCCGCTCCCGTCACTCTGGTTAGGTTGGCATCGAAAAAAACGCTCTCGGGTGCTTTAGAGTGCCGAGTTTATTACTGCGCATTAAGAAATGACCACCTCCAACGTTTGGTTTATGTTTTATAAGCATTTTTAATTTTATTGCTTAAATCGCATTTTCTCGGCGAGCTGAGCACTTTTTCTGAATTGTGCCGCTCCCGTCACTCTGGTTAGGTTGGCATCGAAAAAAACGCTCTCGGGTGCTTTAGAGTGCCGAGTTTATTACTGCGCATTAAGAAATGACCACCTCCAACGTTTGGTTTATGTTTTATAAGCATTTTTAATTTTATTGCTTAAATCGCATTTTCTCGGCGAGCTGAGCACTTTTTCTGAATTGTGCCGCTCCCGTCACTCTGGTTAGGTTGGCATCGAAAAAAACGCTATCGGGTGCTTTAGAGTGCCGAGTTATTCACTGCGCATGAAGAAATGACCACCTCCAACGTTTGGTTTATGTTTAATAAGCATTTTTAATTTTATTGCTTAAATCGCATTTTCTCGGCGAGCTGAGCGCTTTTTCTGAATTGTGCCGCTCCCGTCACTCTGGTTAGGTTGGCATCGAAAAAAACGCTCTCGGGTGCTTTAGAGTGCCGAGTTTATCACTGCGCATGAAGAAATGACCACTTCCAACGTTTGGTTTATGTTTTATAAGCATTTTTAATTTTATTGCTTAAATCGCATTTTCTCGGCGAGCTGAGCGCTTTTTCTGAATTGTGCCGCTCCCGTAACTCTGGTTAGGTTGGCATCGAAAAAAACGCTCTCGGGTGCTTTAGAGTGCCGAGTTTATCATTGTGCATGAAGAAATGACCACTTCAAACGTTTGGTTTATGTTTTATAAGCATTTTTAATTTTATTGCTTAAATCGCATTTTCTCGGCGAGCTGAGCACTTTTTCTGAATTTTGCCGCTCCCGTCACTCTGGTTAGGTTGGCATCGAAAAAAACGCTCTCGGGTGCTCTAGAGTGCCGAGTTTATTACTGCGCATTAAGAAATGACCACCTCCAACGTTTGGTTTATGTTTTATAAGCATTTTTAATTTTATTGCTTAAATCGCATTTTCTCGGCGAGCTGAGCACTTTTTCTGAATTGTGCCGCTCCCGTCACTCTGGTTAGGTTGGCATCGAAAAAAACGCTCTCGGGTGCTTTAGAGTGCCGAGTTATTCACTGCGCATGAAGAAATGACCACCTCCAACGTTTGGTTTATGTTTTATAAGCATTTTTAATTTTATTGCTTAAATCGCATTTTCTCGGCGAGCTGAGCGCTTTTTCTGAATTGTGCCGCTCCCGTAACTCTGGTTAGGTTGGCATCGAAAAAAACGCTCTCGGGTGCTTTAGAGTGCCGAGTTTATCACTGCGCATGAAGAAATGACCACTTCCAACGTTTGGTTTATGTTTTATAAGCATTTTTAATTTTATTGCTTAAATCGCATTTTCTCGGCGAGCTGAGCGCTTTTTCTGAATTGTGCCGCTCCCGTAACTCTGGTTAGGTTGGCATCGAAAAAAACGCTCTCGGGTGCTTTAGAGTGCCGAGTTATTCACTGCGCATGAAGAAATGACCACCTCCAACGTTTGGTTTATGTTTTATAAGCATTTTTAATTTTATTGCTTAAATCGCATTTTCTCGGCGAGCTGAGCACTTTTTCTGAATTGTGCCGCTCCCGTCACTCTGGTTAGGTTGGCATCGAAAAAAACGCTCTCGGGTGCTTTAGAGTGCCGAGTTTATCACTGCGCATGAAGAAATGACCACCTCCAACGTTTGGTTTATGTTTTATAAGCATTTTTAATTTTATTGCTTAAATCGCATTTTCTCGGCGAGCTGAGCGCTTTTTCTGAATTGTGCCGCTCCCGTCACTCTGGTTAGGTTGGCATCGAAAAAAACGCTCTCGGGTGCTTTAGAGTGCCGAGTTATTCACTGCGCATGAAGAAATGACCATCTCCAACGTTTGGTTTATGTTTAATAAGCATTTTTACATTTATTGCTTAAATCGCATTTTCTCGGCGAGCTGAGCGCTTTTTCTGAATTGTGCCGCTCCCGTCACTCTGGTTAGGTTGGCATCGAAAAAAACGCTCTCGGGTGCTTTAGAGTGCCGAGTTATTCACTGCGCATGAAGAAATGACCACCTCCACCGTTTGGTTTATGTTTAATAAGCATTTTTAATTTTATTGCTTAAATCGCATTTTCTCGGCGAGCTGAGCACTTTTTCTGAATTGTGCCGCTCCCGTCACTCTGGTTAGGTTGGCATCGAAAAAAACGCTCTCGGGTGCTTTAGAGTGCCGAGTTTATTACTGCGCATTAAGAAATGACCACCTCCAACGTTTGGTTTATGTTTTATAAGCATTTTTAATTTTATTGCTTAAATCGCATTTTCTCGGCGAGCTGAGCACTTTTTCTGAATTGTGCCGCTCCCGTCACTCTGGTTAGGTTGGCATCGAAAAAAACGCTCTCGGGTGCTTTAGAGTGCCGAGTTATTCACTGCGCACGAAGAAATGACCACCTCCAACGTTTGGTTTATGTTTTATAAGCATTTTTAATTTTATTGCTTAAATCGCATTTTCTCGGCGAGCTGAGCGCTTTTTCTGAATTGTGCCGCTCCCGTCACTCTGGTTAGGTTGGGATCGAAAAAAACGCTCTCGGGTGCTTTAGAGTGCCGAGTTTATTACTGCGCATTAAGAAATGACCACCTCCAACGTGTGGTTTATGTTTTATAAGCATTTTTAATTTTATTGCTTAAATCGCATTTTCTCGGCGAGCTGAGCACTTTTTCTGAATTGTGCCGCTCCCGTCACTCTGGTTAGGTTGGCATCGAAAAAAACGCTCTCGGGTGCTTTAGAGTGCCGAGTTTATTACTGTGCATTAAGAAATGACCACCTCCAACGTTTGGTTTATGTTTTATAAGCATTTTTAATTTTATTGCTTAAATCGCATTTTCTCGGCGAGCTGAGCACTTTTTCTGAATTGTGCCGCTCCCGTCACTCTGGTTAGGTTGGCATCGAAAAAAACGCTATCGGGTGCTTTAGAGTGCCGAGTTATTCACTGCGCATGAAGAAATGACCACCTCCAACGTTTGGTTTATGTTTAATAAGCATTTTTAATTTTATTGCTTAAATCGCATTTTCTCGGCGAGCTGAGCACTTTTTCTGAATTGTGCCGCTCCCGTCACTCTGGTTAGGTTGGCATCGAAAAAAACGCTCTCGGGTGCTTTAGAGTGCCGAGTTTATTACTGCGCATTAAGAAATGACCACCTCCAACGTTTGGTTTATGTTTTATAAGCATTTTTAATTTTATTGCTTAAATCGCATTTTCTCGGCGAGCTGAGCACTTTTTCTGAATTGTGCCGCTCCCGTCACTCTGGTTAGGTTGGCATCGAAAAAAACGCTCTCGGGTGCTTTAGAGTGCCGAGTTTATTACTGCGCATTAAGAAATGACCACCTCCAACGTTTGGTTTATGTTTTATAAGCATTTTTAATTTTATTGCTTAAATCGCATTTTCTCGGCGAGCTGAGCGCTTTTTCTGAATTGTGCCGCTCCCGTCACTCTGGTTAGGTTGGCATCGAAAAAAACGCTCTCGGGTGCTTTAGAGTGCCGAGTTATTCACTGCGCATGAAGAAATGACCACCTCCAACGTTTGGTTTATGTTTAATAAGCATTTTTAATTTTATTGCTTAAATCGCATTTTCTCGGCGAGCTGAGCACTTTTTCTGAATTGTGCCGCTCCCGTCACTCTGGTTAGGTTGGCATCGAAAAAAACGCTCTCGGGTGCTTAAGAGTGCCGAGTTTATTACTGCGCATTAAGAAATGACCACCTCCAACGTTTGGTTTATGTTTTATAAGCATTTTTAATTTTATTGCTTAAATCGCATTTTCTCGGCGAGCTGAGCGCTTTTTCTGAATTGTGCCGCTCCCGTCACTCTGGTTAGGTTGGCATCGAAAAAAACGCTCTCGGGTGCTTTAGAGTGCCGAGTTATTCACTGCGCATGAAGAAATGACCACCTCCAACGTTTGGTTTATGTTTAATAAGCATTTTTAATTTTATTGCTTAAATCGCATTTTCTCGGCGAGCTGAGCACTTTTTCTGAATTGTGCCGCTCCCGTCACTCTGGTTAGGTTGGCATCGAAAAAAACGCTCTCGGGTGCTTTAGAGTGCCGAGTTTATTACTGCGCATTAAGAAATGACCACCTCCAACGTTTGGTTTATGTTTTATAAGCATTTTTTATTTTATTGCTTAAATCGCATTTTCTCGGCGAGCTGAGCACTTTTTCTGAATTGTGCCGCTCCCGTCACTCTGGTTAGGTTGGCATCGAAAAAAACGCTCTCGGGTGCTTTAGAGTGCCGAGTTTATCACTGCGCATGAACAAATGACCACCTCCAACGTTTGGTTTATGTTTAATAAGCATTTTTAATTTTATTGCTTAAATCGCATTTTCTCGGCGAGCTGAGCACTTTTTCTGAATTGTGCCGCTCCCGTCACTCTGGTTAGGTTGGCATCGAAAAAAACGCTCTCGGGTGCTTTAGAGTGCCGAGTTTATCACTGCGCATGAAGAAATGACCACCTCCAACGTTTGGTTTATGTTTTATAAGCA
The DNA here is from genome assembly GCF_033458585.1 of Syngnathus typhle. NCBI lineage: Eukaryota > Metazoa > Chordata > Actinopteri > Syngnathiformes > Syngnathidae > Syngnathus > Syngnathus typhle. Next base: position 269,666 of record NW_026871985.1, on the reverse strand, counting down.
TTTTTAATTTTATTGCTTAAATCGCATTTTCTCGGCGAGCTGAGCACTTTTTCTGAATTGTGCCGCGCCCGTCACTCTGGTTAGGTTGGCATCGAAAAAAACGCTCACGGGTGCTTTAGAGTGCCGAGTTTATTACTGCGCATTAAGAAATGACCACCTCCAACGTTTGGTTTATGTTTTATAAGCATTTTTAATTTTATTGCTTAAATCGCATTTTCTCGGCGAGCTGAGCACTTTTTCTGAATTGTGCCGCTCCCGTCACTCTGGTTAGGTTGGCATCGAAAAAAACGCTCTCGGGTGCTTTAGAGTGCCGAGTTATTCACTGCGCATTAAGAAATGACCACCTCCAACGTTTGGTTTATGTTTTATAAGCATTTTTAATTTTATTGCTTAAATCGCATTTTCTCGGCGAGCTGAGCACTTTTTCTGAATTGTGCCGCTCCCGTCACTCTGGTTAGGTTGGCATCGAAAAAAACGCTCTCGGGTGCTTTAGAGTGCCGAGTTTATCACTGCGCATGAAGAAATGACCACCTCCAACGTTTGGTTTATGTTTTATAAGCATTTTTAATTTTATTGCTTAAATCGCATTTTCTCGGCGAGCTGAGCGCTTTTTCTGAATTGTGCCGCTCCCGTAACTCTGGTTAGGTTGGCATCGAAAAAAACGCTCTCGGGTGCTTTAGAGTGCCGAGTTTATCACTGCGCATGAAGAAATGACCACTTCCAACGTTTGGTTTATGTTTTATAAGCATTTTTAATTTTATTGCTTAAATCGCATTTTCTCGGCGAGCTGAGCACTTTTTCTGAATTGTGCCGCTCCCGTCACTCTGGTTAGGTTGGCATCGAAAAAAACGCTCTCGGGTGCTCTAGAGTGCCGAGTTTATTACTGCGCATTAAGAAATGACCACCTCCAACGTTTGGTTTCTGTTTTATAAGCATTTTTAATTTTATTGCTTAAATCGCATTTTCTCGGCGAGCTGAGCACTTTTTCTGAATTGTGCCGCTCCCGTCACTCTGGTTAGGTTGGCATCGAAAAAAACGCTCTCGGGTGCTTTAGAGTGCCGAGTTATTCACTGCGCATGAAGAAATGACCACCTCCAACGTTTGGTTTATGTTTTATAAGCATTTTTAATTTTATTGCTTAAATCGCATTTTCTCGGCGAGCTGAGCACTTTTTCTGAATTGTGCCGCTCCCGTCACTCTGGTTAGGTTGGCATCGAAAAAAACGCTCTCGGGTGCTTTAGAGTGCCGAGTTTATCACTGCGCATGAAGAAATGACCACCTCCAACGTTTGGTTTATGTTTTATAAGCATTTTTAATTTTATTGCTTAAATCGCATTTTCTCGGCGAGCTGAGCGCTTTTTCTGAATTGTGCCGCTCCCGTCACTCTGGTTAGGTTGGCATCGAAAAAAACGCTCTCGGTTGCTTTAGAGTGCCGAGTTATTCACTGCGCATGAAGAAATGACCACCTCCAACGTTTGGTTTATGTTTAATAAGCATTTTTAATTTTATTGCTTAAATCGCATTTTCTCGGCGAGCTGAGCGCTTTTTCTGAATTGTGCCGCTCCCGTCACTCTGGTTAGGTTGGCATCGAAAAAAACGCTCTCGGGTGCTTTAGAGTGCCGAGTTATTCACTGCGCATGAAGAAATGACCACCTCCAACGTTTGGTTTATGTTTTATAAGCATTTTTAATTTTATTGCTTAAATCGCATTTTCTCGGCGAGCTGAGCGCTTTTTCTGAATTGTGCCGCTCCCGTCACTCTGGTTAGGTTGGCATCGAAAAAAACGCTCTCGGGTGCTTTAGAGTGCCGAGTTATTCACTGCGCATTAAGAAATGACCACCTCCAACGTTTGGTTTATGTTTAATAAGCATTTTTAATTTTATTGCTTAAATCGCATTTTCTCGGCGAGCTGAGCGCTTTTTCTGAATTGTGCCGCTCCCGTCACTCTGGTTAGGTTGGCATCGAAAAAAACGCTCTCGGGTGCTTTAGAGTGCCGAGTTTATCACTGCGCATGAAGAAATGACCACCTCCAACGTTTGGTTTATGTTTTATAAGCATTTTTAATTTTATTGCTTAAATCGCATTTTCTCGGCGAGCTGAGCGCTTTTTCTGAATTGTGCCGCTCCCGTCACTCTGGTTAGCTTGGCATCGAAAAAAACGCTCTCGGGTGCTTTAGAGTGCCGAGTTATTCACTGCGCATGAAGAAATGACCACCTCCAACGTTTGGTTTATGTTTAATAAGCATTTTTAATTTTATTGCTTAAATCGCATTTTCTCGGCGAGCTGAGCGCTTTTTCTGAATTGTGCCGCTCCCGTCACTCTGGTTAGGTTGGCATCGAAAAAAACGCTCTCGGGTGCTTTAGAGTGCCGAGTTATTCACTGCGCATGAAGAAATGACCACCTCCAACGTTTGGTTTATGTTTAATAAGCATTTTTAATTTTATTGCTTAAATCGCATTTTCTCGGCGAGCTGAGCACTTTTTCTGAATTGTGCCGCTCCCGTCACTCTGGTTAGGTTGGCATCGAAAAAAACGCTCTCGGGTGCTTTAGAGTGCCGAGTTTATTACTACGCATTAAGAAATGACCACCTCCAACGTTTGGTTTATGTTTTATAAGCATTTTTAATTTTATTGCTTAAATCGCATTTTCTCGGCGAGCTGAGCACTTTTTCTGAATTGTGCCGCTCCCGTCACTCTGGTTAGGTTGGCATCGAAAAAAACGCTCTCGGGTGCTTTAGAGTGCCGAGTTATTCACTGCGCACGAAGAAATGACCACCTCCAACGTTTGGTTTATGTTTTATAAGCATTTTTAATTTTATTGCTTAAATCGCATTTTCTCGGCGAGCTGAGCGCTTTTTCTGAATTGTGCCGCTCCCGTCACTCTGGTTAGGTTGGCATCGAAAAAAACGCTATCGGGTGCTTTTGAGTGCCGAGTTATTCACTGCGCATGAAGAAATGACCACCTCCAACGTTTGGTTTATGTTTAATAAGCATTTTTAATTTTATTGCTTAAATCGCATTTTCTCGGCGAGCTGAGCACTTTTTCTGAATTGTGCCGCTCCCGTCACTCTGGTTAGGTTGGCATCGAAAAAAACGCTCTCGGGTGCTTTAGAGTGCCGAGTTTATTACTGCGCATTAAGAAATGACCACCTCCAACGTTTGGTTTATGTTTTATAAGCATTTTTTATTTTATTGCTTAAATCGCATTTTCTCGGCGAGCTGAGCACTTTTTCTGAATTGTGCCGCTCCCGTCACTCTGGTTAGGTTGGCATCGAAAAAAACGCTCTCGGGTGCTTTAGAGTGCCGAGTTTATCACTGCGCATGAACAAATGACCACCTCCAACGTTTGGTTTATGTTTAATAAGCATTTTTAATTTTATTGCTTAAATCGCATTTTCTCGGCGAGCTGAGCACTTTTTCTGAATTGTGCCGCTCCCGTCACTCTGGTTAGGTTGGCATCGAAAAAAACGCTCTCGGGTGCTTTAGAGTGCCGAGTTTATCACTGCGCATGAAGAAATGACCACCTCCAACGTTTGGTTTATGTTTTATAAGCATTTTTAATTTTATTGCTTAAATCGCATTTTCTCGGCGAGCTGAGCACTTTTTCTGAATTGTGCCGCGCCCGTCACTCTGGTTAGGTTGGCATCGAAAAAAACGCTCACGGGTGCTTTAGAGTGCCGAGTTTATTACTGCGCATTAAGAAATGACCACCTCCAACGTTTGGTTTATGTTTTATAAGCATTTTTAATTTTATTGCTTAAATCGCATTTTCTCGGCGAGCTGAGCACTTTTTCTGAATTGTGCCGCTCCCGTCACTCTGGTTAGGTTGGCATCGAAAAAAACGCTCTCGGGTGCTTTAGAGTGCCGAGTTATTCACTGCGCATGAAGAAATGACCACCTCCAACGTTTGGTTTATGTTTTATAAGCATTTTTAATTTTATTGCTTAAATCGCATTTTCTCGGCGAGCTGAGCACTTTTTCTGAATTGTGCCGCTCCCGTCACTCTGGTTAGGTTGGCATCGAAAAAAACGCTCTCGGGTGCTTTAGAGTGCCGAGTTTATCACTGCGCATGAAGAAATGACCACCTCCAACGTTTGGTTTATGTTTTATAAGCATTTTTAATTTTATTGCTTAAATCGCATTTTCTCGGCGAGCTGAGCGCTTTTTCTGAATTGTGCCGCTCCCGTAACTCTGGTTAGGTTGGCATCGAAAAAAACGCTCTCGGGTGCTTTAGAGTGCCGAGTTTATCACTGCGCATGAAGAAATGACCACTTCCAACGTTTGGTTTATGTTTTATAAGCATTTTTAATTTTATTGCTTAAATCGCATTTTCTCGGCGAGCTGAGCACTTTTTCTGAATTGTGCCGCTCCCGTCACTCTGGTTAGGTTGGCATCGAAAAAAACGCTCTCGGGTGCTCTAGAGTGCCGAGTTTATTACTGCGCATTAAGAAATGACCACCTCCAACGTTTGGTTTATGTTTTATAAGCATTTTTAATTTTATTGCTTAAATCGCATTTTCTCGGCGAGCTGAGCACTTTTTCTGAATTGTGCCGCTCCCGTCACTCTGGTTAGGTTGGCATCGAAAAAAACGCTCTCGGGTGCTTTAGAGTGCCGAGTTATTCACTGCGCATGAAGAAATGAGCACCTCCAACGTTTGGTTTATGTTTTATAAGCATTTTTAATTTTATTGCTTAAATCGCATTTTCTCGGCGAGCTGAGCACTTTTTCTGAATTGTGCCGCTCCCGTCACTCTGGTTAGGTTGGCATCGAAAGAAACGCTCTCGGGTGCTTTAGAGTGCCGAGTTTATCACTGCGCATGAAGAAATGACCACCTCCAACGTTTGGTTTATGTTTTATAAGCATTTTTAATTTTATTGCTTAAATCGCATTTTCTCGGCGAGCTGAGCGCTTTTTCTGAATTGTGCCGCTCCCGTCACTCTGGTTAGGTTGGCATCGAAAAAAACGCTCTCGGTTGCTTTAGAGTGCCGAGTTATTCACTGCGCATGAAGAAATGACCACCTCCAACGTTTGGTTTATGTTTAATAAGCATTTTTAATTTTATTGCTTAAATCGCATTTTCTCGGCGAGCTGAGCGCTTTTTCTGAATTGTGCCGCTCCCGTCACTCTGGTTAGGTTGGCATCGAAAAAAACGCTCTCGGGTGCTTTAGAGTGCCGAGTTATTCACTGCGCATGAAGAAATGACCACCTCCAACGTTTGGTTTATGTTTTATAAGCATTTTTAATTGTATTGCTTAAATCGCATTTTCTCGGCGAGCTGAGCGCTTTTTCTGAATTGTGCCGCTCCCGTCACTCTGGTTAGGTTGGCATCGAAAAAAACGCTCTCGGGTGCTTTAGAGTGCCGAGTTATTCACTGCGCATTAAGAAATGACCACCTCCAACGTTTGGTTTATGTTTAATAAGCATTTTTAATTTTATTGCTTAAATCGCATTTTCTCGGCGAGCTGAGCGCTTTTTCTGAATTGTGCCGCTCCCGTCACTCTGGTTAGGTTGGCATCGAAAAAAACGCTCTCGGGTGCTTTAGAGTGCCGAGTTTATCACTGCGCATGAAGAAATGACCACCTCCAACGTTTGGTTTATGTTTTATAAGCATTTTTAATTTTATTGCTTAAATCGCATTTTCTCGGCGAGCTGAGCGCTTTTTCTGAATTGTGCCGCTCCCGTCACTCTGGTTAGCTTGGCATCGAAAAAAACGCTCTCGGGTGCTTTAGAGTGCCGAGTTATTCACTGCGCATGAAGAAATGACCACCTCCAACGTTTGGTTTATGTTTAATAAGCATTTTTAATTTTATTGCTTAAATCGCATTTTCTCGGCGAGCTGAGCGCTTTTTCTGAATTGTGCCGCTCCCGTCACTCTGGTTAGGTTGGCATCGAAAAAAACGCTCTCGGGTGCTTTAGAGTGCCGAGTTATTCACTGCGCATGAAGAAATGACCACCTCCAACGTTTGGTTTATGTTTAATAAGCATTTTTAATTTTATTGCTTAAATCGCATTTTCTCGGCGAGCTGAGCACTTTTTCTGAATTGTGCCGCTCCCGTCACTCTGGTTAGGTTGGCATCGAAAAAAACGCTCTCGGGTGCTTTAGAGTGCCGAGTTTATTACTAAGCATTAAGAAATGACCACCTCCAACGTTTGGTTTATGTTTTATAAGCATTTTTAATTTTATTGCTTAAATCGCATTTTCTCGGCGAGCTGAGCACTTTTTCTGAATTGTGCCGCTCCCGTCACTCTGGTTAGGTTGGCATCGAAAAAAACGCTCTCGGGTGCTTTAGAGTGCCGAGTTATTCACTGCGCACGAAGAAATGACCACCTCCAACGTTTGGTTTATGTTTTATAAGCATTTTTAATTTTATTGCTTAAATCGCATTTTCTCGGCGAGCTGAGCGCTTTTTCTGAATTGTGCCGCTCCCGTCACTCTGGTTAGGTTGGCATCGAAAAAAACGCTCTCGGGTGCTTTAGAGTGCCGAGTTTATTACTGCGCATTAAGAAATGACCACCTCCAACGTTTGGTTTATGTTTTATAAGCATTTTTAATTTTATTGCTTAAATCGCATTTTCTCGGCGAGCTGAGCACTTTTTCTGAATTGTGCCGCTCCCGTCACTCTGGTTAGGTTGGCATCGAAAAAAACGCTCTCGGGTGCTTTAGAGTGCCGAGTTTATTACTGCGCATTAAGAAATGACCACCTCCAACGTTTGGTTTATGTTTTATAAGCATTTTTAATTTTATTGCTTAAATCGCATTTTCTCGGCGAGCTGAGCACTTTTTCTGAATTGTGCCGCTCCCGTCACTCTGGTTAGGTTGGCATCGAAAAAAACGCTCTCGGGTGCTTTAGAGTGCCGAGTTTATTACTGCGCATTAAGAAATGACCACCTCCAACGTTTGGTTTATGTTTTATAAGCATTTTTAATTTTATTGCTTAAATCGCATTTTCTCGGCGAGCTGAGCACTTTTTCTGAATTGTGCCGCTCCCGTCACTCTGGTTAGGTTGGCATCGAAAAAAACGCTCTCGGGTGCTTTAGAGTGCCGAGTTTATCACTGCGCATGAAGAAATGACCACCTCCAACGTTTGGTTTATGTTTTATAAGCATTTTTAATTTTATTGCTTAAATCGCATTTTCTCGGCAAGCTGAGCACTTTTTCTGAATTGTGCCGCTCCCGTCACTCTGGTTAGGTTGGCATCGAAAAAAACGCTCTCGGGTGCTTTAGAGTGCCGAGTTTATCACTGCGCATGAAGAAATGATCACCTCCAACGTTTGGTTTATGTTTTATAAGCATTTTTAAATTTATTGCTTAAATCGCATTTTCTCGGCGAGCTGAGCGCTTTTTCTGAATTGTGCCGCTCCCGTCACTCTGGTTAGGTTGGCATCGAAAAAAACGCTCTCGGGTGCTTTAGAGTGCCGAGTTATTCACTGCGCATGAAGAAATGACCACCTCCAACGTTTGGTTTATGTTTTATAAGCATTTTTAGTTTTATTGCTTAAATCGCATTTTCTCGGCGAGCTGAGCACTTTTTCTGAATTGTGCCGCTCCCGTCACTCTGGTTAGGTTGGCATCGAAAAAAACGCTCTCGGGTGCTTTAGAGTGCCGAGTTTATCACTGCGCATGAAGAAATGACCACCTCCAACGTTTGGTTTATGTTTAATAAGCATTTTTAATTTTATTGCTTAAATCGCATTTTCTCGGCCAGCTGAGCACTTTTTCTGAATTGTGCCGCTCCCGTCACTCTGGTTAGGTTGGCATCGAAAAAAACGCTCTCGGGTGCTTTAGAGTGCCGACTTTATCACTGCGCATGAAGAAATGACCACCTCCAACGTTTGGTTTATGTTTTATAAGCATTTTTAATTTTATTGCTTAAATCGCATTTTCTCGGCGAGCTGAGCGCTTTTTCTGAATTGTGCCGCTCCCGTCACTCTGGTTAGGTTGGCATCGAAAAAAACGCTCTCGGGTGCTTTAGAGTGCCGAGTTTATTACTGCGCATTAAGAAATGACCACCTCCAACGTTTGGTTTATGTTTTATAAGCATTTTTAATTTTATTGCTTAAATCGCATTTTCTCGGCGAGCTGAGCACTTTTTCTGATTGTGCCGCTCCCGTCACTCTGGTTAGGTTGGCATCGAAAAAAACGCTCTCGGGTGCTTTAGAGTGCCGAGTTTATTACTGCGCATTAAGAAATGACCACCTCCAACGTTTGGTTTATGTTTTATAAGCATTTTTAATTTTATTGCTTAAATCGCATTTTCTCGGCGAGCTGAGCGCTTTTTCTGAATTGTGCCGCTCCCGTCACTCTGGTTAGGTTGGCATCGAAAAAAACGCTCTCGGGTGCTTTAGAGTGCCGAGTTTATTACTGCGCATTAAGAAATGACCACCTCCAACGTTTGGTTTATGTTTTATAAGCATTTTTAATTTTATTGCTTAAATCGCATTTTCTCGGCGAGCTGAGCACTTTTTCTGAATTGTGCCGCTCCCGTCACTCTGGTTAGGTTGGCATCGAAAAAAACGCTCTCGGGTGCTTTAGAGTGCCGAGTTTATTACTGCGCATTAAGAAATGACCACCTCCAACGTTTGGTTTATGTTTTATAAGCATTTTTAATTTTATTGCTTAAATCGCATTTTCTCGGCGAGCTGAGCACTTTTTCTGAATTGTGCCGCTCCCGTCACTCTGGTTAGGTTGGCATCGAAAAAAACGCTCTCGGGTGCTTTAGAGTGCCGAGTTTATCACTGCGCATGAAGAAATGACCACCTCCAACGTTTGGTTTATGTTTTATAAGCATTTTTAATTTTATTGCTTAAATCGCATTTTCTCGGCGAGCTGAGCACTTTTTCTGAATTGTGCCGCTCCCGTCACTCTGGTTAGGTTGGCATCGAAAAAAACGCTCTCGGGTGCTTTAGAGTGCCGAGTTTATTACTGCGCATTAAGAAATGACCACCTCCAACGTTTGGTTTAAGTTTTATAAGCATTTTTAATTTTATTGCTTAAATCGCATTTTCTCGGCGAGCTGAGCACTTTTTCTGAATTGTGCCGCTCCCGTCACTCTGGTTAGGTTGGCATCGAAAAAAACGCTCTCGGGTGCTTTAGAGTGCCGAGTTATTCACTGCGCACGAAGAAATGACCACCTCCAACGTTTGGTTTATGTTTTATAAGCATTTTTAATTTTATTGCTTAAATCTTATTTTCTCGGCGAGCTGAGCGCTTTTTCTGAATTGTGCCGCTCCCGTCACTCTGGTTAGGTTGGCATCGAAAAAAACGCTCTCGGGTGCTTTAGAGTGCCGAGTTTATCACTGCGCATGAAGAAATGACCACTTCCAACGTTTGGTTTATGTTTTATAAGCATTTTTAATTTTATTGCTTAAATCGCATTTTCTCGGCGAGCTGAGCACTTTTTCTGAATTGTGCCGCTCCCGTCACTCTGGTTAGGTTGGCATCGAAAAAAACGCTCTCGGGTGCTCTAGAGTGCCGAGTTTATTACTGCGCATTAAGAAATGACCACCTCCAACGTTTGGTTTATGTTTTATAAGCATTTTTAATTTTATTGCTTAAATCGCATTTTCTCGGCGAGCTGAGCACTTTTTCTGAATTGTGCCGCTCCCGTCACTCTGGTTAGGTTGGCATCGAAAAAAACGCTCTCGGGTGCTTTAGAGTGCCGAGTTTATTACTGCGCATTAAGAAATGACCACCTCCAACGTTTGGTTTATGTTTTATAAGCATTTTTAATTTTATTGCTTAAATCGCATTTTCTCGGCGAGCTGAGCACTTTTTCTGAATTGTGCCGCTCCCGTCACTCTGGTTAGGTTGGCATCGAAAAAAACGCTCTCGGGTGCTTTAGAGTGCCGAGTTTATTACTGCGCATTAAGAAATGACCACCTCCAACGTTTGGTTTATGTTTTATAAGCATTTTTAATTTTATTGCTTAAATCGCATTTTCTCGGCGAGCTGAGCACTTTTTCTGAATTGTGCCGCTCCCGTCACTCTGGTTAGGTTGGCATCGAAAAAAACGCTCTCGGGTGCTTTAGAGTGCCGAGTTTATTACTGCGCATGAAGAAATGACCACCTCCAACGTTTGGTTTATGTTTTATAAGCATTTTTAATTTTATTGCTTAAATCGCATTTTCTCGGCGAGCTGAGCGCTTTTTCTGAATTGTGCCGCTCCCGTCACTCTGGTTAGGTTGGCATCGAAAAAAACGCTCTCGGGTGCTTTAGAGTGCCGAGTTATTCACTGCGCATGAAGAAATGACCACCTCCAACGTTTGGTTTATGTTTAATAAGCATTTTTAATTTTATTGCTTAAATCGCATTTTCTCGGCGAGCTGAGCACTTTTTCTGAATTGTGCCGCTCCCGTCACTCTGGTTAGGTTGGCATCGAAAAAAACGCTCTCGGGTGCTTTAGAGTGCCGAGTTTATTACTGCGCATTAAGAAATGACCACCTCCAACGTTTGGTTTATGTTTTATAAGCATTTTTAATTTTATTGCTTAAATCGCATTTTCTCGGCGAGCTGAGCGCTTTTTCTGAATTGTGCCGCTCCCGTCACTCTGGTTAGGTTGGCATCGAAAAAAACGCTCTCGGGTGCTTTAGAGTGCCGAGTTATTCACTGCGCATGAAGAAATGACCACCTCCAACGTTTGGTTTATGTTTAATAAGCATTTATAATTTTATTGCTTAAATCGCATTTTCTCGGCGAGCTGAGCACTTTTTCTGAATTGTGCCGCTCCCGTCACTCTGGTTAGGTTGGCATCGAAAAAAACGCTCTCGGGTGCTTTAGAGTGCCGAGTTTATCACTGCGCATGAAGAAATGACCACTTCCAACGTTTGGTTTATGTTTTATAAGCATTTTTAATTTTATTGCTTAAATCGCATTTTCTCGGCGAGCTGAGCACTTTTTCTGAATTGTGCCGCTCCCGTCACTCTGGTTAGGTTGGCATCGAAAAAAACGCGCTCGGGTGCTCTAGAGTGCCGAGTTTATTACTGCGCATTAAGAAATGACCACCTCCAACGTTTGGTTTATGTTTTATAAGCATTTTTAATTTTATTGCTTAAATCGCATTTTCTCGGCGAGCTGAGCACTTTTTCTGAATTGTGCCGCTCCCGTCACTCTGGTTAGGTTGGCATCGAAAAAAACGCTCTCGGGTGCTTTAGAGTGCCGAGTTTATTACTGCGCATTAAGAAATGACCACCTCCAACGTTTGGTTTATGTTTTATAAGCATTTTTAATTTTATTGCTTAAATCGCATTTTCTCGGCGAGCTGAGCACTTTTTCTGAATTGTGCCGCTCCCGTCACTCTGGTTAGGTTGGCATCGAAAAAAACGCTATCGGGTGCTTTAGAGTGCCGAGTTATTCACTGCGCATGAAGAAATGACCACCTCCAACGTTTGGTTTATGTTTAATAAGCATTTTTAATTTTATTGCTTAAATCGCATTTTCTCGGCGAGCTGAGCGCTTTTTCTGAATTGTGCCGCTCCCGTCACTCTGGCTAGGTTGGCATCGAAAAAAACGCTCTCGGGTGCTTTAGAGTGCCGAGTTTATCACTGCGCATGAAGAAATGACCACCTCCAACGTTTGGTTTATGTTTTATAAGCATTTTTAATTTTATTGCTTAAATCGCATTTTCTCGGCGAGCTGAGCGCTTTTTCTGAATTGTGCCGCTCCCGTCACTCTGGTTAGGTTGGCATCGAAAAAAACGCTCTCGGGTGCTTTAGAGTGCCGAGTTATTCACTGCGCATGAAGAAATGACCACCTCCAACGTTTGGTTTATGTTTAATAAGCATTTTTAATTTTATTGCTTAAATCGCATTTTCTCGGCGAGCTGAGCACTTTTTCTGAATTGTGCCGCTCCCGTCACTCTGGTTAGGTTGGCATCGAAAAAAACGCTCTCGGGTGCTTTAGAGTGCCGAGTTTATTACTACGCATTAAGAAATGACCACCTCCAACGTTTGGTTTATGTTTTATAAGCATTTTTAATTTTATTGCCTAAATCGCATTTTCTCGGCGAGCTGAGCACTTTTTCTGAATTGTGCCGCTCCCGTCACTTTGGTTAGGTTGGCATCGAAAAAAACGCTCTCGGGTGCTTTAGAGTGCCGAGTTATTCACTGCGCACGAAGAAATGACCACCTCCAACGTTTGGTTTATGTTTTATAAGCATTTTTAATTTTATTGCTTAAATCGCATTTTCTCGGCGAGCTGAGCGCTTTTTCTGAATTGTGCCGCTCCCGTCACTCTGGTTAGGTTGGCATCGAAAAAAACGCTCTCGGGTGCTTTAGAGTGCCGAGTTTATTACTGCGCATTAAGAAATGACCACCTCCAACGTTTGGTTTATGTTTTATAAGCATTTTTAATTTTATTGCTTAAATCGCATTTTCTCGGCGAGCTGAGCACTTTTTCTGAATTGTGCCGCTCCCGTCACTCTGGTTAGGTTGGCATCGAAAAAAACGCTCTCGGGTGCTTTAGAGTGCCGAGTTTATTACTGCGCATTAAGAAATGACCACCTCCAACGTTTGGTTTATGTTTTATAAGCATTTTTAATTTTATTGCTTAAATCGCATTTTCTCGGCGAGCTGAGCACTTTTTCTGAATTGTGCCGCTCCCGTCACTCTGGTTAGGTTGGCATCGAAAAAAACGCTCTCGGGTGCTTTAGAGTGCCGAGTTTATCACTGCGCATGAAGAAATGACCACCTCCAACGTTTGGTTTATGTTTTATAAGCATTTTTAATTTTATTGCTTAAATCGCATTTTCTCGGCGAGCTGAGCACTTTTTCTGAATTGTGCCGCTCCCGTCACTCTGGTTAGGTTGGCATCGAAAAAAACGCTCTCGGGTGCTTTAGAGTGCCGAGTTTATTACTGCGCATTAAGAAATGACCACCTCCAACGTTTGGTTTAAGTTTTATAAGCATTTTTAATTTTATTGCTTAAATCGCATTTTCTCGGCGAGCTGAGCACTTTTTCTGAATTGTGCCGCTCCCGTCACTCTGGTTAGGTTGGCATCGAAAAAAACGCTCTCGGGTGCTTTAGAGTGCCGAGTTATTCACTGCGCACGAAGAAATGACCACCTCCAACGTTTGGTTTATGTTTTATAAGCATTTTTAATTTTATTGCTTAAATCTTATTTTCTCGGCGAGCTGAGCGCTTTTTCTGAATTGTGCCGCTCCCGTCACTCTGGTTAGGTTGGCATCGAAAAAAACGCTCTCGGGTGCTTTAGAGTGCCGAGTTTATCACTGCGCATGAAGAAATGACCACTTCCAACGTTTGGTTTATGTTTTATAAGCATTTTTAATTTTATTGCTTAAATCGCATTTTCTCGGCGAGCTGAGCACTTTTTCTGAATTGTGCCGCTCCCGTCACTCTGGTTAGGTTGGCATCGAAAAAAACGCTCTCGGGTGCTCTAGAGTGCCGAGTTTATTACTGCGCATTAAGAAATGACCACCTCCAACGTTTGGTTTATGTTTTATAAGCATTTTTAATTTTATTGCTTAAATCGCATTTTCTCGGCGAGCTGAGCACTTTTTCTGAATTGTGCCGCTCCCGTCACTCTGGTTAGGTTGGCATCGAAAAAAACGCTCTCGGGTGCTTTAGAGTGCCGAGTTTATTACTGCGCATTAAGAAATGACCACCTCCAACGTTTGGTTTATGTTTTATAAGCATTTTTAATTTTATTGCTTAAATCGCATTTTCTCGGCGAGCTGAGCACTTTTTCTGAATTGTGCCGCTCCCGTCACTCTGGTTAGGTTGGCATCGAAAAAAACGCTCTCGGGTGCTTTAGAGTGCCGAGTTTATTACTGCGCATTAAGAAATGACCACCTCCAACGTTTGGTTTATGTTTTATAAGCATTTTTAATTTTATTGCTTAAATCGCATTTTCTCGGCGAGCTGAGCACTTTTTCTGAATTGTGCCGCTCCCGTCACTCTGGTTAGGTTGGCATCGAAAAAAACGCTCTCGGGTGCTTTAGAGTGCCGAGTTTATTACTGCGCATGAAGAAATGACCACCTCCAACGTTTGGTTTATGTTTTATAAGCATTTTTAATTTTATTGCTTAAATCGCATTTTCTCGGCGAGCTGAGCGCTTTTTCTGAATTGTGCCGCTCCCGTCACTCTGGTTAGGTTGGCATCGAAAAAAACGCTCTCGGGTGCTTTAGAGTGCCGAGTTATTCACTGCGCATGAAGAAATGACCACCTCCAACGTTTGGTTTATGTTTAATAAGCATTTTTAATTTTATTGCTTAAATCGCATTTTCTCGGCGAGCTGAGCACTTTTTCTGAATTGTGCCGCTCCCGTCACTCTGGTTAGGTTGGCATCGAAAAAAACGCTCTCGGGTGCTTTAGAGTGCCGAGTTTATTACTGCGCATTAAGAAATGACCACCTCCAACGTTTGGTTTATGTTTTATAAGCATTTTTAATTTTATTGCTTAAATCGCATTTTCTCGGCGAGCTGAGCGCTTTTTCTGAATTGTGCCGCTCCCGTCACTCTGGTTAGGTTGGCATCGAAAAAAACGCTCTCGGGTGCTCTAGAGTGCCGAGTTTATTACTGCGCATTAAGAAATGACCACCTCCAACGTTTGGTTTATGTTTTATAAGCATTTTTAATTTTATTGCTTAAATCGCATTTTCTCGGCGAGCTGAGCACTTTTTCTGAATTGTGCCGCTCCCGTCACTCTGGTTAGGTTGGCATCGAAAAAAACGCTCTCGGGTGCTTTAGAGTGCCGAGTTTAATACTGCGCATTAAGAAATGACCACCTCCAACGTTTGGTTTATGTTTTATAAGCATTTTTAATTTTATTGCTTAAATCGCATTTTCTCGGCGAGCTGAGCACTTTTTCTGAATTGTGCCGCTCCCGTCACTCTGGTTAGGTTGGCATCGAAAAAAACGCTCTCGGGTGCTTTAGAGTGCCGAGTTTATTACTGCGCATTAAGAAATGACCACCTCCAACGTTTGGTTTATGTTTTATAAGCATTTTTAATTTTATTGCTTAAATCGCATTTTCTCGGCGAGCTGAGCACTTTTTCTGAATTGTGCCGCTCCCGTCACTCTGGTTAGGTTGGCATCGAAAAAAACGCTCTCGGGTGCTTTAGAGTGCCGAGTTATTCACTGCGCATGAAGAAATGACCACCTCCAACGTTTGGTTTATGTTTTATAAGCATTTTTAATTTTATTGCTTAAATCGCATTTTCTCGGCGAGCTGAGCACTTTTTCTGAATTGTGCCGCTCCCGTCACTCTGGTTAGGTTGGCATCGAAAAAAACGCTTTCGGGTGCTTTAGAGTGCCGAGTTTATCACTGCGCATGAAGAAATGACCACCTCCAACGTTTGGTTTATGTTTTATAAGCATTTTTAATTTTATTGCTTAAATCGCATTTTCTCGGCGAGCTGAGCGCTTTTTCTGAATTGTGCCGCTCCCGTCACTCTGGTTAGGTTGGCATCGAAAAAAACGCTCTCGGGTGCTTTAGAGTGCCGAGTTATTCACTGCGCATGAAGAAATGACCACCTCCAACGTTTGGTTTATGTTTAATAAGCATTTTTAATTTTATTGCTTAAATCGCATTTTCTCGGCGAGCTGAGCACTTTTTCTGAATTGTGCCGCTCCCGTCACTCTGGTTAGGTTGGCATCGAAAAAAACGCTCTCGGGTGCTTTAGAGTGCCGAGTTTATTACTACGCATTAAGAAATGACCACCTCCAACGTTTGGTTTATGTTTTATAAGCATTTTTAATTTTATTGCCTAAATCGCATTTTCTCGGCGAGCTGAGCACTTTTTCTGAATTGTGCCGCTCCCGTCACTTTGGTTAGGTTGGCATCGAAAAAAACGCTCTCGGGTGCTTTAGAGTGCCGAGTTATTCACTGCGCACGAAGAAATGACCACCTCCAACGTTTGGTTTATGTTTTATAAGCATTTTTAATTTTATTGCTTAAATCGCATTTTCTCGGCGAGCTGAGCGCTTTTTCTGAATTGTGCCGCTCCCGTCACTCTGGTTAGGTTGGCATCGAAAAAAACGCTCTCGGGTGCTTTAGAGTGCCGAGTTTATTACTGCGCATTAAGAAATGACCACCTCCAACGTTTGGTTTATGTTTTATAAGCATTTTTAATTTTATTGCTTAAATCGCATTTTCTCGGCGAGCTGAGCACTTTTTCTGAATTGTGCCGCTCCCGTCACTCTGGTTAGGTTGGCATCGAAAAAAACGCTCTCGGGTGCTTTAGAGTGCCGAGTTTATTACTGCGCATTGAGAAATGACCACCTCCAACGTTTGGTTTATGTTTTATAAGCATTTTTAATTTTATTGCTTAAATCGCATTTTCTCGGCGAGCTGAGCACTTTTTCTGAATTGTGCCGCTCCCGTCACTCTGGTTAGGTTGGCATCGAAAAAAACGCTCTCGGGTGCTTTAGAGTGCCGAGTTTATTACTGCGCATTGAGAAATGACCACCTCCAACGTTTGGTTTATGTTTTATAAGCATTTTTAATTTTATTGCTTAAATCGCATTTTCTCGGCGAGCTGAGCACATTTTCTGAATTGTGCCGCTCCCGTCACTCTGGTTAGGTTGGCATCGAAAAAAACGCTCTCGGGTGCTTTAGAGTGCCGAGTTTATCACTGCGCATGAAGAAATGACCACCTCCAACGTTTGGTTTATGTTTTATAAGCATTTTTAATTTTATTGCTTAAATCGCATTTTCTCGGCGAGCTGAGCACTTTTTCTGAATTGTGCCGCTCCCGTCACTCTGGTTAGGTTGGCATCGAAAAAAACGCTTTCGGGTGCTTTAGAGTGCCGAGTTTATCACTGCGCATGAAGAAATGACCACCTCCAACGTTTGGTTTATGTTTTATAAGCATTTTTAATTTTATTGCTTAAATCGCATTTTCTCGGCGAGCTGAGCGCTTTTTCTGAATTGTGCCGCTCCCGTCACTCTGGTTAGGTTGGCATCGAAAAAAACGCTCTCGGGTGCTTTAGAGTGCCGAGTTATTCACTGCGCATGAAGAAATGACCACCTCCAATGTTTGGTTTATGTTTAATAAGCATTTTTAATTTTATTGCTTAAATCGCATTTTCTCGGCGAGCTGAGCGCTTTTTCTGAATTGTGCCGCTCCCGTCACTCTGGTTAGGTTGGCATCGAAAAAAACGCTCTCGGGTGCTTTAGAGTGCCGAGTTATTCACTGCGCATGAAGAAATGACCACCTCCAACGTTTGGTTTATGTTTAATAAGAATTTTTAATTTTATTGCTTAAATCGCATTTTCTCGGCGAGCTGAGCACTTTTTCTGAATTGTGCCGCTCCCGTCACTCTGGTTAGGTTGGCATCGAAAAAAACGCTCTCGGGTGCTTTAGAGTGCCGAGTTTATTACTGCGCATTAGGAAATGACCACCTCCAACGTTTGGTTTATGTTTTATAAGCATTTTTAATTTTATTGCTTAAATCGCATTTTCTCGGCGAGCTGAGCGCTTTTTCTGAATTGTGCCGCTCCCGTCACTCTGGTTAGGTTGGCATCGAAAAAAACGCTCTCGGGTGCTTTAGAGTGCCGAGTTTATTACTGCGCATTAAGAAATGACCACCTCCAACGTTTGGTTTATGTTTTATAAGCATTTTTAATTTTATTGCTTAAATCGCATTTTCTCGGCGAGCTGAGCACTTTTTCTGAATTGTGCCGCTCCCGTCACTCTGGTTAGGTTGGCATCGAAAAAAACGCTCTCGGGTGCTTTAGAGTGCCGAGTTTATTACTGCGCATTGAGAAATGACCACCTCCAACGTTTGGTTTATGTTTTATAAGCATTTTTAATTTTATTGCTTAAATCGCATTTTCTCGGCGAGCTGAGCACTTTTTCTGAATTGTGCCGCTCCCGTCACTCTGGTTAGGTTGGCATCGAAAAAAACGCTCTCGGGTGCTTTAGAGTGCCGAGTTTATTACTGCGCATTGAGAAATGACCACCTCCAACGTTTGGTTTATGTTTTATAAGCATTTTTAATTTTATTGCTTAAATCGCATTTTCTCGGCGAGCTGAGCACATTTTCTGAATTGTGCCGCTCCCGTCACTCTGGTTAGGTTGGCATCGAAAAAAACGCTCTCGGGTGCTTTAGAGTGCCGAGTTTATCACTGCGCATGAAGAAATGACCACCTCCAACGTTTGGTTTATGTTTTATAAGCATTTTTAATTTTATTGCTTAAATCGCATTTTCTCGGCGAGCTGAGCGCTTTTTCTGAATTGTGCCGCTCCCGTAACTCTGGTTAGGTTGGCATCGAAAAAAACGCTCTCGGGTGCTTTAGAGTGCCGAGTTTATCACTGCGCATGAAGAAATGACCACTTCCAACGTTTGGTTTATGTTTTATAAGCATTTTTAATTTTATTGCTTAAATCGCATTTTCTCGGCGAGCTGAGCACTTTTTCTGAATTGTGCCGCTCCCGTCACTCTGGTTAGGTTGGCATCGAAAAAAACGCTCTCGGGTGCTCTAGAGTGCCGAGTTTATTACTGCGCATTAAGAAATGACCACCTCCAACGTTTGGTTTATGTTTTATAAGCATTTTTAATTTTATTGCTTAAATCGCATTTTCTCGGCGAGCTGAGCACTTTTTCTGAATTGTGCCGCTCCCGTCACTCTGGTTAGGTTGGCATCGAAAAAAACGCTCTCGGGTGCTTTAGAGTGCCGAGTTTATTACTGCGCATTAAGAAATGACCACCTCCAACGTTTGGTTTATGTTTTATAAGCATTTTTAATTTTATTGCTTAAATCGCATTTTCTCGGCGAGCTGAGCACTTTTTCTGAATTGTGCCGCTCCCGTCACTCTGGTTAGGTTGGCATCGAAAAAAACGCTCTCGGGTGCTTTAGAGTGCCGAGTTATTCACTGCGCATGAAGAAATGACCACCTCCAACGTTTGGTTTATGTTTTATAAGCATTTTTAATTTTATTGCTTAAATCGCATTTTCTCGGTGAGCTGAGCACTTTTTCTGAATTGTGCCGCTCCCGTCACTCTGGTTAGGTTGGCATCGAAAAAAACGCTCTCGGGTGCTTTAGAGTGCCGAGTTTATCACTGCGCATGAAGAAATGACCACCTCTAACGTTTGGTTTATGTTTTATAAGCATTTTTAATTTTATTGCTTAAATCGCATTTTCTCGGCGAGCTGAGCGCTTTTTCTGAATTGTGCCGCTCCCGTCACTCTGGTTAGGTTGGCATCGAAAAAAACGCTCTCGGGTGCTTTAGAGTGCCGAGTTATTCACTGCACATGAAGAAATGACCACCTCCAATGTTTGGTTTATGTTTAATAAGCATTTTTAATTTTATTGCTTAAATCGCATTTTCTCGGCGAGCTGAGCGCTTTTTCTGAATTGTGCCGCTCCCGTCACTCTGGTTAGGTTGGCATCGAAAAAAACGCTCTCGGGTGCTTTAGAGTGCCGAGTTATTCACTGCGCATGAAGAAATGACCACCTCCAACGTTTGGTTTATGTTTAATAAGCATTTTTAATTTTTTTGCTTAAATCGCATTTTCTCGGCGAGCTGAGCACTTTTTCTGAATTGTGCCGCTCCCGTCACTCTGGTTAGGTTGGCATCGAAAAAAACGCTCTCGGGTGCTTTAGAGTGCCGAGTTTATTACTGCGCATTAGGAAATGACCACCTCCAACGTTTGGTTTATGTTTTATAAGCATTTTTAATTTTATTGCTTAAATCGCATTTTCTCGGCGAGCTGAGCGCTTTTTCTGAATTGTGCCGCTCCCGTCACTCTGGTTAGGTTGGCATCGAAAAAAACGCTCTCGGGTGCTTTAGAGTGCCGAGTTTATTACTGCGCATTAAGAAATGACCACCTCCAACGTTTGGTTTATGTTTTATAAGCATTTTTAATTTTATTGCTTAAATCGCATTTTCTCGGCGAGCTGAGCACTTTTTCTGAATTGTGCCGCTCCCGTCACTCTGGTTAGGTTGGCATCGAAAAAAACGCTCTCGGGTGCTTTAGAGTGCCGAGTTTATCACTGCGCATGAAGAAATGACCACCTCCAACGTTTGGTTTATGTTTTATAAGCATTTTTAATTTTATTGCTTAAATCGCATTTTCTCGGCGAGCTGAGCGCTTTTTCTGAATTGTGCCGCTCCCGTCACTCTGGTTAGGTTGGCATCGAAAAAAACGCTCTCGGGTGCTTTAAGAGTGCCGAGTTTATCACTGCGCATGAAGAAATGACCACCTCCAACGTTTGGTTTATGTTTTATAAGCATTTTTAATTTTATTGCTTAAATCGCATTTTCTCGGCGAGCTGAGCGCTTTTTCTGAATTGTGCCGCTCCCGTAACTCTGGTTAGGTTGGCATCGAAAAAAACGCTCTCGGGTGCTTTAGAGTGCCGAGTTTATCACTGCGCATGAAGAAATGACCACTTCCAACGTTTGGTTTATGTTTTATAAGCATTTTTAATTTTATTGCTTAAATCGCATTTTCTCGGCGAGCTGAGCACTTTTTCTGAATTGTGCCGCTCCCGTCACTCTGGTTAGGTTGGCATCGAAAAAAACGCTCTCGGGTGCTTTAGAGTGCCGAGTTTATCACTGCGCATGAAGAAATGACCACCTCCAACGTTTGGTTTATGTTAAATAAGCATTTTTAATTTTATTGCTTAAATCGCATTTTCTCGGCGAGCTGAGCACTTTTTCTGAATTGTGCCGCTCCCGTCACTCTGGTTAGGTTGGCATCGAAAAAAACGCTCTCGGGTGCTTTAGAGTGCCGACTTTATCACTGCGCATGAAGAAATGACCACCTCCAACGTTTGGTTTATGTTTTATAAGCATTTTTAATTTTATTGCTTAAATCGCATTTTCTCGGCGAGCTGAGCACTTTTTCTGAATTGTGCCGCTCCCGTCACTCTGGTTAGGTTGGCATCGAAAAAAACACTCACGGGTGCTTTAGAGTGCCGAGTTTATTACTGCGCATTAAGAAATGACCACCTCCAACGTTTGGTTTATGTTTTATAAGCATTTTTAATTTTATTGCTTAAATCGCATTTTCTCGGCGAGCTGAGCACTTTTTCTGAATTGTGCCGCTCCCGTCACTCTGGTTAGGTTGGCATCGAAAAAAACGCTCTCGGGTGCTTTAGAGTGCCGAGTTATTCACTGCGCATGAAGAAATGACCACCTCCAACGTTTGGTTTATGTTTTATAAGCATTTTTAATTTTATTGCTTAAATCGCATTTTCTCGGCGAGCTGAGCACTTTTTCTGAATTGTGCCGCTCCCGTCACTCTGGTTAGGTTGGCAACGAAAAAAACGCTCTCGGGTGCTTTAGAGTGCCGAGTTTATCACTGCGCATGAAGAAATGACCACCTCCAACGTTTGGTTTATGTTTTATAAGCATTTTTAATTTTATTGATTAAATCGCATTTTCTCGGCGAGCTGAGCGCTTTTTCTGAATTGTGCCGCTCCCGTCACTCTGGTTAGGTTGGCATCGAAAAAAACGCTCTCGGGTGCTTTAGAGTGCCGAGTTTATCACTGCGCATGAAGAAATGACCACCTCCAACGTTTGGTTTATGTTTTATGAGCATTTTTAATTTTATTGCTTAAATCGCATTTTCTCGGCGAGCTGAGCGCTTTTTCTGAATTGTGCCGCTCCCGTAACTCTGGTTAGGTTGGCATCGAAAAAAACGCTCTCGGGTGCTTTAGAGTGCCGAGTTTATCACTGCGCATGAAGAAAAGACCACTTCCAACGTTTGGTTTATGTTTTATAAGCATTTTTAATTTTATTGCTTAAATCGCATTTTCTCGGCAAGCTGAGCACTTTTTCTGAATTATGCCGCTCCCGTCACTCTGGTTAGGTTGGCATCGAAAAAAACGCTCTCGGGTGCTCTAGAGTGCCGAGTTTATTACTGCGCATTAAGAAATGACCACCTCCAACGTTTGGTTTATGTTTTATAAGCATTTTTAATTTTATTGCTTAAATCGCATTTTCTCGGCGAGCTGAGCACTTTTTCTGAATTGTGCCGCTCCCGTCACTCTGGTTAGGTTGGCATCGAAAAAAACGCTCTCGGGTGCTTTAGAGTGCCGAGTTTATCACTGCGCATAAAGAAATGACCACCTCCAACGTTTGGTTTATGTTTTATAAGCATTTTTAATTTTATTGCTTAAATCGCATTTTCTCGGCGAGCTGAGCGCTTTTTCTGAATTGTGCCGCTCCCGTCACTCTGGTTAGGTTGGCATCGAAAAAAACGCTCTCGGGTGCTTTAGAGTGCCGAGTTTATCACTGCGCATGAAGAAATGACCACCTCCAACGTTTGGTTTATGTTTTATAAGCATTTTTAATTTTATTGCTTAAATCGCATTTTCTCGGCGAGCTGAGCACTTTTTCTGAATTGTGCCGCTCCCGTCACTCTGGTTAGGTTGGCATCAGAAAAAACGCTCTCGGGTGCTTTAGAGTGCCGAGTTTATCACTGCGCATGAAGAAATGACCACCTCCAACGTTTGGTTTATGTTTAATAAGCATTTTTAATTTTATTGCTTAAATCGCATTTTCTCGGCGAGCTGAGCACTTTTTCTGAATTGTGCCGCTCCCGTCACTCTGGTTAGGTTGGCATCGAAAAAAACGCTCTCGGGTGCTTTAGAGTGCCGAGTTTATTACTGCGCATTAAGAAATGACCACCTCCAACGTTTGGTTTATGTTTTATAAGCATTTTTAATTTTATTGCTTAAATCGCATTTTCTCGGCGAGCTGAGCGCTTTTTCTGAATTGTGCCGCTCCCGTCACTCTGGTTAGGTTGGCATCGAAAAAAACGCTTTCGGGTGCTTTAGAGTGCCGAGTTTATCACTGCGCATGAAGAAATGACCACCTCCAACGTTTGGTTTATGTTTAATAAGCATTTTTAATTTTATTGCTTAAATCGCATTTTCTCGGCGAGCTGAGCACTTTTTCTGAATTGTGCCGCTCCCGTCACTCTGGTTAGGTTGGCATCGAAAAAAACGCTCTCGGGTGCTTTAGAGTGCCGACTTTATCACTGCGCATGAAGAAATGACCACCTCCAACGTTTGGTTTATGTTTTATAAGCATTTTTAATTTTATTGCTTAAATCGCATTTTCTCGGCGAGCTGAGCACTTTTTCTGAATTGTGCCGCTCCCGTCACTCTGGTTAGGTTGGCATCGAAAAAAACGCTCACGGGTGCTTTAGAGTGCCGAGTTTATTACTGCGCATTAAGAAATGACCACCTCCAACGTTTGGTTTATGTTTTATAAGCATTTTTAATTTTATTGCTTAAATCGCATTTTCTCGGCGAGCTGTGCACTTTTTCTGAATTGTGCCGCTCCCGTCACTCTGGTTAGGTTGGCATCGAAAAAAACGCTCTCGGGTGCTTTAGAGTGCCGAGTTTATTACTGCGCATTAAGAAATGACCACCTCCAACGTTTGGTTTATGTTTTATAAGCATTTTTAATTTTATTGCTTAAATCGCATTTTCTCGGCGAGCTGAGCACTTTTTCTGAATTGTGCCGCTCCCGTCACTCTGGTTAGGTTGGCATCGAAAAAAACGCTCTCGGGTGCTTTAGAGTGCCGAGTTATTCACTGCGCATGAAGAAATGACCACCTCCAACGTTTGGTTTATGTTTAATAAGCATTTTTAATTTTATTGCTTGAATCGCATTTTCTCGGCGAGCTGAGCACTTTTTCTGAATTGTGCCGCTCCCGTCACTCTGGTTAGGTTGGCATCGAAAAAAACGCTATCGGGTGCTTTAGAGTGCCGAGTTTATCACTGCGCATGAAGAAATGACCACCTCCAACGTTTGGTTTATGTTTTATAAGCATTTTTAATTTTATTGCTTAAATCGCATTTTCTCGGCGAGCTGAGCGCTTTTTCTGAATTGTGCCGCTCCCGTCACTCTGGTTAGGTTGGCATCGAAAAAAACGCTCTCGGGTGCTTTAGAGTGCCGAGTTTATCACTGCGCATGAAGAAATGACCACCTCCAACGTTTGGTTTATGTTTTATAAGCATTTTTAATTTTATTTCTTAAATCGCATTTTCTCGGCGAGCTGAGCACCTTTTCTGAATTGTGCCGCTCCCGTCACTCTGGTTAGGTTGGCATCGAAAAAAACGCTCTCGGGTGCTTTAGAGTGCCGAGTTTATCACTGCGCATGAAGAAATGACCACCTCCAACGTTTGGTTTATGTTTTACAAGCATTTTTAATTTTATTGCTTAAATCGCATTTTCTCGGCGAGCTGAGCGCTTTTTCTGAATTGTGCCGCTCCCGTCACTCTGGTTAGGTTGGCATCGAAAAAAACGCTCTCGGGTGCTTTAGAGTGCCGAGTTTATTACTGCGCATTAAGAAATGACCACCTCCAACGTTTGGTTTATGTTTTATAAGCATTTTTAATTTTATTGCTTAAATTGCATTTTCTCGGCGAGCTGAGCGCTTTTTCTGAATTGTGCCGCTCCCGTCACTCTGGTTAGGTTGGCATCGAAAAAAACGCTCTCGGGTGCTTTAGAGTGCCGAGTTTATCACTGCGCATGAAGAAATGACCACCTCCAACGTTTGGTTTATGTTTTATAAGCATTTTTAATTTTATTGCTTAAATCGCATTTTCTCGGCGAGCTGAGCGCCTTTTCTGAATTGTGCCGCTCCCGTAACTCTGGTTAGGTTGGCATCGAAAAAAACGCTCTCGGGTGCTTTAGAGTGCCGAGTTTATCACTGAGCATGAACAAATGACCACTTCCAACGTTTGGTTTATGTTTTATAAGCATTTTTAATTTTATTGCTTAAATCGCATTTTCTCGGCGAGCTGAGCGCTTTTTCTGAATTGTGCCGCTCCCGTAACTCTGGTTAGGTTGGCATCGAAAAAAACGCTCTCGGGTGCTTTAGAGTGCCGAGTTTATCACTGCGCATGAAGAAATGACCACTTCCAACGTTTGGTTTATGTTTTATAAGCATTTTTAATTTTATTGCTTAAATCGCATTTTCTCGGCGAGCTGAGCACTTTTTCTGAATTGTGCCGCTCCCGTCACTCTGGTTAGGTTGGCATCGAAAAAAACGCTCTCGGGTGCTCTAGAGTGCCGAGTTTATTACTGCGCATTAAGAAATGACCACCTCCAACGTTTGGTTTATGTTTTATAAGCATTTTTAATTTTATTGCTTAAATCGCATTTTCTCGGCGAGCTGAGCACTTTTTCTGAATTGTGCCGCTCCCGTCACTCTGGTTAGGTTGGCATCGAAAAAAACGCTCTCGGGTGCTTTAGAGTGCCGAGTTATTCACTGCGCATGAAGAAATGACCACCTCCAACGTTTGGTTTATGTTTTATAAGCATTTTTAATTTTATTGCTTAAATCGCATTTTCTCGGCGAGCTGAGCACTTTTTCTGAATTGTGCCGCTCCCGTCACTCTGGTTAGGTTGGCATCGAAAAAAACGCTCTCGGGTGCTTTAGAGTGCCGAGTTTATCACTGCGCATGAAGAAATGACCACCTCCAACGTTTGGTTTATGTTTTATAAGCATTTTTAATTTTATTGCTTAAATCGCATTTTCTCGGCGAGCTGAGCGCTTTTTCTGAATTGTGCCGCTCCCGTCACTCTGGTTAGGTTGGCATCGAAAAAAACGCTCTCGGGTGCTTTAGAGTGCCGAGTTATTCACTGCGCATGAAGAAATGACCACCTCCAACGTTTGGTTTATGTTTAATAAGCATTTTTAATTTTATTGCTTAAATCGCATTTTCTCGGCGAGCTGAGCGCTTTTTCTGAAATGTGCCGCTCCCGTAACTCTGGTTAGGTTGGCATCGAAAAAAACGCTCTCGGGTGCTTTAGAGTGCCGAGTTTATCACTGCGCATGAAGAAATGACCACTTCCAACGTTTGGTTTATGTTTTATAAGCATTTTTAATTTTATTGCTTAAATCGCATTTTCTCGGCGAGCTGAGCGCTTTTTCTGAATTGTGCCGCTCCCGTAACTCTGGTTAGGTTGGCATCGAAAAAAACGCTCTCGGGTGCTTTAAAGTGCCGAGTTTATCACTGCGCATGAAGAAATGACCACTTCCAACGTTTGGTTTATGTTTTATAAGCATTTTTAATTTTATTGCTTTAATCGCATTTTCTCGGCGAACTGAGCACTTTTTCTGAATTGTGCCGCTCCCGTCACTCTGGTTAGGTTGGCATCGAAAAAAACGCTCTCGGGTGCTCTAGAGTGCCGAGTTTATTACTGCGCATTAAGAAATGACCACCTCCAACGTTTGGTTTATGTTTTATAAGCATTTTTAATTTTATTGCTTAAATCGCATTTTCTCGGCGAGCTGAGCACTTTTTCTGAATTGTGCCGCTCCCGTCACTCTGGTTAGGTTGGCATCGAAAAAAACGCTCTCGGGTGCTTTAGAGTGCCGAGTTATTCACTGCGCATGAAGAAATGACCACCTCCAACGTTTGGTTTATGTTTTATAAGCATTTTTAATTTTATTGCTTAAATCGCATTTTCTCGGCGAGCTGAGCGCTTTTTCTGAATTGTGCCGCTCCCGTCACTCTGGTTAGGTTGGCATCGAAAAAAACGCTCTCGGGTGCTTTAGAGTGCCGAGTTATTCACTGCGCATGAAGAAATGACCACCTCTAACGTTTGGTTTATGTTTAATAAGCATTTTTAATTTTATTGCTTAAATCGCATTTTCTCGGCGAGCTGAGCACTTTTTCTGAATTGTGCCGCTCCCGTCACTCTGGTTAGGTTGGCATCGAAAAAAACGCTCTCGGGTGCTTTAGAGTGCCGAGTTTATTACTGCGCATTAAGAAATGACCACCTCCAACGTTTGGTTTATGTTTTATAAGCATTTTTAATTTTATTGCTTAAATCGCATTTTCTCGGCGAGCTGAGCACTTTTTCTGAATTGTGCCGCTCCCGTCACTCTGGTTAGGTTGGCATCGAAAAAAACGCTCTCGGGTGCTTTAGAGTGCCGAGTTTATCACTGCGCATGAAGAAATGACCACCTCCAACGTTTGGTTTATGTTTAATAAGCATTTTTAATTTTATTGCTTAAATCGCATTTTCTCGGCGAGCTGAGCACTTTTTCTGAATTGTGCCGCTCCCGTCACTCTGGTTAGGTTGGCATCGAAAAAAACGCTCTCGGGTGCTTTAGAGTGCCGACTTTATCACTGCGCATGAAGAAATGACCACCTCCAACGTTTGGTTTATGTTTTATAAGCATTTTTAATTTTATTGCTTAAATCGCATTTTCTCGGCGAGCTGAGCACTTTTTCTGAATTGTGCCGCTCCCGTCACTCTGGTTAGGTTGGCATCGAAAAAAACGCTCACGGGTGCTTTAGAGTGCCGAGTTTATTACTGCGCATTAAGGAATGACCACCTCCAACGTTTGGTTTATGTTTTATAAGCATTTTTAATTTTATTGCTTAAATCGCATTTTCTCGGCGAGCTGAGCACTTTTTCTGAATTGTGCCGCTCCCGTCACTCTGGTTAGGTTGGCATCGAAAAAAACGCTCTCGGGTGCTTTAGAGTGCCGAGTTATTCACTGCGCATGAAGAAATGACCACCTCCAACGTTTGGTTTATGTTTTATAAGCATTTTTAATTTTATTGCTTAAATCGCATTTTCTCGGCGAGCTGAGCGCTTTTTCTGAATTGTGCCGCTCCCGTAACTCTGGTTAGGTTGGCATCGAAAAAAACGCTCTCGGGTGCTTTAGAGTGCCGAGTTTATTACTGCGCATTAAGAAATGACCACCTCCAACGTTTGGTTTATGTTTTATAAGCATTTTTAATTTTATTGCTTAAATCGCATTTTCTCGGCGAGCTGAGCACTTTTTCTGAATTGTGCCGCTCCCGTCACTCTGGTTAGGTTGGCATCGAAAAAAACGCTTTCGGGTGCTTTAGAGTGCCGAGTTTATTACTGCGCATTAAAAAATGACCACCTCCAACGTTTGGTTTATGTTTTATAAGCATTTTTAATTTTATTGCTTAAATCGCATTTTCTCGGCGAGCTGAGCACTTTTTCTGAATTGTGCCGCTCCCGTCACTCTGGTTAGGTTGGCATCGAAAAAAACGCTCTCGGGTGCTTTAGAGTGCCGAGTTATTCACTGCGCACGAAGAAATGACCACCTCCAACGTTTGGTTTATGTTTTATAAGCATTTTTAATTTTATTGCTTAAATCGCATTTTCTCGGCGAGCTGAGAACTTTTTCTGAATTGTGCCGCTCCCGTCACTCTGGTTAGGTTGGCATCGAAAAAAACGCTATCGGGTGCTTTAGAGTGCCGAGTTTATTACTGCGCATTAAGAAATGACCACCTCCAACGTTTGGTTTATGTTTTATAAGCATTTTTAATTTTATTGCTTAAATCGCATTTTCTCGTCGAGCTGAGCACTTTTTCTGAATTGTGCCGCTCCCGTCACTCTGGTTAGGTTGGCATCGAAAAAAACGCTCTCGGGTGCTTTAGAGTGCCGAGTTTATCACTGCGCATGAAGAAATGACCACCTCCAACGTTTGGTTTATGTTTAATAAGCATTTTTAATTTTATTGCTTAAATCGCATTTTCTCGGCGAGCTGAGCACTTTTTCTGAATTGTGCCGCTCCCGTCACTCTGGTTAGGTTGGCATCGAAAAAAACGCTCTCGGGTGCTTTAGAGTGCCGACTTTATCACTGCGCATGAAGAAATGACCACCTCCAACGTTTGGTTTATGTTTTATAAGCATTTTTAATTTTATTGCTTAAATCGCATTTTCTCGGCGAGCTGAGCACTTTTTCTGAATTGTGCCGCTCCCGTCACTCTGGTTAGGTTGGCATCGAAAAAAACGCTCACGGGTGCTTTAGAGTGCCGAGTTTATTACTGCGCATTAAGGAATGACCACCTCCAACGTTTGGTTTATGTTTTATAAGCATTTTTAATTTTATTGCTTAAATCGCATTTTCTCGGCGAGCTGAGCACTTTTTCTGAATTGTGCCGCTCCCGTCACTCTGGTTAGGTTGGCATCGAAAAAAACGCTCTCGGGTGCTTTAGAGTGCCGAGTTATTCACTGCGCATGAAGAAATGACCACCTCCAACGTTTGGTTTATGTTTTATAAGCATTTTTAATTTTATTGCTTAAATCGCATTTTCTCGGCGAGCTGAGCGCTTTTTCTGAATTGTGCCGCTCCCGTAACTCTGGTTAGGTTGGCATCGAAAAAAACGCTCTCGGGTGCTTTAGAGTGCCGAGTTTATTACTGCGCATTAAGAAATGACCACCTCCAACGTTTGGTTTATGTTTTATAAGCATTTTTAATTTTATTGCTTAAATCGCATTTTCTCGGCGAGCTGAGCACTTTTTCTGAATTGTGCCGCTCCCGTCACTCTGGTTAGGTTGGCATCGAAAAAAACGCTTTCGGGTGCTTTAGAGTGCCGAGTTTATTACTGCGCATTAAGAAATGACCACCTCCAACGTTTGGTTTATGTTTTATAAGCATTTTTAATTTTATTGCTTAAATCGCATTTTCTCGTCGAGCTGAGCACTTTTTCTGAATTGTGCCGCTCCCGTCACTCTGGTTAGGTTGGCATCGAAAAAAACGCTATCGGGTGCTTTAGAGTGCCGAGTTATTCACTGCGCATGAAGAAATGACCACCTCCAACGTTTGGTTTATGTTTAATAAGCATTTTTAATTTTATTGCTTAAATCGCATTTTCTCGGCGAGCTGAGCACTTTTTTCTGAATTGTGCCGCTCCCGTCACTCTGGTTAGGTTGGCATCGAAAAAAACGCTCTCGGGTGCTTTAGAGTGCTGAGTTTATTACTGCGCATTAAGAAATGACCACCTCCAACGTTTGGTTTATGTTTTATAAGCATTTTTAATTTTATTGCCTAAATCGCATTTTCTCGGCGAGCTGAGCACTTTTTCTGAATTGTGCCGCTCCCGTCACTCTGGTTAGGTTGGCATCGAAAAAAACGCTCTCGGGTGCTTTAGAGTGCCGAGTTTATTACTGCGCATTAAGAAATGACCACCTCCAACGTTTGGTTTATGTTTTATAAGCATTTTTAATTTTATTGCTTAAATCGCATTTTCTCGGCGAGCTGAGCACTTTTTCTGAATTGTGCCGCTCCCGTCACTCTGGTTAGGTTGGCATCGAAAAAAACGCTCTCGGGTGCTTTAGAGTGCCGAGTTATTCACTGCGCACGAAGAAATGACCACCTCCAACGTTTGGTTTATGTTTTATAAGCATTTTTAATTTTATTGCTTAAATCGCATTTTCTCGGCGAGCTGAGCACTTTTTCTGAATTGTGCCGCTCCCGTCACTCTGGTTAGGTTGGCATCGAAAAAAACGCTATCGGGTGCTTTAGAGTGCCGAGTTTATTACTGCGCATTAAGAAATGACCACCTCCAACGTTTGGTTTATGTTTTATAAGCATTTTTAATTTTATTGCTTAAATCGCATTTTCTCGTCGAGCTGAGCACTTTTTCTGAATTGTGCCGCTCCCGTCACTCTGGTTAGGTTGGCATCGAAAAAAACGCTATCGGGTGCTTTAGAGTGCCGAGTTATTCACTGCGCATGAAGAAATGACCACCTCCAACGTTTGGTTTATGTTTAATAAGCATTTTTAATTTTATTGCTTAAATCGCATTTTCTCGGCGAGCTGAGCACTTTTTCTGAATTGTGCCGCTCCCGTCACTCTGGTTAGGTTGGCATCGAAAAAAACGCTCTCGGGTGCTTTAGAGTGCTGAGTTTATTACTGCGCATTAAGAAATGACCACCTCCAACGTTTGGTTTATGTTTTATAAGCATTTTTAATTTTATTGCCTAAATCGCATTTTCTCGGCGAGCTGAGCACTTTTTCTGAATTGTGCCGCTCCCGTCACTCTGGTTAGGTTGGCATCGAAAAAAACGCTCTCGGGTGCTTTAGAGTGCCGAGTTTATTACTGCGCATTAAGAAATGACCACCTCCAACGTTTGGTTTATGTTTTATAAGCATTTTTAATTTTATTGCTTAAATCGCATTTTCTCGGCGAGCTGAGCACTTTTTCTGAATTGTGCCGCTCCCGTCACTCTGGTTAGGTTGGCATCGAAAAAAACGCTCTCGGGTGCTTTAGAGTGCCGAGTTATTCACTGCGCACGAAGAAATGACCACCTCCAACGTTTGGTTTATGTTTTATAAGCATTTTTAATTTTATTGCTTAAATCGCATTTTCTCGGCGAGCTGAGCACTTTTTCTGAATTGTGCCGCTCCCGTCACTCTGGTTAGGTTGGCATCGAAAAAAACGCTATCGGGTGCTTTAGAGTGCCGAGTTATTCACTGCGCATGAAGAAATGACCACCTCCAACGTTTGGTTTATGTTTAATAAGCATTTTTAATTTTATTGCTTAAATCGCATTTTCTCGGCGAGCTGAGCACTTTTTCTGAATTGTGCCGCTCCCGTCACTCTGGTTAGGTTGGCATCGAAAAAAACGCTCTCGGGTGCTTTAGAGTGCCGAGTTTATTACTGCGCATTAAGAAATGACCACCTCCAACGTTTGGTTTATGTTTTATAAGCATTTTTAATTTTATTGCTTAAATCGCATTTTCTCGGCGAGCTGAGCACTTTTTCTGAATTGTGCCGCTCCCGTCACTCTGGTTAGGTTGGCATCGAAAAAAACGCTCTCGGGTGCTTTAGAGTGCCGAGTTATTCACTGCGCATGAAGAAATGACCACCTCCAACGTTTGGTTTATGTTTAATAAGCATTTTTAATTTTATTGCTTAAATCGCATTTTCTCGGCGAGCTGAGCACTTTTTCTGAATTGTGCCGCTCCCGTCACTCTGGTTAGGTTGGCATCGAAAAAAACGCTCTCGGGTGCTTTAGAGTGCCGAGTTTATTACTGCGCATTAAGAAATGACCACCTCCAACGTTTGGTTTATGTTTTATAAGCATTTTTAATTTTATTGCTTAAATCGCATTTTCTCGGCGAGCTGAGCACTTTTTCTGAATTGTGCCGCTCCCGTCACTCTGGTTAGGTTGGCATCGAAAAAAACGCTCTCGGGTGCTTTAGAGTGCCGAGTTTATTACTGCGCATTAAGAAATGACCACCTCCAACGTTTGGTTTATGTTTTATAAGCATTTTTAATTTTATTGCTTAAATCGCCTTTTCTCGGCGAGCTGAGCACTTTTTCTGAATTGTGCCGCTCCCGTCACTCTGGTTAGGTTGGCATCGAAAAAAACGCTATCGGGTGCTTTAGAGTGCCGAGTTATTCACTGCGCATGAAGAAATGACCACCTCCAACGTTTGGTTTATGTTTAATAAGCATTTTTAATTTTATTGATTAAATCGCATTTTCTCGGCGAGCTGAGCACTTTTTCTGAATTGTGCCGCTCCCGTCACTCTGGTTAGGTTGGCATCGAAAAAAACGCTCTCGGGTGCTTTAGAGTGCCGAGTTTATTACTGCGCATTAAGAAATGACCACCTCCAACGTTTGGTTTATGTTTTATAAGCATTTTTAATTTTATTGCTTAAATCGCATTTTCTCGGCGAGCTGAGCACTTTTTCTGAATTGTGCCGCTCCCGTCACTCTGGTTAGGTTGGCATCGAAAAAAACGCTCTCGGGTGCTTTAGAGTGCCGAGTTTATTACTGCGCATTAAGAAATGACCACCTCCGACGTTTGGTTTATGTTTTTAAGCATTTTTAATTTTATTGCTTAAATCGCATTTTCTCGGCGAGCTGAGCACTTTTTCTGAATTGTGCCGCTCCCGTCACTCTGGTTAGGTTGGCATCGAAAAAAACGCTATCGGGTGCTTTAGAGTGCCGAGTTATTCACTGCGCATGAAGAAATGACCACCTCCAACGTTTGGTTTATGTTTAATAAGCATTTTTAATTTTATTGCTTAAATCGCATTTTCTCGGCGAGCTGAGCGCTTTTTCTGAATTGTGCCGCTCCCGTCACTCTGGTTAGGTTGGCATCGAAAAAAACGCTCTCGGGTGCTTTAGAGTGCCGAGTTTATCACTGCGCATGAAGAAATGACCACCTCCAACGTTTGGTTTATGTTTTATAAGCATTTTTAATTTTATTGCTTAAATCGCATTTTCTCGGCGAGCTGAGCGCTTTTTCTGAATTGTGCCGCTCCCGTCACTCTGGTTAGGTTGGCATCGAAAAAAACGCTCTCGGGTGCTTTAGAGTGCCGAGTTATTCACTGCGCATGAAGAAATGACCACCTCCAACGTTTGGTTTATGTTTAATAAGCATTTTTAATTGTATTGCTTAAATCGCATTTTCTCGGCGAGCTGAGCGCTTTTTCTGAATTGTGCCGCTCCCGTCACTCTGGTTAGGTTGGCATCGAAAAAAACGCTCTCGGGTGCTTTAGAGTGCCGAGTTATTCACTGCGCATGAAGAAATGACCACCTCCAACGTTTGGTTTATGTTTAATAAGCATTTTTAATTTTATTGCTTAAATCGCATTTTCTCGGCGAGCTGAGCACTTTTTCTGAATTGTGCCGCTCCCGTCTGGTTAGGTTGGCATCGAAAAAAACGCTCTCGGGTGCTTTAGAGTGCCGAGTTTATTACTACGCATTAAGAAATGACCACCTCCAACGTTTGGTTTATGTTTTATAAGCATTTTTAAATTTATTGCCTAAATCGCATTTTCTCGGCGAGCTGAGCACTTTTTCTGAATTGTGCCGCTCCCGTCACTTTGGTTAGGTTGGCATCGAAAA
The DNA here is from genome assembly GCF_033458585.1 of Syngnathus typhle. Classification (NCBI taxonomy): domain Eukaryota; kingdom Metazoa; phylum Chordata; class Actinopteri; order Syngnathiformes; family Syngnathidae; genus Syngnathus; species Syngnathus typhle. The sequence goes on along the minus strand of NW_026871985.1, from coordinate 236,099 downwards.
AAACGCTCTCGGGTGCTTTAGAGTGCCGAGTTATTCACTGCGCACGAAGAAATGACCACCTCCAACGTTTGGTTTATGTTTTATAACCATTTTTAATTTTATTGCTTAAATCGCATTTTCTCGGCGAGCTGAGCGCTTTTTCTGAATTGTGCCGCTCCCGTCACTCTGGTTAGGTTGGCATCGAAAAAAACGCTCTCGGGTGCTTTAGAGTGCCGAGTTTATTACTGCGCATTAAGAAATGACCACCTCCAACGTTTGGTTTATGTTTTATAAGCATTTTTAATTTTATTGCTTAAATCGCATTTTCTCGGCGAGCTGAGCACTTTTTCTGAATTGTGCCGCTCCCGTCACTCTGGTTAGGTTGGCATCGAAAAAAACGCTCTCGGGTGCTTTAGAGTGCCGAGTTTATTACTGCGCATTAAGAAATGACCACCTCCAACGTTTGGTTTATGTTTTATAAGCATTTTTAATTTTATTGCTTAAATCGCATTTTCTCGGCGAGCTGAGCACTTTTTCTGAATTGTGCCGCTCCCGTCACTCTGGTTAGGTTGGCATCGAAAAAAACGCTCTCGGGTGCTTTAGAGTGCCGAGTTTATCACTGCGCATGAAGAAATGACCACCTCCAACGTTTGGTTTATGTTTTATAAGCATTTTTAATTTTATTGCTTAAATCGCATTTTCTCGTCGAGCTGAGCACTTTTTCTGAATTGTGCCGCTCCCGTCACTCTGGTTAGGTTGGCATCGAAAAAAACGCTATCGGGTGCTTTAGAGTGCCGAGTTATTCACTGCGCATGAAGAAATGACCACCTCCAACGTTTGGTTTATGTTTAATAAGCATTTTTAATTTTATTGCTTAAATCGCATTTTCTCGGCGAGCTGAGCACTTTTTCTGAATTGTGCCGCTCCCGTCACTCTGGTTAGGTTGGCATCGAAAAAAACGCTCTCGGGTGCTTTAGAGTGCTGAGTTTATTACTGCGCATTAAGAAATGACCACCTCCAACGTTTGGTTTATGTTTTATAAGCATTTTTAATTTTATTGCCTAAATCGCATTTTCTCGGCGAGCTGAGCACTTTTTCTGAATTGTGCCGCTCCCGTCACTCTGGTTAGGTTGGCATCGAAAAAAACGCTCTCGGGTGCTTTAGAGTGCCGAGTTTATTACTGCGCATTAAGAAATGACCACCTCCAACGTTTGGTTTATGTTTTATAAGCATTTTTAATTTTATTGCTTAAATCGCATTTTCTCGGCGAGCTGAGCACTTTTTCTGAATTGTGCCGCTCCCGTCACTCTGGTTAGGTTGGCATCGAAAAAAACGCTCTCGGGTGCTTTAGAGTGCCGAGTTATTCACTGCGCACGAAGAAATGACCACCTCCAACGTTTGGTTTATGTTTTATAAGCATTTTTAATTTTATTGCTTAAATCGCATTTTCTCGGCGAGCTGAGCACTTTTTCTGAATTGTGCCGCTCCCGTCACTCTGGTTAGGTTGGCATCGAAAAAAACGCTATCGGGTGCTTTAGAGTGCCGAGTTTATTACTGCGCATTAAGAAATGACCACCTCCAACGTTTGGTTTATGTTTTATAAGCATTTTTAATTTTATTGCTTAAATCGCATTTTCTCGTCGAGCTGAGCACTTTTTCTGAATTGTGCCGCTCCCGTCACTCTGGTTAGGTTGGCATCGAAAAAAACGCTATCGGGTGCTTTAGAGTGCCGAGTTATTCACTGCGCATGAAGAAATGACCACCTCCAACGTTTGGTTTATGTTTAATAAGCATTTTTAATTTTATTGCTTAAATCGCATTTTCTCGGCGAGCTGAGCACTTTTTCTGAATTGTGCCGCTCCCGTCACTCTGGTTAGGTTGGCATCGAAAAAAACGCTCTCGGGTGCTTTAGAGTGCTGAGTTTATTACTGCGCATTAAGAAATGACCACCTCCAACGTTTGGTTTATGTTTTATAAGCATTTTTAATTTTATTGCCTAAATCGCATTTTCTCGGCGAGCTGAGCACTTTTTCTGAATTGTGCCGCTCCCGTCACTCTGGTTAGGTTGGCATCGAAAAAAACGCTCTCGGGTGCTTTAGAGTGCCGAGTTTATTACTGCGCATTAAGAAATGACCACCTCCAACGTTTGGTTTATGTTTTATAAGCATTTTTAATTTTATTGCTTAAATCGCATTTTCTCGGCGAGCTGAGCACTTTTTCTGAATTGTGCCGCTCCCGTCACTCTGGTTAGGTTGGCATCGAAAAAAACGCTCTCGGGTGCTTTAGAGTGCCGAGTTATTCACTGCGCACGAAGAAATGACCACCTCCAACGTTTGGTTTATGTTTTATAAGCATTTTTAATTTTATTGCTTAAATCGCATTTTCTCGGCGAGCTGAGCACTTTTTCTGAATTGTGCCGCTCCCGTCACTCTGGTTAGGTTGGCATCGAAAAAAACGCTATCGGGTGCTTTAGAGTGCCGAGTTATTCACTGCGCATGAAGAAATGACCACCTCCAACGTTTGGTTTATGTTTAATAAGCATTTTTAATTTTATTGCTTAAATCGCATTTTCTCGGCGAGCTGAGCACTTTTTCTGAATTGTGCCGCTCCCGTCACTCTGGTTAGGTTGGCATCGAAAAAAACGCTCTCGGGTGCTTTAGAGTGCCGAGTTTATTACTGCGCATTAAGAAATGACCACCTCCAACGTTTGGTTTATGTTTTATAAGCATTTTTAATTTTATTGCTTAAATCGCATTTTCTCGGCGAGCTGAGCACTTTTTCTGAATTGTGCCGCTCCCGTCACTCTGGTTAGGTTGGAATCGAAAAAAACGCTCTCGGGTGCTTTAGAGTGCCGAGTTTATTACTGCGCATTAAGAAATGACCACCTCCAACGTTTGGTTTATGTTTTATAAGCATTTTTAATTTTATTGCTTAAATCGCATTTTCTCGGCGAGCTGAGCGCTTTTTCTGAATTGTGCCGCTCCCGTCACTCTGGTTAGGTTGGCATCGAAAAAAACGCTCTCGGGTGCTTTAGAGTGCCGAGTTATTCACTGCGCATGAAGAAATGACCACCTCCAACGTTTGGTTTATGTTTAATAAGCATTTTTAATTTTATTGCTTAAATCGCATTTTCTCGGCGAGCTGAGCACTTTTTCTGAATTGTGCCGCTCCCGTCACTCTGGTTAGGTTGGCATCGAAAAAAACGCTCTCGGGTGCTTTAGAGTGCCGAGTTTATTACTGCGCATTAAGAAATGACCACCTCCAACGTTTGGTTTATGTTTTATAAGCATTTTTAATTTTATTGCTTAAATCGCATTTTCTCGGCGAGCTGAGCACTTTTTCTGAATTGTGCCGCTCCCGTCACTCTGGTTAGGTTGGCATCGAAAAAAACGCTCAAGGGTGCTTTAGAGTGCCGAGTTTATTACTGCGCATTAAGAAATGACCACCTCCAACGTTTGGTTTATGTTTTATAAGCATTTTTAATTTTATTGCTTAAATCGCCTTTTCTCGGCGAGCTGAGCACTTTTTCTGAATTGTGCCGCTCCCGTCACTCTGGTTAGGTTGGCATCGAAAAAAACGCTATTGGGTGCTTTAGAGTGCCGAGTTATTCACTGCGCATGAAGAAATGACCACCTCCAACGTTTGGTTTATGTTTAATAAGCATTTTTAATTTTATTGCTTAAATCGCATTTTCTCGGCGAGCTGAGCACTTTTTCTGAATTGTGCCGCTCCCGTCACTCTGGTTAGGTTGGCATCGAAAAAAACGCTCTCGGGTGCTTTAGAGTGCCGAGTTTATCACTGCGCATTAAGAAATGACCACCTCCAACGTTTGGTTTATGTTTTATAAGCATTTTTAATTTTATTGCTTAAATCGCATTTTCTCGGCGAGCTGAGCACTTTTTCTGAATTGTGCCGCTCCCGTCACTCTGGTTAGGTTGGCATCGAAAAAAACGCTCTCGGGTGCTTTAGAGTGCCGAGTTTATTACTGCGCATTAAGAAATGACCACCTCCGACGTTTGGTTTATGTTTTATAAGCATTTTTAATTTTATTGCTTAAATCGCATTTTCTCGGCGAGCTGAGCACTTTTTCTGAATTGTGCCGCTCCCGTCACTCTGGTTAGGTTGGCATCGAAAAAAACGCTATCGGGTGCTTTAGAGTGCCGAGTTATTCACTGCGCATGAAGAAATGACCACCTCCAACGTTTGGTTTATGTTTAATAAGCATTTTTAATTTTATTGCTTAAATCGCATTTTCTCGGCGAGCTGAGCACTTTTTCTGAATTGTGCCGCTCCCGTCACTCTGGTTAGGTTGGCATCGAAAAAAACGCTCTCGGGTGCTTTAGAGTGCCGAGTTTATTACTACGCATTAAGAAATGACCACCTCCAACGTTTGGTTTATGTTTTATAAGCATTTTTAAATTTATTGCCTAAATCGCATTTTCTCGGCGAGCTGAGCACTTTTTCTGAATTGTGCCGCTCCCGTCACTTTGGTTAGGTTGGCATCGAAAAAAACGCTCTCGGGTGCTTTAGAGTGCCGAGTTATTCACTGCGCACGAAGAAATGACCACCTCCAACGTTTGGTTTATGTTTTATAAGCATTTTTAATTTTATTGCTTAAATCGCATTTTCTCGGCGAGCTGAGCGCTTTTTCTGAATTGTGCCGCTCCCGTCACTCTGGTTAGGTTGGCATCGAAAAAAACGCTCTCGGGTGCTTTAGAGTGCCGAGTTTATTACTGCGCATTAAGAAATGACCACCTCCAACGTTTGGTTTATGTTTTATAAGCATTTTTAATTTTATTGCTTAAATCGCATTTTCTCGGCGAGCTGAGCACTTTTTCTGAATTGTGCCGCTCCCGTCACTCTGGTTAGGTTGGCATCGAAAAAAACGCTCTCGGGTGCTTTAGAGTGCCGAGTTTATTACTGCGCATTAAGAAATGACCACCTCCAACGTTTGGTTTATGTTTTATAAGCATTTTTAATTTTATTGCTTAAATCGCATTTTCTCGGCGAGCTGAGCACTTTTTCTGAATTGTGCCGCTCCCGTCACTCTGGTTAGGTTGGCATCGAAAAAAACGCTCTCGGGTGCTTTAGAGTGCCGAGTTTATCACTGCGCATGAAGAAATGACCACCTCCAACGTTTGGTTTATGTTTTATAAGCATTTTTAATTTTATTGCTTAAATCGCATTTTCTCGGCGAGCTGAGCACTTTTTCTGAATTGTGCCGCTCCCGTCACTCTGGTTAGGTTGGCATCGAAAAAAACGCTCTCGGGTGCATTAGAGTGCCGAGTTTATCACTGCGCATGAAGAAATGACCACCTCCAACGTTTGGTTTATGTTTAAAAGCATTTTTAATTTTATTGCTTAAATCGCATTTTCTCGGCGAGCTGAGCACTTTTTCTGAATTGTGCCGCTCCCGTCACTCTGGTTAGGTTGGCATCGAAAAAAACGCTCTCGGGTGCTTTAGAGTGCCGAGTTTATTACTGCGCATTAAGAAATGACCACCTCCAACGTTTGGTTTATGTTTTATAAGCATTTTTAATTTTATTGCTTAAATCGCATTTTCTCGGCGAGCTGAGCACTTTTTCTGAATTGTGCCGCTCCCGTCACTCTGGTTAGGTTGGCATCGAAAAAAACGCTCTCGGGTGCTTTAGAGTGCCGAGTTATTCACTGCGCACGAAGAAATGACCACCTCCAACGTTTGGTTTATGTTTTATAAGCATTTTTAATTTTATTGCTTAAATCGCATTTTCTCGGCGAGCTGAGCACTTTTTCTGAATTGTGCCGCTCCCGTCACTCTGGTTAGGTTGGCATCGAAAAAAACGCTATCGGGTGCTTTAGAGTGCCGAGTTTATTACTGCGCATTAAGAAATGACCACCTCCAACGTTTGGTTTATGTTTTATAAGCATTTTTAATTTTATTGCCTAAATCGCATTTTCTCGGCGAGCTGAGCACTTTTTCTGAATTGTGCCGCTCCCGTCACTCTGGTTAGGTTGGCATCGAAAAAAACGCTCTCGGGTGCTTTAGAGTGCCGAGTTTATTACTGCGCATTAAGAAATGACCACCTCCAACGTTTGGTTTATGTTTTATAAGCATTTTTAATTTTATTGCTTAAATCGCATTTTCTCGGCGAGCTGAGCACTTTTTCTGAATTGTGCCGCTCCCGTCACTCTGGTTAGGTTGGCATCGAAAAAAACGCTCTCGGGTGCTTTAGAGTGCCGAGTTATTCACTGCGCATGAAGAAATGACCACCTCCAACGTTTGGTTTATGTTTAATAAGCATTTTTAATTTTATTGCTTAAATCGCATTTTCTCGGCGAGCTGAGCACTTTTTCTGAATTGTGCCGCTCCCGTCACTCTGGTTAGGTTGGCATCGAAAAAAACGCTCTCGGGTGCTTTAGAGTGCCGAGTTTATTACTGCGCATTAAGAAATGACCACCTCCAACGTTTGGTTTATGTTTTATAAGCATTTTTAATTTTATTGCTTAAATCGCATTTTCTCGGCGAGCTGAGCACTTTTTCTGAATTGTGCCGCTCCCGTCACTCTGGTTAGGTTGGCATCGAAAAAAACGCTCAAGGGTGCTTTAGAGTGCCGAGTTTATTACTGCGCATTAAGAAATGACCACCTCCAACGTTTGGTTTATGTTTTATAAGCATTTTTAATTTTATTGCTTAAATCGCCTTTTCTCGGCGAGCTGAGCACTTTTTCTGAATTGTGCCGCTCCCGTCACTCTGGTTAGGTTGGCATCGAAAAAAACGCTATTGGGTGCTTTAGAGTGCCGAGTTATTCACTGCGCATGAAGAAATGACCACCTCCAACGTTTGGTTTATGTTTAATAAGCATTTTTAATTTTATTGCTTAAATCGCATTTTCTCGGCGAGCTGAGCACTTTTTCTGAATTGTGCCGCTCCCGTCACTCTGGTTAGGTTGGCATCGAAAAAAACGCTCTCGGGTGCTTTAGAGTGCCGAGTTTATCACTGCGCATTAAGAAATGACCACCTCCAACGTTTGGTTTATGTTTTATAAGCATTTTTAATTTTATTGCTTAAATCGCATTTTCTCGGCGAGCTGAGCACTTTTTCTGAATTGTGCCGCTCCCGTCACTCTGGTTAGGTTGGCATCGAAAAAAACGCTCTCGGGTGCTTTAGAGTGCCGAGTTTATTACTGCGCATTAAGAAATGACCACCTCCGACGTTTGGTTTATGTTTTATAAGCATTTTTAATTTTATTGCTTAAATCGCATTTTCTCGGCGAGCTGAGCACTTTTTCTGAATTGTGCCGCTCCCGTCACTCTGGTTAGGTTGGCATCGAAAAAAACGCTATCGGGTGCTTTAGAGTGCCGAGTTATTCACTGCGCATGAAGAAATGACCACCTCCAACGTTTGGTTTATGTTTAATAAGCATTTTTAATTTTATTGCTTAAATCGCATTTTCTCGGCGAGCTGAGCACTTTTTCTGAATTGTGCCGCTCCCGTCACTCTGGTTAGGTTGGCATCGAAAAAAACGCTCTCGGGTGCTTTAGAGTGCCGAGTTTATTACTACGCATTAAGAAATGACCACCTCCAACGTTTGGTTTATGTTTTATAAGCATTTTTAAATTTATTGCCTAAATCGCATTTTCTCGGCGAGCTGAGCACTTTTTCTGAATTGTGCCGCTCCCGTCACTTTGGTTAGGTTGGCATCGAAAAAAACGCTCTCGGGTGCTTTAGAGTGCCGAGTTATTCACTGCGCACGAAGAAATGACCACCTCCAACGTTTGGTTTATGTTTTATAAGCATTTTTAATTTTATTGCTTAAATCGCATTTTCTCGGCGAGCTGAGCGCTTTTTCTGAATTGTGCCGCTCCCGTCACTCTGGTTAGGTTGGCATCGAAAAAAACGCTCTCGGGTGCTTTAGAGTGCCGAGTTTATTACTGCGCATTAAGAAATGACCACCTCCAACGTTTGGTTTATGTTTTATAAGCATTTTTAATTTTATTGCTTAAATCGCATTTTCTCGGCGAGCTGAGCACTTTTTCTGAATTGTGCCGCTCCCGTCACTCTGGTTAGGTTGGCATCGAAAAAAACGCTCTCGGGTGCTTTAGAGTGCCGAGTTTATTACTGCGCATTAAGAAATGACCACCTCCAACGTTTGGTTTATGTTTTATAAGCATTTTTAATTTTATTGCTTAAATCGCATTTTCTCGGCGAGCTGAGCACTTTTTCTGAATTGTGCCGCTCCCGTCACTCTGGTTAGGTTGGCATCGAAAAAAACGCTCTCGGGTGCTTTAGAGTGCCGAGTTTATCACTGCGCATGAAGAAATGACCACCTCCAACGTTTGGTTTATGTTTTATAAGCATTTTTAATTTTATTGCTTAAATCGCATTTTCTCGGCGAGCTGAGCACTTTTTCTGAATTGTGCCGCTCCCGTCACTCTGGTTAGGTTGGCATCGAAAAAAACGCTCTCGGGTGCATTAGAGTGCCGAGTTTATCACTGCGCATGAAGAAATGACCACCTCCAACGTTTGGTTTATGTTTAAAAGCATTTTTAATTTTATTGCTTAAATCGCATTTTCTCGGCGAGCTGAGCACTTTTTCTGAATTGTGCCGCTCCCGTCACTCTGGTTAGGTTGGCATCGAAAAAAACGCTCTCGGGTGCTTTAGAGTGCCGAGTTTATTACTGCGCATTAAGAAATGACCACCTCCAACGTTTGGTTTATGTTTTATAAGCATTTTTAATTTTATTGCTTAAATCGCATTTTCTCGGCGAGCTGAGCACTTTTTCTGAATTGTGCCGCTCCCGTCACTCTGGTTAGGTTGGCATCGAAAAAAACGCTATCGGGTGCTTTAGAGTGCCGAGTTTATTACTGCGCATTAAGAAATGACCACCTCCAACGTTTGGTTTATGTTTTATAAGCATTTTTAATTTTATTGCTTAAATCGCATTTTCTCGTCGAGCTGAGCACTTTTTCTGAATTGTGCCGCTCCCGTCACTCTGGTTAGGTTGGCATCGAAAAAAACGCTATCGGGTGCTTTAGAGTGCCGAGTTATTCACTGCGCATGAAGAAATGACCACCTCCAACGTTTGGTTTATGTTTAATAAGCATTTTTAATTTTATTGCTTAAATCGCATTTTCTCGGCGAGCTGAGCACTTTTTCTGAATTGTGCCGCTCCCGTCACTCTGGTTAGGTTGGCATCGAAAAAAACGCTCTCGGGTGCTTTAGAGTGCTGAGTTTATTACTGCGCATTAAGAAATGACCACCTCCAACGTTTGGTTTATGTTTTATAAGCATTTTTAATTTTATTGCCTAAATCGCATTTTCTCGGCGAGCTGAGCACTTTTTCTGAATTGTGCCGCTCCCGTCACTCTGGTTAGGTTGGCATCGAAAAAAACGCTCTCGGGTGCTTTAGAGTGCCGAGTTTATTACTGCGCATTAAGAAATGACCACCTCCAACGTTTGGTTTATGTTTTATAAGCATTTTTAATTTTATTGCTTAAATCGCATTTTCTCGGCGAGCTGAGCACTTTTTCTGAATTGTGCCGCTCCCGTCACTCTGGTTAGGTTGGCATCGAAAAAAACGCTCTCGGGTGCTTTAGAGTGCCGAGTTATTCACTGCGCACGAAGAAATGACCACCTCCAACGTTTGGTTTATGTTTTATAAGCATTTTTAATTTTATTGCTTAAATCGCATTTTCTCGGCGAGCTGAGCACTTTTTCTGAATTGTGCCGCTCCCGTCACTCTGGTTAGGTTGGCATCGAAAAAAACGCTATCGGGTGCTTTAGAGTGCCGAGTTATTCACTGCGCATGAAGAAATGACCACCTCCAACGTTTGGTTTATGTTTAATAAGCATTTTTAATTTTATTGCTTAAATCGCATTTTCTCGGCGAGCTGAGCACTTTTTCTGAATTGTGCCGCTCCCGTCACTCTGGTTAGGTTGGCATCGAAAAAAACGCTCTCGGGTGCTTTAGAGTGCCGAGTTTATTACTGCGCATTAAGAAATGACCACCTCCAACGTTTGGTTTATGTTTTATAAGCATTTTTAATTTTATTGCTTAAATCGCATTTTCTCGGCGAGCTGAGCACTTTTTCTGAATTGTGCCGCTCCCGTCACTCTGGTTAGGTTGGAATCGAAAAAAACGCTCTCGGGTGCTTTAGAGTGCCGAGTTTATTACTGCGCATTAAGAAATGACCACCTCCAACGTTTGGTTTATGTTTTATAAGCATTTTTAATTTTATTGCTTAAATCGCATTTTCTCGGCGAGCTGAGCGCTTTTTCTGAATTGTGCCGCTCCCGTCACTCTGGTTAGGTTGGCATCGAAAAAAACGCTCTCGGGTGCTTTAGAGTGCCGAGTTATTCACTGCGCATGAAGAAATGACCACCTCCAACGTTTGGTTTATGTTTAATAAGCATTTTTAATTTTATTGCTTAAATCGCATTTTCTCGGCGAGCTGAGCACTTTTTCTGAATTGTGCCGCTCCCGTCACTCTGGTTAGGTTGGCATCGAAAAAAACGCTCTCGGGTGCTTTAGAGTGCCGAGTTTATTACTGCGCATTAAGAAATGACCACCTCCAACGTTTGGTTTATGTTTTATAAGCATTTTTAATTTTATTGCTTAAATCGCATTTTCTCGGCGAGCTGAGCACTTTTTCTGAATTGTGCCGCTCCCGTCACTCTGGTTAGGTTGGCATCGAAAAAAACGCTCAAGGGTGCTTTAGAGTGCCGAGTTTATTACTGCGCATTAAGAAATGACCACCTCCAACGTTTGGTTTATGTTTTATAAGCATTTTTAATTTTATTGCTTAAATCGCCTTTTCTCGGCGAGCTGAGCACTTTTTCTGAATTGTGCCGCTCCCGTCACTCTGGTTAGGTTGGCATCGAAAAAAACGCTATTGGGTGCTTTAGAGTGCCGAGTTATTCACTGCGCATGAAGAAATGACCACCTCCAACGTTTGGTTTATGTTTAATAAGCATTTTTAATTTTATTGCTTAAATCGCATTTTCTCGGCGAGCTGAGCACTTTTTCTGAATTGTGCCGCTCCCGTCACTCTGGTTAGGTTGGCATCGAAAAAAACGCTCTCGGGTGCTTTAGAGTGCCGAGTTTATCACTGCGCATTAAGAAATGACCACCTCCAACGTTTGGTTTATGTTTTATAAGCATTTTTAATTTTATTGCTTAAATCGCATTTTCTCGGCGAGCTGAGCACTTTTTCTGAATTGTGCCGCTCCCGTCACTCTGGTTAGGTTGGCATCGAAAAAAACGCTCTCGGGTGCTTTAGAGTGCCGAGTTTATTACTGCGCATTAAGAAATGACCACCTCCGACGTTTGGTTTATGTTTTATAAGCATTTTTAATTTTATTGCTTAAATCGCATTTTCTCGGCGAGCTGAGCACTTTTTCTGAATTGTGCCGCTCCCGTCACTCTGGTTAGGTTGGCATCGAAAAAAACGCTATCGGGTGCTTTAGAGTGCCGAGTTATTCACTGCGCATGAAGAAATGACCACCTCCAACGTTTGGTTTATGTTTAAAAAGCATTTTTAATTTTATTGCTTAAATCGCATTTTCTCGGCGAGCTGAGCACTTTTTCTGAATTGTGCCGCTCCCGTCACTCTGGTTAGGTTGGCATCGAAAAAAACGCTCTCGGGTGCTTTAGAGTGCCGAGTTTATTACTACGCATTAAGAAATGACCACCTCCAACGTTTGGTTTATGTTTTATAAGCATTTTTAAATTTATTGCCTAAATCGCATTTTCTCGGCGAGCTGAGCACTTTTTCTGAATTGTGCCGCTCCCGTCACTTTGGTTAGGTTGGCATCGAAAAAAACGCTCTCGGGTGCTTTAGAGTGCCGAGTTATTCACTGCGCACGAAGAAATGACCACCTCCAACGTTTGGTTTATGTTTTATAAGCATTTTTAATTTTATTGCTTAAATCGCATTTTCTCGGCGAGCTGAGCGCTTTTTCTGAATTGTGCCGCTCCCGTCACTCTGGTTAGGTTGGCATCGAAAAAAACGCTCTCGGGTGCTTTAGAGTGCCGAGTTTATTACTGCGCATTAAGAAATGACCACCTCCAACGTTTGGTTTATGTTTTATAAGCATTTTTAATTTTATTGCTTAAATCGCATTTTCTCGGCGAGCTGAGCACTTTTTCTGAATTGTGCCGCTCCCGTCACTCTGGTTAGGTTGGCATCGAAAAAAACGCTCTCGGGTGCTTTAGAGTGCCGAGTTTATTACTGCGCATTAAGAAATGACCACCTCCAACGTTTGGTTTATGTTTTATAAGCATTTTTAATTTTATTGCTTAAATCGCATTTTCTCGGCGAGCTGAGCACTTTTTCTGAATTGTGCCGCTCCCGTCACTCTGGTTAGGTTGGCATCGAAAAAAACGCTCTCGGGTGCTTTAGAGTGCCGAGTTTATCACTGCGCATGAAGAAATGACCACCTCCAACGTTTGGTTTATGTTTTATAAGCATTTTTAATTTTATTGCTTAAATCGCATTTTCTCGGCGAGCTGAGCACTTTTTCTGAATTGTGCCGCTCCCGTCACTCTGGTTAGGTTGGCATCGAAAAAAACGCTCTCGGGTGCATTAGAGTGCCGAGTTTATCACTGCGCATGAAGAAATGACCACCTCCAACGTTTGGTTTATGTTTAAAAGCATTTTTAATTTTATTGCTTAAATCGCATTTTCTCGGCGAGCTGAGCACTTTTTCTGAATTGTGCCGCTCCCGTCACTCTGGTTAGGTTGGCATCGAAAAAAACGCTCTCGGGTGCTTTAGAGTGCCGAGTTTATTACTGCGCATTAAGAAATGACCACCTCCAACGTTTGGTTTATGTTTTATAAGCATTTTTAATTTTATTGCTTAAATCGCATTTTCTCGGCGAGCTGAGCACTTTTTCTGAATTGTGCCGCTCCCGTCACTCTGGTTAGGTTGGCATCGAAAAAAACGCTATCGGGTGCTTTAGAGTGCCGAGTTATTCACTGCGCATGAAGAAATGACCACCTCCAACGTTTGGTTTATGTTTAATAAGCATTTTTAATTTTATTGCTTAAATCGCATTTTCTCGGCGAGCTGAGCACTTTTTCTGAATTGTGCCGCTCCCGTCACTCTGGTTAGGTTGGCATCGAAAAAAACGCTCTCGGGTGCTTTAGAGTGCCGAGTTTATTACTGCGCATTAAGAAATGACCACCTCCAACGTTTGGTTTATGTTTTATAAGCATTTTTAATTTTATTGCTTAAATCGCATTTTCTCGGCGAGCTGAGCGCTTTTTCTGAATTGTGCCGCTCCCGTCACTCTGGTTAGGTTGGCATCGAAAAAAACGCTCTCGGGTGCTTTAGAGTGCCGAGTTATTCACTGCGCATGAAGAAATGACCACCTCCAACGTTTGGTTTATGTTTAATAAGCATTTTTAATTTTATTGCTTAAATCGCATTTTCTCGGCGAGCTGAGCACTTTTTCTGAATTGTGCCGCTCCCGTCACTCTGGTTAGGTTGGCATCGAAAAAAACGCTCTCGGGTGCTTTAGAGTGCCGAGTTTATTACTGCGCATTAAGAAATGACCACCTCCAACGTTTGGTTTAAGTTTTATAAGCATTTTTAATTTTATTGCTTAAATCGCATTTTCTCGGCGAGCTGAGCACTTTTTCTGAATTGTGCCGCTCCCGTCACTCTGGTTAGGTTGGCATCGAAAAAAACGCTCTCGGGTGCTTTAGAGTGCCGAGTTATTCACTGCGCACGAAGAAATGACCACCTCCAACGTTTGGTTTATGTTTTATAAGCATTTTTAATTTTATTGCTTAAATCGCATTTTCTCGGCGAGCTGAGCGCTTTTTCTGAATTGTGCCGCTCCCGTCACTCTGGTTAGGTTGGCATCGAAAAAAACGCTCTCGGGTGCTTTAGAGTGCCGAGTTTATTACTGCGCATTAAGAAATGACCACCTCCAACGTTTGGTTTATGTTTTATAAGCATTTTTAATTTTATTGCTTAAATCGCATTTTCTCGGCGAGCTGAGCACTTTTTCTGAATTGTGCCGCTCCCGTCACTCTGGTTAGGTTGGCATCGAAAAAAACGCTCTCGGGTGCTTTAGAGTGCCGAGTTTATTACTGCGCATTAAGAAATGACCACCTCCAACGTTTGGTTTATGTTTTATAAGCATTTTTAATTTTATTGCTTAAATCGCATTTTCTCGGCGAGCTGAGCACTTTTTCTGAATTGTGCCGCTCCCGTCACTCTGGTTAGGTTGGCATCGAAAAAAACGCTCTCGGGTGCTTTAGAGTGCCGAGTTTATCACTGCGCATGAAGAAATGACCACCTCCAACGTTTGGTTTATGTTTTATAAGCATTTTTAATTTTATTGCTTAAATCGCATTTTCTCGGCGAGCTGAGCGCTTTTTCTGAATTGTGCCGCTCCCGTCACTCTGGTTAGGTTGGCATCGAAAAAAACGCTCTCGGGTGCTTTAGAGTGCCGAGTTTATCACTGCGCATGAAGAAATGACCACCTCCAACGTTTGGTTTATGTTTTATAAGCATTTTTAATTTTATTGCTTAAATCGCATTTTCTCGGCGAGCTGAGCGCTTTTTCTGAATTGTGCCGCTCCCGTAACTCTGGTTAGGTTGGCATCGAAAAAAACGCTCTCGGGTGCTTTAGAGTGCCGAGTTTATCACTGCGCATGAAGAAATGACCACTTCCAACGTTTGGTTTATGTTTTATAAGCATTTTTAATTTTATTGCTTAAATCGCATTTTCTCGGCGAGCTGAGCACTTTTTCTGAATTGTGCCGCTCCCGTCACTCTGGTTAGGTTGGCATCGAAAAAAACGCTCTCGGGTGCTTTAGAGTGCCGAGTTTATTACTGCGCATTAAGAAATGACCACCTCCAACGTTTGGTTTATGTTTTATAAGCATTTTTAATTTTATTGCTTAAATCGCATTTTCTCGGCGAGCTGAGCACTTTTTCTGAATTGTGCCGCTCCCGTCACTCTGGTTAGGTTGGCATCGAAAAAAACGCTCTCGGGTGCTTTAGAGTGCCGAGTTATTCACTGCGCATGAAGAAATGACCACCTCCAACGTTTGGTTTATGTTTTATAAGCATTTTTAATTTTATTGCTTAAATCGCATTTTCTCGGCGAGCTGAGCACTTTTTCTGAATTGTGCCGCTCCCGTCACTCTGGTTAGGTTGGCATCGAAAAAAACGCTCTCGGGTGCTTTAGAGTGCCGAGTTTATCACTGCGCATGAAGAAATGACCACTTCCAACGTTTGGTTTATGTTTTATAAGCATTTTTAATTTTATTGCTTAAATCGCATTTTCTCGGCGAGCTGAGCACTTTTTCTGAATTGTGCCGCTCCCGTCACTCTGGTTAGGTTGGCATCGAAAAAAACGCTCTCGGGTGCTTTAGAGTGCCGAGTTTATTACTGCGCATTAAGAAATGACCACCTCCAACGTTTGGTTTATGTTTTATAAGCATTTTTAATTTTATTGCTTAAATCGCATTTTCTCGGCGAGCTGAGCACTTTTTCTGAATTGTGCCGCTCCCGTCACTCTGGTTAGGTTGGCATCGAAAAAAACGCTCTCGGGTGCTTTAGAGTGCCGAGTTTATTACTGCGCATTGAGAAATGACCACCTCCAACGTTTGGTTTATGTTTTATAAGCATTTTTAATTTTATTGCTTAAATCGCATTTTCTCGGCGAGCTGAGCACTTTTTCTGAATTGTGCCGCTCCCGTCACTCTGGTTAGGTTGGCATCGAAAAAAACGCTCTCGGGTGCTTTAGAGTGCCGAGTTTATCACTGCGCATGAAGAAATGACCACCTCCAACGTTTGGTTTATGTTTTATAAGCATTTTTAATTTTATTGCTTAAATCGCATTTTCTCGGCGAGCTGAGCGCTTTTTCTGAATTGTGCCGCTCCCGTAACTCTGGTTAGGTTGGCATCGAAAAAAA
The DNA here is from genome assembly GCF_033458585.1 of Syngnathus typhle. Lineage (NCBI taxonomy): Eukaryota > Metazoa > Chordata > Actinopteri > Syngnathiformes > Syngnathidae > Syngnathus > Syngnathus typhle. The sequence continues at coordinate 220,204 of NW_026871985.1, read as the reverse complement.
CGCTCTCGGGTGCTTTAGAGTGCCGAGTTTATCACTGCGCATGAAGAAATGACCACTTCCAACGTTTGGTTTATGTTTTATAAGCATTTTTAATTTTATTGCTTAAATCGCATTTTCTCGGCGAGCTGAGCACTTTTTCTGAATTGTGCCGCTCCCGTCACTCTGGTTAGGTTGGCATCGAAAAAAACGCTCTCGGGTGCTCTAGAGTGCCGAGTTTATTACTGCGCATTAAGAAATGACCACCTCCAACGTTTGGTTTATGTTTTATAAGCATTTTTAATTTTATTGCTTAAATCGCATTTTCTCGGCGAGCTGAGCACTTTTTCTGAATTGTGCCGCTCCCGTCACTCTGGTTAGGTTGGCATCGAAAAAAACGCTCTCGGGTGCTTTAGAGTGCCGAGTTTATTACTGCGCATTAAGAAATGACCACCTCCAACGTTTGGTTTATGTTTTATAAGCATTTTTAATTTTATTGCTTAAATCGCATTTTCTCGGCGAGCTGAGCACTTTTTCTGAATTGTGCCGCTCCCGTCACTCTGGTTAGGTTGGCATCGAAAAAAACGCTCTCGGGTGCTTTAGAGTGCCGAGTTATTCACTGCGCATGAAGAAATGACCACCTCCAACGTTTGGTTTATGTTTTATAAGCATTTTTAATTTTATTGCTTAAATCGCATTTTCTCGGCGAGCTGAGCACTTTTTCTGAATTGTGCCGCTCCCGTCACTCTGGTTAGGTTGGCATCGAAAAAAACGCTCTCGGGTGCTTTAGAGTGCCGAGTTTATCACTGCGCATGAAGAAATGACCACCTCTAACGTTTGGTTTATGTTTTATAAGCATTTTTAATTTTATTGCTTAAATCGCATTTTCTCGGCGAGCTGAGCGCTTTTTCTGAATTGTGCCGCTCCCGTCACTCTGGTTAGGTTGGCATCGAAAAAAACGCTCTCGGGTGCTTTAGAGTGCCGAGTTATTCACTGCGCATGAAGAAATGACCACCTCCAATGTTTGGTTTATGTTTTATAAGCATTTTTAATTTTATTGCTTAAATCGCATTTTCTCGGCGAGCTGAGCACTTTTTCTGAATTGTGCCGCTCCCGTAACTCTGGTTAGGTTGGCATCGAAAAAAACGCTCTCGGGTGCTTTAGAGTGCCGAGTTTATCACTGCGCATGAAGAAATGACCACTTCCAACGTTTGGTTTATGTTTTATAAGCATTTTTAATTTTATTGCTTAAATCGCATTTTCTCGGCGAGCTGAGCACTTTTTCTGAATTGTGCCGCTCCCGTCACTCTGGTTAGGTTGGCATCGAAAAAAACGCTCTCGGGTGCTCTAGAGTGCCGAGTTTATTACTGCGCATTAAGCAATGACCACCTCCAACGTTTGGTTTATGTTTTATAAGCATTTTTAATTTTATTGCTTAAATCGCATTTTCTCGGCGAGCTGAGCACTTTTTCTGAATTGTGCCGCTCCCGTCACTCTGGTTAGGTTGGCATCGAAAAAAACGCTCTCGGGTGCTTTAGAGTGCCGAGTTTATTACTGCGCATTAAGAAATGACCACCTCCAACGTTTGGTTTATGTTTTATAAGCATTTTTAATTTTATTGCTTAAATCGCATTTTCTCGGCGAGCTGAGCACTTTTTCTGAATTGTGCCGCTCCCGTCACTCTGGTTAGGTTGGCATCGAAAAAAACGCTCTCGGGTGCTTTAGAGTGCCGAGTTATTCACTGCGCATGAAGAAATGACCACCTCCAACGTTTGGTTTATGTTTTATAAGCATTTTTAATTTTATTGCTTAAATCGCATTTTCTCGGCGAGCTGAGCACTTTTTCTGAATTGTGCCGCTCCCGTCACTCTGGTTAGGTTGGCATCGAAAAAAACGCTCTCGGGTGCTTTAGAGTGCCGAGTTTATCACTGCGCATGAAGAAATGACCACCTCCAACGTTTGGTTTATGTTTTATAAGCATTTTTAATTTTATTGCTTAAATCGCATTTTCTCGGCGAGCTGAGCGCTTTTTCTGAATTGTGCCGCTCCCGTCACTCTGGTTAGGTTGGCATCGAAAAAAACGCTCTCGGGTGCTTTAGAGTGCCGAGTTATTCACTGCGCATGAAGAAATGACCACCTCCAACGTTTGGTTTATGTTTAATAAGCATTTTTAATTTTATTGCTTAAATCGCATTTTCTCGGCGAGCTGAGCACTTTTTCTGAATTGTGCCGCTCCCGTCACTCTGGTTAGGTTGGCATCGAAAAAAAACGCTCTCGGGTGCTTTAGAGTGCCGAGTTTATTACTGCGCATTAAGAAATGACCACCTCCAACGTTTGGTTTATGTTTTATAAGCATTTTTAATTTTATTGCTTAAATCGCATTTTCTCGGCGAGCTGAGCACTTTTTCTGAATTGTGCCGCTCCCGTCACTCTGGTTAGGTTGGCATCGAAAAAAACGCTCTCGGGTGCTTTAGAGTGCCGAGTTTATTACTGCGCATTAAGAAATGACCACCTCCAACGTTTGGTTTATGTTTTATAAGCATTTTTAATTTTATTGCTTAAATCGCAATTTCTCGGCGAGCTGAGCACTTTTTCTGAATTGTGCCGCTCCCGTCACTCTGGTTAGGTTGGCATCGAAAAAAAACTCTATCGGGTGCTTTAGAGTGCCGAGTTATTCACTGCGCATGAAGAAATGACCACCTCCAACGTTTGGTTTATGTTTAATAAGCATTTTTAATTTTATTGCTTAAATCGCATTTTCTCGGCGAGCTGAGCACTTTTTCTGAATTGTGCCGCTCCCGTCACTCTGGTTAGGTTGGCATCGAAAAAAACGCTCTCGGGTGCTTTAGAGTGCCGAGTTTATTACTGCGCATTAAGAAATGACCACCTCCAACGTTTGGTTTATGTTTTATAAGCATTTTTAATTTTATTGCTTAAATCGCATTTTCTCGGCGAGCTGAGCGCTTTTTCTGAATTGTGCCGCTCCCGTCACTCTGGTTAGGTTGGCATCGAAAAAAACGCTCTCGGGTGCTTTAGAGTGCCGAGTTATTCACTGCGCATGAAGAAATGACCACCTCCAACGTTTGGTTTATGTTTAATAAGCATTTTTAATTTTATTGCTTAAATCGCATTTTCTCGGCGAGCTGAGCACTTTTTCTGAATTGTGCCGCTCCCGTCACTCTGGTTAGGTTGGCATCGAAAAAAACGCTCTCGGGTGCTTTAGAGTGCCGAGTTTATCACTGCGCATGAAGAAATGACCACTTCCAACGTTTGGTTTATGTTTTATAAGCATTTTTAATTTTATTGCTTAAATCGCATTTTCTCGGCGAGCTGAGCACTTTTTCTGAATTGTGCCGCTCCCGTCACTCTGGTTAGGTTGGCATCGAAAAAAACGCTCTCGGGTGCTTTAGAGTGCCGAGTTTATTACTGCGCATTAAGAAATGACCACCTCCAACGTTTGGTTTATGTTTTATAAGCATTTTTAATTTTATTGCTTAAATCGCATTTTCTCGGCGAGCTGAGCACTTTTTCTGAATTGTGCCGCTCCCGTCACTCTGGTTAGGTTGGCATCGAAAAAAACGCTCTCGGGTGCTTTAGAGTGCCGAGTTTATTACTGCGCATTGAGAAATGACCACCTCCAACGTTTGGTTTATGTTTTATAAGCATTTTTAATTTTATTGCTTAAATCGCATTTTCTCGGCGAGCTGAGCACTTTTTCTGAATTGTGCCGCTCCCGTCACTCTGGTTAGGTTGGCATCGAAAAAAACGCTCTCGGGTGCTTTAGAGTGCCGAGTTTATCACTGCGCATGAAGAAATGACCACCTCCAACGTTTGGTTTATGTTTTATAAGCATTTTTAATTTTATTGCTTAAATCGCATTTTCTCGGCGAGCTGAGCGCTTTTTCTGAATTGTGCCGCTCCCGTAACTCTGGTTAGGTTGGCATCGAAAAAAACGCTCTCGGGTGCTTTAGAGTGCCGAGTTTATCACTGCGCATGAAGAAATGACCACTTCCAACGTTTGGTTTATGTTTTATAAGCATTTTTAATTTTATTGCTTAAATCGCATTTTCTCGGCGAGCTGAGCACTTTTTCTGAATTGTGCCGCTCCCGTCACTCTGGTTAGGTTGGCATCGAAAAAAACGCTCTCGGGTGCTCTAGAGTGCCGAGTTTATTACTGCGCATTAAGAAATGACCACCTCCAACGTTTGGTTTATGTTTTATAAGCATTTTTAATTTTATTGCTTAAATCGCATTTTCTCGGCGAGCTGAGCACTTTTTCTGAATTGTGCCGCTCCCGTCACTCTGGTTAGGTTGGCATCGAAAAAAACGCTCTCGGGTGCTTTAGAGTGCCGAGTTTATTACTGCGCATTAAGAAATGACCACCTCCAACGTTTGGTTTATGTTTTATAAGCATTTTTAATTTTATTGCTTAAATCGCATTTTCTCGGCGAGCTGAGCACTTTTTCTGAATTGTGCCGCTCCCGTCACTCTGGTTAGGTTGGCATCGAAAAAAACGCTCTCGGGTGCTTTAGAGTGCCGAGTTATTCACTGCGCATGAAGAAATGACCACCTCCAACGTTTGGTTTATGTTTTATAAGCATTTTTAATTTTATTGCTTAAATCGCATTTTCTCGGCGAGCTGAGCACTTTTTCTGAATTGTGCCGCTCCCGTCACTCTGGTTAGGTTGGCATCGAAAAAAACGCTCTCGGGTGCTTTAGAGTGCCGAGTTTATCACTGCGCATGAAGAAATGACCACCTCTAACGTTTGGTTTATGTTTTATAAGCATTTTTAATTTTATTGCTTAAATCGCATTTTCTCGGCGAGCTGAGCGCTTTTTCTGAATTGTGCCGCTCCCGTCACTCTGGTTAGGTTGGCATCGAAAAAAACGCTCTCGGGTGCTTTAGAGTGCCGAGTTATTCACTGCGCATGAAGAAATGACCACCTCCAATGTTTGGTTTATGTTTTATAAGCATTTTTAATTTTATTGCTTAAATCGCATTTTCTCGGCGAGCTGAGCACTTTTTCTGAATTGTGCCGCTCCCGTAACTCTGGTTAGGTTGGCATCGAAAAAAACGCTCTCGGGTGCTTTAGAGTGCCGAGTTTATCACTGCGCATGAAGAAATGACCACTTCCAACGTTTGGTTTATGTTTTATAAGCATTTTTAATTTTATTGCTTAAATCGCATTTTCTCGGCGAGCTGAGCACTTTTTCTGAATTGTGCCGCTCCCGTCACTCTGGTTAGGTTGGCATCGAAAAAAACGCTCTCGGGTGCTCTAGAGTGCCGAGTTTATTACTGCGCATTAAGCAATGACCACCTCCAACGTTTGGTTTATGTTTTATAAGCATTTTTAATTTTATTGCTTAAATCGCATTTTCTCGGCGAGCTGAGCACTTTTTCTGAATTGTGCCGCTCCCGTCACTCTGGTTAGGTTGGCATCGAAAAAAACGCTCTCGGGTGCTTTAGAGTGCCGAGTTTATTACTGCGCATTAAGAAATGACCACCTCCAACGTTTGGTTTATGTTTTATAAGCATTTTTAATTTTATTGCTTAAATCGCATTTTCTCGGCGAGCTGAGCACTTTTTCTGAATTGTGCCGCTCCCGTCACTCTGGTTAGGTTGGCATCGAAAAAAACGCTCTCGGGTGCTTTAGAGTGCCGAGTTATTCACTGCGCATGAAGAAATGACCACCTCCAACGTTTGGTTTATGTTTTATAAGCATTTTTAATTTTATTGCTTAAATCGCATTTTCTCGGCGAGCTGAGCACTTTTTCTGAATTGTGCCGCTCCCGTCACTCTGGTTAGGTTGGCATCGAAAAAAACGCTCTCGGGTGCTTTAGAGTGCCGAGTTTATCACTGCGCATGAAGAAATGACCACCTCCAACGTTTGGTTTATGTTTTATAAGCATTTTTAATTTTATTGCTTAAATCGCATTTTCTCGGCGAGCTGAGCGCTTTTTCTGAATTGTGCCGCTCCCGTCACTCTGGTTAGGTTGGCATCGAAAAAAACGCTCTCGGGTGCTTTAGAGTGCCGAGTTATTCACTGCGCATGAAGAAATGACCACCTCCAATGTTTGGTTTATGTTTAATAAGCATTTTTAATTTTATTGCTTAAATCGCATTTTCTCGGCGAGCTGAGCGCTTTTTCTGAATTGTGCCGCTCCCGTCACTCTGGTTAGGTTGGCATCGAAAAAAACGCTCTCGGGTGCTTTAGAGTGCCGAGTTATTCACTGCGCATGAAGAAATGACCACCTCCAACGTTTGGTTTATGTTTAATAAGCATTTTTAATTTTATTGCTTAAATCGCATTTTCTCGGCGAGCTGAGCACTTTTTCTGAATTGTGCCGCTCCCGTCACTCTGGTTAGGTTGGCATCGAAAAAAACGCTCTCGGGTGCTTTAGAGTGCCGAGTTTATTACTGCGCATTAGGAAATGACCACCTCCAACGTTTGGTTTATGTTTTATAAGCATTTTTAATTTTATTGCTTAAATCGCATTTTCTCGGCGAGCTGAGCGCTTTTTCTGAATTGTGCTGCTCCCGTCACTCTGGTTAGGTTGGCATCGAAAAAAACGCTCTCGGGTGCTTTAGAGTGCCGAGTTTATTACTGCGCATTAAGAAATGACCACCTCCAACGTTTGGTTTATGTTTTATAAGCATTTTTAATTTTATTGCTTAAATCGCATTTTCTCGGCGAGCTGAGCGCTTTTTCTGAATTGTGCCGCTCCCGTCACTCTGGTTAGGTTGGCATCGAAAAAAACGCTCTCGGGTGCTTTAGAGTGCCGAGTTATTCACTGCGCATGAAGAAATGACCACCTCCAATGTTTGGTTTATGTTTTATAAGCATTTTTAATTTTATTGCTTAAATCGCATTTTCTCGGCGAGCTGAGCACTTTTTCTGAATTGTGCCGCTCCCGTAACTCTGGTTAGGTTGGCATCGAAAAAAACGCTCTCGGGTGCTTTAGAGTGCCGAGTTTATCACTGCGCATGAAGAAATGACCACTTCCAACGTTTGGTTTATGTTTTATAAGCATTTTTAATTTTATTGCTTAAATCGCATTTTCTCGGCGAGCTGAGCACTTTTTCTGAATTGTGCCGCTCCCGTCACTCTGGTTAGGTTGGCATCGAAAAAAACGCTCTCGGGTGCTCTAGAGTGCCGAGTTTATTACTGCGCATTAAGCAATGACCACCTCCAACGTTTGGTTTATGTTTTATAAGCATTTTTAATTTTATTGCTTAAATCGCATTTTCTCGGCGAGCTGAGCACTTTTTCTGAATTGTGCCGCTCCCGTCACTCTGGTTAGGTTGGCATCGAAAAAAACGCTCTCGGGTGCTTTAGAGTGCCGAGTTTATTACTGCGCATTAAGAAATGACCACCTCCAACGTTTGGTTTATGTTTTATAAGCATTTTTAATTTTATTGCTTAAATCGCATTTTCTCGGCGAGCTGAGCACTTTTTCTGAATTGTGCCGCTCCCGTCACTCTGGTTAGGTTGGCATCGAAAAAAACGCTCTCGGGTGCTTTAGAGTGCCGAGTTATTCACTGCGCATGAAGAAATGACCACCTCCAACGTTTGGTTTATGTTTTATAAGCATTTTTAATTTTATTGCTTAAATCGCATTTTCTCGGCGAGCTGAGCACTTTTTCTGAATTGTGCCGCTCCCGTCACTCTGGTTAGGTTGGCATCGAAAAAAACGCTCTCGGGTGCTTTAGAGTGCCGAGTTTATCACTGCGCATGAAGAAATGACCACCTCCAACGTTTGGTTTATGTTTTATAAGCATTTTTAATTTTATTGCTTAAATCGCATTTTCTCGGCGAGCTGAGCGCTTTTTCTGAATTGTGCCGCTCCCGTCACTCTGGTTAGGTTGGCATCGAAAAAAACGCTCTCGGGTGCTTTAGAGTGCCGAGTTATTCACTGCGCATGAAGAAATGACCACCTCCAATGTTTGGTTTATGTTTAATAAGCATTTTTAATTTTATTGCTTAAATCGCATTTTCTCGGCGAGCTGAGCGCTTTTTCTGAATTGTGCCGCTCCCGTCACTCTGGTTAGGTTGGCATCGAAAAAAACGCTCTCGGGTGCTTTAGAGTGCCGAGTTATTCACTGCGCATGAAGAAATGACCACCTCCAACGTTTGGTTTATGTTTAATAAGCATTTTTAATTTTATTGCTTAAATCGCATTTTCTCGGCGAGCTGAGCACTTTTTCTGAATTGTGCCGCTCCCGTCACTCTGGTTAGGTTGGCATCGAAAAAAACGCTCTCGGGTGCTTTAGAGTGCCGAGTTTATTACTGCGCATTAGGAAATGACCACCTCCAACGTTTGGTTTATGTTTTATAAGCATTTTTAATTTTATTGCTTAAATCGCATTTTCTCGGCGAGCTGAGCGCTTTTTCTGAATTGTGCTGCTCCCGTCACTCTGGTTAGGTTGGCATCGAAAAAAACGCTCTCGGGTGCTTTAGAGTGCCGAGTTTATTACTGCGCATTAAGAAATGACCACCTCCAACGTTTGGTTTATGTTTTATAAGCATTTTTAATTTTATTGCTTAAATCGCATTTTCTCGGCGAGCTGAGCACTTTTTCTGAATTGTGCCGCTCCCGTCACTCTGGTTAGGTTGGCATCGAAAAAAACGCTCTCGGGTGCTTTAGAGTGCCGAGTTTATTACTGCGCATTGAGAAATGACCACCTCCAACGTTTGGTTTATGTTTTATAAGCATTTTTAATTTTATTGCTTAAATCGCATTTTCTCGGCGAGCTGAGCACTTTTTCTGAATTGTGCCGCTCCCGTCACTCTGGTTAGGTTGGCATCGAAAAAAACGCTCTCGGGTGCTTTAGAGTGCCGAGTTTATTACTGCGCATTAAGAAATGACCACCTCCAACGTTTGGTTTATGTTTTATAAGCATTTTTAATTTTATTGCTTAAATCGCATTTTCTCGGCGAGCTGAGCGCTTTTTCTGAATTGTGCCGCTCCCGTCACTCTGGTTAGGTTGGCATCGAAAAAAACGCTCTCGGGTGCTTTAGAGTGCCTAGTTTATCACTGCGCATGAAGAAATGACCACCTCCAACGTTTGGTTTATGTTTTATAAGCATTTTTAATTTTATTGCTTAAATCGCATTTTCTCGGCGAGCTGAGCGCTTTTTCTGAATTGTGCCGCTCCCGTAACTCTGGTTAGGTTGGCATCGAAAAAAACGCTCTCGGGTGCTTTAGAGTGCCGAGTTTATCACTGCGCATGAAGAAATGACCACTTCCAACGTTTGGTTTATGTTTTATAAGCATTTTTAATTTTATTGCTTAAATCGCATTTTCTCGGCGAGCTGAGCACTTTTTCTGAATTGTGCCGCTCCCGTCACTCTGGTTAGGTTGGCATCGAAAAAAACGCTCTCGGGTGCTCTAGAGTGCCGAGTTTATTACTGCGCATTAAGAAATGACCACCTCCAACGTTTGGTTTATGTTTTATAAGCATTTTTAATTTTATTGCTTAAATCGCATTTTCTCGGCGAGCTGAGCACTTTTTCTGAATTGTGCCGCTCCCGTCACTCTGGTTAGGTTGGCATCGAAAAAAACGCTCTCGGGTGCTTTAGAGTGCCGAGTTTATTACTGCGCATTAAGAAATGACCACCTCCAACGTTTGGTTTATGTTTTATAAGCATTTTTAATTTTATTGCTTAAATCGCATTTTCTCGGCGAGCTGAGCACTTTTTCTGAATTGTGCCGCTCCCGTCACTCTGGTTAGGTTGGCATCGAAAAAAACGCTCTCGGGTGCTTTAGAGTGCCGAGTTATTCACTGCGCATGAAGAAATGACCACCTCCAACGTTTGGTTTATGTTTTATAAGCATTTTTAATTTTATTGCTTAAATCGCATTTTCTCGGCGAGCTGAGCACTTTTTCTGAATTGTGCCGCTCCCGTCACTCTGGTTAGGTTGGCATCGAAAAAAACGCTCTCGGGTGCTTTAGAGTGCCGAGTTTATCACTGCGCATGAAGAAATGACCACCTCCAACGTTTGGTTTATGTTTTATAAGCATTTTTAATTTTATTGCTTAAATCGCATTTTCTCGGCGAGCTGAGCGCTTTTTCTGAATTGTGCCGCTCCCGTCACTCTGGTTAGGTTGGTATCGAAAAAAACGCTTTCGGGTGCTTTAGAGTGCCGTGTTATTCACTGCGCATGAAGAAATGACCACCTCCAACGTTTGGTTTATGTTTAATAAGCATTTTTAATTGTATTGCTTAAATCGCATTTTCTCGGCGAGCTGAGCACTTTTTCTGAATTGTGCCGCTCCCGTCACTCTGGTTAGGTTGGCATCGAAAAAAACGCTCTCGGTAGCTTTAGAGTGCCGAGTTTATTACTGCGCATTAAGAAATGACCACCTCCAACGTTTGGTTTATGTTTAATAAGCATTTTTAATTGTATTGCTTAAATCGCATTTTCTCGGCGAGCTGAGCACTTTTTCTGAATTGTGCCGCTCCCGTCACTCTGGTTAGGTTGGCATCGAAAAAAACGCTCTCGGTAGCTTTAGAGTGCCGAGTTTATTACTGCGCATTAAGAAATGACCACCTCCAACGTTTGGTTTATGTTTTATAAGCATTTTTAATTTTATTGCTTAAATCGCATTTTCTCGGCGAGCTGAGCGCTTTTTCTGAATTGTGCCGCTCCCGTCACTCTGGTTAGGTTGGTATCGAAAAAAACGCTTTCGGGTGCTTTAGAGTGCCGTGTTATTCACTGCGCATGAAGAAATGACCACCTCCAACGTTTGGTTTATGTTTAATAAGCATTTTTAATTGTATTGCTTAAATCGCATTTTCTCGGCGAGCTGAGCACTTTTTCTGAATTGTGCCGCTCCCGTCACTCTGGTTAGGTTGGCATCGAAAAAAACGCTCTCGGTAGCTTTAGAGTGCCGAGTTTATTACTGCGCATTAAGAAATGACCACCTCCAACGTTTGGTTTATGTTTTATAAGCATTTTTAATTTTATTGCTTAAATCGCATTTTCTCGGCGAGCTGAGCACTTTTTCTGAATTGTGCCGCTCCCGTCACTCTGGTTAGGTTGGCATCGAAAAAAACGCTCTCGGGTGCTTTAGAGTGCCGAGTTTATCACTGCGCATGAAGAAATGACCACTTCCAACGTTTGGTTTATGTTTTATAAGCATTTTTAATTTTATTGCTTAAATCGCATTTTCTCGGCGAGCTGAGCACTTTTTCTGAATTGTGCCGCTCCCGTCACTCTGGTTAGGTTGGCATCGAAAAAAACGCTCTCGGGTGCTCTAGAGTGCCGAGTTTATTACTGCGCATTAAGAAATGACCACCTCCAACGTTTGGTTTATGTTTTATAAGCATTTTTAATTTTATTGCTTAAATCGCATTTTCTCGGCGAGCTGAGCACTTTTTCTGAATTGTGCCGCTCCCGTCACTCTGGTTAGGTTGGCATCGAAAAAAACGCTCTCGGGTGCTTTAGAGTGCCGAGTTTATTACTGCGCATGAAGAAATGACCACCTCCAATGTTTGGTTTATGTTTAATAAGCATTTTTAATTTTATTGCTTAAATCGCATTTTCTCGGCGAGCTGAGCGCTTTTTCTTAATTGTGCCGCTCCCGTCACTCTGGTTAGGTTGGCATCGAAAAAAACGCTCTCGGGTGCTTTAGAGTGCCGAGTTATTCACTGCGCATGAAGAAATGACCACCTCCAACGTTTGGTTTATGTTTAATAAGCATTTTTAATTTTATTGCTTAAATCGCATTTTCTCGGCGAGCTGAGCACTTTTTCTGAATTGTGCCGCTCCCGTCACTCTGGTTAGGTTGGCATCGAAAAAAACGCTCTCGGGTGCTTTAGAGTGCCGAGTTTATTACTGCGCATTAGGAAATGACCACCTCCAACGTTTGGTTTATGTTTTATAAGCATTTTTAATTTTATTGCTTAAATCGCATTTTCTCGGCGAGCTGAGCACTTTTTCTGAATTGTGCCGCTCCCGTCACTCTGGTTAGGTTGGCATCGAAAAAAACGCTCTCGGGTGCTTTAGAGTGCCGAGTTTATTACTGCGCATTGAGAAATGACCACCTCCAACGTTTGGTTTATGTTTTATAAGCATTTTTTAATTTTATTGCTTAAATCGCATTTTCTCGGCGAGCTGAGCACTTTTTCTGAATTGTGCCGCTCCCGTCACTCTGGTTAGGTTGGCATCGAAAAAAACGCTCTCGGGTGCTTTAGAGTGCCGAGTTTATTACTGCGCATTAAGAAATGACCACCTCCAACGTTTGGTTTATGTTTTATAAGCATTTTTAATTTTATTGCTTAAATCGCATTTTCTCGGCGAGCTGAGCGCTTTTTCTGAATTGTGCCGCTCCCGTCACTCTGGTTAGGTTGGCATCGAAAAAAACGCTCTCGGGTGCTTTAGAGTGCCGAGTTTATCACTGCGCATGAAGAAATGACCACCTCCAACGTTTGGTTTATGTTTTATAAGCATTTTTAATTTTATTGCTTAAATCGCATTTTCTCGGCGAGCTGAGCGCTTTTTCTGAATTGTGCCGCTCCCGTCACTCTGGTTAGGTTGGTATCGAAAAAAACGCTTTCGGGTGCTTTAGAGTGCCGTGTTATTCACTGCGCATGAAGAAATGACCACCTCCAACGTTTGGTTTATGTTTAATAAGCATTTTTAATTGTATTGCTTAAATCGCATTTTCTCGGCGAGCTGAGCACTTTTTCTGAATTGTGCCGCTCCCGTCACTCTGGTTAGGTTGGCATCGAAAAAAACGCTCTCGGTAGCTTTAGAGTGCCGAGTTTATTACTGCGCATTAAGAAATGACCACCTCCAACGTTTGGTTTATGTTTTATAAGCATTTTTAATTTTATTGCTTAAATCGCATTTTCTCGGCGAGCTGAGCACTTTTTCTGAATTGTGCCGCTCCCGTCACTCTGGTTAGGTTGGCATCGAAAAAAACGCTCTCGGGTCCTTTAGAGTGCCGAGTTTATCACTGCGCATGAAGAAATGACCACCTCCAACGTTTGGTTTATGTTTAATAAGCATTTTTAATTTTATTGCTTAAATCGCATTTTCTCGGCGAGCTGAGCACTTTTTCTGAATTGTGCCGCTCCCGTCACTCTGGTTAGGTTGGCATCGAAAAAAACGCTCTCGGGTGCTTTAGAGTGCCGACTTTATCACTGCGCATGAAGAAATGACCACCTCCAACGTTTGGTTTATGTTTTATAAGCATTTTTAATTTTATTGCTTAAATCGCATTTTCTCGGCGAGCTGAGCACTTTTTCTGAATTGTGCCGCTCCCGTCACTCTGGTTAGGTTGGCATCGAAAAAAACGCTCACGGGTGCTTTAGAGTGCCGAGTTTATTACTGCGCATTAAGAAATGACCACCTCCAACGTTTGGTTTATGTTTTATAAGCATTTTTAATTTTATTGCTTAAATCGCATTTTCTCGGCGAGCTGAGCACTTTTTCTGAATTGTGCCGCTCCCGTCACTCTGGTTAGGTTGGCATCGAAAAAAACGCTCTCGGGTGCTTTAGAGTGCCGAGTTATTCACTGCGCATGAAGAAATGACCACCTCCAACGTTTGGTTTATGTTTTATAAGCATTTTTAATTTTATTGCTTAAATCGCATTTTCTCGGCGAGCTGAGCACTTTTTCTGAATTGTGCCGCTCCCGTCACTCTGGTTAGGTTGGCATCGAAAAAAACGCTCTCGGGTGCTTTAGAGTGCCGAGTTTATCACTGCGCATGAAGAAATGACCACCTCCAACGTTTGGTTTATGTTTTATAAGCATTTTTAATTTTATTGCTTAAATCGCATTTTCTCGGCGAGCTGAGCGCTTTTTCTGAATTGTGCCGCTCCCGTCACTCTGGTTAGGTTGGCATCGAAAAAAACGCTCTCGGGTGCTTTAAGAGTGCCGAGTTTATCACTGCGCATGAAGAAATGACCACCTCCAACGTTTGGTTTATGTTTTATAAGCATTTTTAATTTTATTGCTTAAATCGCATTTTCTCGGCGAGCTGAGCGCTTTTTCTGAATTGTGCCGCTCCCGTAACTCTGGTTAGGTTGGCATCGAAAAAAACGCTCTCGGGTGCTTTAGAGTGCCGAGTTTATCACTGCGCATGAAGAAATGACCACTTCCAACGTTTGGTTTATGTTTTATAAGCATTTTTAATTTTATTGCTTAAATCGCATTTTCTCGGCGAGCTGAGCACTTTTTCTGAATTGTGCCGCTCCCGTCACTCTGGTTAGGTTGGCATCGAAAAAAACGCTCTCGGGTGCTCTAGAGTGCCGAGTTTATTACTGCGCATTAAGAAATGACCACCTCCAACGTTTGGTTTATGTTTTATAAGCATTTTTAATTTTATTGCTTAAATCGCATTTTCTCGGCGAGCTGAGCGCTTTTTCTGAATTGTGCCGCTCCCGTAACTCTGGTTAGGTTGGCATCGAAAAAAACGCTCTCGGGTGCTTTAGAGTGCCGACTTTATCACTGCGCATGAAGAAATGACCACCTCCAACGTTTGGTTTATGTTTTATAAGCATTTTTAATTTTATTGCTTAAATCGCATTTTCTCGGCGAGCTGAGCACTTTTTCTGAATTGTGCCGCTCCCGTCACTCTGGTTAGGTTGGCATCGAAAAAAACGCTCACGGGTGCTTTAGAGTGCCGAGTTTATTACTGCGCATTAAGAAATGACCACCTCCAACGTTTGGTTTATGTTTTATAAGCATTTTTAATTTTATTGCTTAAATCGCATTTTCTCGGCGAGCTGTGCACTTTTTCTGAATTGTGCCGCTCCCGTCACTCTGGTTAGGTTGGCATCGAAAAAAACGCTCTCGGGTGCTTTAGAGTGCCGAGTTTATTACTGCGCATTAAGAAATGACCACCTCCAACGTTTGGTTTATGTTTTATAAGCATTTTTAATTTTATTGCTTAAATCGCATTTTCTCGGCGAGCTGAGCACTTTTTCTGAATTGTGCCGCTCCCGTCACTCTGGTTAGGTTGGCATCGAAAAAAACGCTCTCGGGTGCTTTAGAGTGCCGAGTTTATCACTGCGCATGAAGAAATGACCACCTCCAACGTTTGGTTTATGTTTAATAAGCATTTTTAATTTTATTGCTTAAATCGCATTTTCTCGGCGAGCTGAGCACTTTTTCTGAATTGTGCCGCTCCCGTCACTCTGGTTAGGTTGGCATCGAAAAAAACGCTCTCGGGTGCTTTAGAGTGCCGACTTTATCACTGCGCATGAAGAAATGACCACCTCCAACGTTTGGTTTATGTTTTATAAGCATTTTTAATTTTATTGCTTAAATCGCATTTTCTCGGCGAGCTGAGCACTTTTTCTGAATTGTGCCGCTCCCGTCACTCTGGTTAGGTTGGCATCGAAAAAAACGCTCACGGGTGCTTTAGAGTGCCGAGTTTATTACTGCGCATTAAGGAATGACCACCTCCAACGTTTGGTTTATGTTTTATAAGCATTTTTAATTTTATTGCTTAAATCGCATTTTCTCGGCGAGCTGAGCACTTTTTCTGAATTGTGCCGCTCCCGTCACTCTGGTTAGGTTGGCATCGAAAAAAACGCTCTCGGGTGCTTTAGAGTGCCGAGTTATTCACTGTGCATGAAGAAATGACCACCTCCAACGTTTGGTTTATGTTTTATAAGCATTTTTAATTTTATTGCTTAAATCGCATTTTCTCGGCGAGCTGAGCGCTTTTTCTGAATTGTGCCGCTCCCGTAACTCTGGTTAGGTTGGCATCGAAAAAAACGCTCTCGGGTGCTTTAGAGTGCCGAGTTTATTACTGCGCATTAAGAAATGACCACCTCCAACGTTTGGTTTATGTTTTATAAGCATTTTTAATTTTATTGCTTAAATCGCATTTTCTCGGCGAGCTGAGCACTTTTTCTGAATTGTGCCGCTCCCGTCACTCTGGTTAGGTTGGCATCGAAAAAAAACGCTCTCGGGTGCTTTAGAGTGCCGAGTTTATTACTGCGCATTAAGAAATGACCACCTCCAACGTTTGGTTTATGTTTTATAAGCATTTTTAATTTTATTGCTTAAATCGCATTTTCTCGTCGAGCTGAGCACTTTTTCTGAATTGTGCCGCTCCCGTCACTCTGGTTAGGTTGGCATCGAAAAAAACGCTATCGGGTGCTTTAGAGTGCCGAGTTATTCACTGCGCATGAAGAAATGACCACCTCCAACGTTTGGTTTATGTTTAATAAGCATTTTTAATTTTATTGCTTAAATCGCATTTTCTCGGCGAGCTGAGCACTTTTTCTGAATTGTGCCGCTCCCGTCACTCTGGTTAGGTTGGCATCGAAAAAAACGCTCTCGGGTGCTTTAGAGTGCTGAGTTTATTACTGCGCATTAAGAAATGACCACCTCCAACGTTTGGTTTATGTTTTATAAGCATTTTTAATTTTATTGCCTAAATCGCATTTTCTCGGCGAGCTGAGCACTTTTTCTGAATTGTGCCGCTCCCGTCACTCTGGTTAGGTTGGCATCGAAAAAAACGCTCTCGGGTGCTTTAGAGTGCCGAGTTTATTACTGCGCATTAAGAAATGACCACCTCCAACGTTTGGTTTATGTTTTATAAGCATTTTTAATTTTATTGCTTAAATCGCATTTTCTCGGCGAGCTGAGCACTTTTTCTGAATTGTGCCGCTCCCGTCACTCTGGTTAGGTTGGCATCGAAAAAAACGCTCTCGGGTGCTTTAGAGTGCCGAGTTATTCACTGCGCACGAAGAAATGACCACCTCCAACGTTTGGTTTATGTTTTATAAGCATTTTTAATTTTATTGCTTAAATCGCATTTTCTCGGCGAGCTGAGCACTTTTTCTGAATTGTGCCGCTCCCGTCACTCTGGTTAGGTTGGCATCGAAAAAAACGCTATCGGGTGCTTTAGAGTGCCGAGTTATTCACAGCGCATGAAGAAATGACCACCTCCAACGTTTGGTTTATGTTTAATAAGCATTTTTAATTTTATTGCTTAAATCGCATTTTCTCGGCGAGCTGAGCACTTTTTCTGAATTGTGCCGCTCGCGTCACTCTGGTTAGGTTGGCATCGAAAAAAACGCTCTCGGGTGCTTTAGAGTGCCGAGTTTATCACTGCGCATGAAGAAATGACCACTTCCAACGTTTGGTTTATGTTTTATAAGCATTTTTAATTTTATTGCTTAAATCGCATTTTCTCGGCGAGCTGAGCGCTTTTTCTGAATTGTGCCGCTCCCGTAACTCTGGTTAGGTTGGCATCGAAAAAAACGCTCTCGGGTGCTTTAAAGTGCCGAGTTTATCACTGCGCATGAAGAAATGACCACTTCCAACGTTTGGTTTATGTTTTATAAGCATTTTTAATTTTATTGCTTAAATCGCATTTTCTCGGCGAACTGAGCACTTTTTCTGAATTGTGCCGCTCCCGTCACTCTGGTTAGGTTGGCATCGAAAAAAACGCTCTCGGGTGCTCTAGAGTGCCGAGTTTATTACTGCGCATTAAGAAATGACCACCTCCAACGTTTGGTTTATGTTTTATAAGCATTTTTAATTTTATTGCTTAAATCGCATTTTCTCGGCGAGCTGAGCACTTTTTCTGAATTGTGCCGCTCCCGTCACTCTGGTTAGGTTGGCATCGAAAAAAACGCTCTCGGGTGCTTTAGAGTGCCGAGTTATTCACTGCGCATGAAGAAATGACCACCTCCAACGTTTGGTTTATGTTTTATAAGCATTTTTAATTTTATTGCTTAAATCGCATTTTCTCGGCGAGCTGAGCACTTTTTCTGAATTGTGCCGCTCCCGTCACTCTGGTTAGGTTGGCATCGAAAAAAACGCTCTCGGGTGCTTTAGAGTGCCGAGTTTATTACTGCGCATTAAGAAATGACCACCTCCAACGTTTGGTTTATGTTTTATAAGCATTTTTAATTTTATTGCTTAAATCGCATTTTCTCGGCGAGCTGAGCACTTTTTCTGAATTGTGCCGCTCCCGTCACTCTGGTTAGGTTGGCATCGAAAAAAACGCTATCGGGTGCTTTAGAGTGCCGAGTTATTCACTGCGCATGAATAAATGACCACCTCCAACGTTTGGTTTATGTTTTATAAGCATTTTTAATTTTATTGCTTAAATCGCATTTTCTCGGCGAGCTGAGCGCTTTTTCTGAATTGTGCCGCTCCCGTCACTCTGGTTAGGTTGGCATCGAAAAAAACGCTCTCGGGTGCTTTAGAGTGCCGAGTTTATTACTGCGCATTAAGAAATGACCACCTCCAACGTTTGGTTTATGTTTTATAAGCATTTTTAATTTTATTGCCTAAATCGCATTTTCTCGGCGAGCTGAGCACTTTTTCTGAATTGTGCCGCTCCCGTCACTCTGGTTAGGTTGGCATCGAAAAAAACGCTCTCGGGTGCTTTAGAGTGCCGAGTTTATTACTGCGCATTAAGAAATGACCACCTCCAACGTTTGGTTTATGTTTTATAAGCATTTTTAATTTTATTGCTTAAATCGCATTTTCTCGGCGAGCTGAGCACTTTTTCTGAATTGTGCCGCTCCCGTCACTCTGGTTAGGTTGGCATCGAAAAAAACGCTCTCGGGTGCTTTAGAGTGCCGAGTTATTCACTGCGCACGAAGAAATGACCACCTCCAACGTTTGGTTTACCTTTTATAAGCATTTTTAATTTTATTGCTTAAATCGCATTTTCTCGGCGAGCTGAGCACTTTTTCTGAATTGTGCCGCTCCCGTCACTCTGGTTAGGTTGGCATCGAAAAAAACGCTATCGGGTGCTTTAGAGTGCCGAGTTATTCACTGCGCATGAAGAAATGACCACCTCCAACGTTTGGTTTATGTTTAATAAGCATTTTTAATTTTATTGCTTAAATCGCATTTTCTCGGCGAGCTGAGCGCTTTTTCTGAAATGTGCCGCTCCCGTAACTCTGGTTAGGTTGGCATCGAAAAAAACGCTCTCGGGTGCTTTAGAGTGCCGAGTTTATCACTGCGCATGAAGAAATGACCACTTCCAACGTTTGGTTTATGTTTTATAAGCATTTTTAATTTTATTGCTTAAATCGCATTTTCTCGGCGAGCTGAGCGCTTTTTCTGAATTGTGCCGCTCCCGTAACTCTGGTTAGGTTGGCATCGAAAAAAACGCTCTCGGGTGCTTTAAAGTGCCGAGTTTATCACTGCGCATGAAGAAATGACCACTTCCAACGTTTGGTTTATGTTTTATAAGCATTTTTAATTTTATTGCTTAAATCGCATTTTCTCGGCGAACTGAGCACTTTTTCTGAATTGTGCCGCTCCCGTCACTCTGGTTAGGTTGGCATCGAAAAAAACGCTCTCGGGTGCTCTAGAGTGCCGAGTTTATTACTGCGCATTAAGAAATGACCACCTCCAACGTTTGGTTTATGTTTTATAAGCATTTTTAATTTTATTGCTTAAATCGCATTTTCTCGGCGAGCTGAGCACTTTTTCTGAATTGTGCCGCTCCCGTCACTCTGGTTAGGTTGGCATCGAAAAAAACGCTCTCGGGTGCTTTAGAGTGCCGAGTTTATTACTGCGCATTAAGAAATGACCACCTCCAACGTTTGGTTTATGTTTTATAAGCATTTTTAATTTTATTGCTTAAATCGCATTTTCTCGGCGAGCTGAGCACTTTTTCTGAATTGTGCCGCTCCCGTCACTCTGGTTAGGTTGGCATCGAAAAAAACGCTATCGGGTGCTTTAGAGTGCCGAGTTATTCACTGCGCATGAAGAAATGACCACCTCCAACGTTTGGTTTATGTTTTATAAGCATTTTTAATTTTATTGCTTAAATCGCATTTTCTCGGCGAGCTGAGCGCTTTTTCTGAATTGTGCCGCTCCCGTCACTCTGGTTAGGTTGGCATCGAAAAAAACGCTCTCGGGTGCTTTAGAGTGCCGAGTTTATTACTGCGCATTAAGAAATGACCACCTCCAACGTTTGGTTTATGTTTTATAAGCATTTTTAATTTTATTGCCTAAATCGCATTTTCTCGGCGAGCTGAGCACTTTTTCTGAATTGTGCCGCTCCCGTCACTCTGGTTAGGTTGGCATCGAAAAAAACGCTCTCGGGTGCTTTAGAGTGCCGAGTTTATTACTGCGCATTAAGAAATGACCACCTCCAACGTTTGGTTTATGTTTTATAAGCATTTTTAATTTTATTGCTTAAATCGCATTTTCTCGGCGAGCTGAGCACTTTTTCTGAATTGTGCCGCTCCCGTCACTCTGGTTAGGTTGGCATCGAAAAAAACGCTCTCGGGTGCTTTAGAGTGCCGAGTTTATTACTGCGCATTAAGAAATGACCACCTCCAACGTTTGGTTTATGTTTTATAAGCATTTTTAATTTTATTGCTTAAATCGCATTTTCTCGTCGAGCTGAGCACTTTTTCTGAATTGTGCCGCTCCCGTCACTCTGGTTAGGTTGGCATCGAAAAAAACGCTATCGGGTGCTTTAGAGTGCCGAGTTATTCACTGCGCATGAAGAAATGACCACCTCCAACGTTTGGTTTATGTTTAATAAGCATTTTTAATTTTATTGCTTAAATCGCATTTTCTCGGCGAGCTGAGCACTTTTTCTGAATTGTGCCGCTCCCGTCACTCTGGTTAGGTTGGCATCGAAAAAAACGCTCTCGGGTGCTTTAGAGTGCTGAGTTTATTACTGCGCATTAAGAAATGACCACCTCCAACGTTTGGTTTATGTTTTATAAGCATTTTTAATTTTATTGCCTAAATCGCATTTTCTCGGCGAGCTGAGCACTTTTTCTGAATTGTGCCGCTCCCGTCACTCTGGTTAGGTTGGCATCGAAAAAAACGCTCTCGGGTGCTTTAGAGTGCCGAGTTTATTACTGCGCATTAAGAAATGACCACCTCCAACGTTTGGTTTATGTTTTATAAGCATTTTTAATTTTATTGCTTAAATCGCATTTTCTCGGCGAGCTGAGCACTTTTTCTGAATTGTGCCGCTCCCGTCACTCTGGTTAGGTTGGCATCGAAAAAAACGCTCTCGGGTGCTTTAGAGTGCCGAGTTATTCACTGCGCACGAAGAAATGACCACCTCCAACGTTTGGTTTATGTTTTATAAGCATTTTTAATTTTATTGCTTAAATCGCATTTTCTCGGCGAGCTGAGCACTTTTTCTGAATTGTGCCGCTCCCGTCACTCTGGTTAGGTTGGCATCGAAAAAAACGCTATCGGGTGCTTTAGAGTGCCGAGTTATTCACAGCGCATGAAGAAATGACCACCTCCAACGTTTGGTTTATGTTTAATAAGCATTTTTAATTTTATTGCTTAAATCGCATTTTCTCGGCGAGCTGAGCACTTTTTCTGAATTGTGCCGCTCGCGTCACTCTGGTTAGGTTGGCATCGAAAAAAACGCTCTCGGGTGCTTTAGAGTGCCGAGTTTATTACTGCGCATTAAGAAATGACCACCTCCAACGTTTGGTTTATGTTTTATAAGCATTTTTAATTTTATTGCTTAAATCGCATTTTCTCGGCGAGCTGAGCACTTTTTCTGAATTGTGCCGCTCCTGTCACTCTGGTTAGGTTGGCATCGAAAAAAACGCTCTCGGGTGCTTTAGAGTGCCGAGTTTATTACTGCGCATTAAGAAATGACCACCTCCAACGTTTGGTTTATGTTTTATAAGCATTTTTAATTTTATTGCTTAAATCGCATTTTCTCGGCGAGCTGAGCGCTTTTTCTGAATTGTGCCGCTCCCGTCACTCTGGTTAGGTTGGCATCGAAAAAAACGCTCTCGGGTGCTTTAGAGTGCCGAGTTATTCACTGCGCATGAAGAAATGACCACCTCCAACGTTTGGTTTATGTTTAATAAGCATTTTTAATTTTATTGCTTATATCGCATTTTCTCGGCGAGCTGAGCACTTTTTCTGAATTGTGCCGCTCCCGTCACTCTGGTTAGGTTGGCATCGAAAAAAACGCTCTCGGGTGCTTTAGAGTGCCGAGTTTATTACTGCGCATTAAGAAATGACCACCTCCAACGTTTGGTTTATGTTTTATAAGCATTTTTAATTTTATTGCTTAAATCGCATTTTCTCGGCGAGCTGAGCGCTTTTTCTGAATTGTGCCGCTCCCGTCACTCTGGTTAGGTTGGCATCGAAAAAAACGCTCTCGGGTGCTTTAGAGTGCCGAGTTATTCACTGCGCATGAAGAAATGACCACCTCCAACGTTTGGTTTATGTTTAATAAGCATTTTTAATTTTATTGCTTAAATCGCATTTTCTCGGCGAGCTGAGCACTTTTTCTGAATTGTGCCGCTCCCGTCACTCTGGTTAGGTTGGCATCGAAAAAAACGCTCTCGGGTGCTTTAGAGTGCCGAGTTATTCACTGCGCATGAAGAAATGACCACCTCCAACGTTTGGTTTATGTTTTATAAGCATTTTTAATTTTATTGCTTAAATCGCATTTTCTCGGCGAGCTGAGCACTTTTTCTGAATTGTGCCGCTCCCGTCACTCTGGTTAGGTTGGCATCGAAAAAAACGCTCTCGGGTGCTTTAGAGTGCCGAGTTATTCACTGCGCATGAAGAAATGACCACCTCCAATGTTTGGTTTATGTTTAATAAGCATTTTTAATTTTATTGCTTAAATCGCATTTTCTCGGCGAGCTGAGCACTTTTTCTGAATTGTGCCGCTCCCGTCACTCTGGTTAGGTTGGCATCGAAAAAAACGCTCTCGGGTGCTTTAGAGTGCCGAGTTTATTACTGCGCATTAAGAAATGACCACCTCCAACGTTTGGTTTATGTTTTATAAGCATTTTTAATTTTATTGCTTAAATCGCATTTTCTCGGCGAGCTGAGCACTTTTTCTGAATTGTGCCGCTCCCGTCACTCTGGTTAGGTTGGCATCGAAAAAAACGCTCTCGGGTGCTTTAGAGTGCCGAGTTATTCACTGCGCATGAAGAAATGACCACCTCCAACGTTTGGTTTATGTTTAATAAGCATTTTTAATTTTATTGCTTGAATCGCATTTTCTCGGCGAGCTGAGCACTTTTTCTGAATTGTGCCGCTCCCGTCACTCTGGTTAGGTTGGCATCGAAAAAAACGCTCTCGGGTGCTTTAGAGTGCCGAGTTTATCACTGCGCATGAAGAAATGACCACCTCCAACGTTTGGTTTATGTTTTATAAGCATTTTTAATTTTATTGCTTAAATCGCATTTTCTCGGCGAGCTGAGCACTTTTTCTGAATTGTGCCGCTCCCGTCACTCTGGTTAGGTTGGCATCGAAAAAAACGCTCTCGGGTGCTTTAGAGTGCCGAGTTTATCACTGCGCATGAAGAAATGACCACCTCCAACGTTTGGTTTATGTTTTATAAGCATTTTTAATTTTATTGCTTAAATCGCATTTTCTCGGCGAGCTGAGCGCTTTTTCTGAATTGTGCCGCTCCCGTCACTCTGGTTAGGTTGGCATCGAAAAAAACGCTCTCGGGTGCTTTAGAGTGCCGAGTTTATTACTGCGCATTAAGAAATGACCACCTCCAACGTTTGGTTTATGTTTTATAAGCATTTTTAATTTTATTGCTTAAATCGCATTTTCTCGGCAAGCTGAGCACTTTTTCTGAATTGTGCCGCTCCCGTCACTCTGGTTAGGTTGGCATCGAAAAAAACGCTCTCGGGTGCTTTAGAGTGCCGAGTTTATTACTGCGCATTAAGAAATGACCACCTCCAACGTTTGGTTTATGTTTTATAAGCATTTTTAATTTTATTGCTTAAATCGCCTTTTCTCGGCGAGCTGAGCACTTTTTCTGAATTGTGCCGCTCCCGTCACTCTGGTTAGGTTGGCATCGAAAAAAACGCTATCGGGTGCTTTAGAGTGCCGAGTTATTCACTGCGCATGAAGAAATGACCACCTCCAACGTTTGGTTTATGTTTAATAAGCATTTTTAATTTTATTGCTTAAATCGCATTTTCTCGGCGAGCTGAGCACTTTTTCTGAATTGTGCCGCTCCCGTCACTCTGGTTAGGTTGGCATCGAAAAAAACGCTCTCGGGTGCTTTAGAGTGCCGAGTTTATTACTGCGCATTAAGAAATGACCACCTCCAACGTTTGGTTTATGTTTTATAAGCATTTTTAATTTTATTGCTTAAATCGCATTTTCTCGGCGAGCTGAGCACTTTTTCTGAATTGTGCCGCTCCCGTCACTCTGGTTAGGTTGGCATCGAAAAAAACGCTCTCGGGTGCTTTAGAGTGCCGAGTTTATTACTGCGCATTAAGAAATGACCACCTCCAACGTTTGCTTTATGTTTTATAAGCATTTTTAATTTTATTGCTTAAATCGCATTTTCTCGGCGAGCTGAGCGCTTTTTCTGAATTGTGCCGCTCCCGTCACTCTGGTTAGGTTGGCATCGAAAAAAACGCTCTCGGGTGCTTTAGAGTGCCGAGTTATTCACTGCGCATGAAGAAATGACCACCTCCAACGTTTGGTTTATGTTTAATAAGCATTTTTAATTTTATTGCTTAAATCGCATTTTCTCGGCGAGCTGAGCACTTTTTCTGAATTGTGCCGCTCCCGTCACTCTGGTTAGGTTGGCATCGAAAAAAACGCTCTCGGGTGCTTTAGAGTGCCGAGTTTATTACTGCGCATTAAGAAATGACCACCTCCAACGTTTGGTTTATGTTTAATAAGCATTTTTAATTTTATTGCTTAAATCGCATTTTCTCGGCGAGCTGAGCACTTTTTCTGAATTGTGCCGCTCCCGTCACTCTGGTTAGGTTGGCATCGAAAAAAACGCTCTCGGGTGCTTTAGAGTGCCGACTTTATCACTGCGCATGAAGAAATGACCACCTCCAACGTTTGGTTTATGTTTAATAAGCATTTTTAATTTTATTGCTTAAATCGCATTTTCTCGGCGAGCTGAGCGCTTTTTCTGAAATGTGCCGCTCCCGTAACTCTGGTTAGGTTGGCATCGAAAAAAACGCTCTCGGGTGCTTTAGAGTGCCGAGTTTATCACTGCGCATGAAGAAATGACCACTTCCAACGTTTGGTTTATGTTTTATAAGCATTTTTAATTTTATTGCTTAAATCGCATTTTCTCGGCGAGCTGAGCGCTTTTTCTGAATTGTGCCGCTCCCGTAACTCTGGTTAGGTTGGCATCGAAAAAAACGCTCTCGGGTGCTTTAAAGTGCCGAGTTTATCACTGCGCATGAAGAAATGACCACTTCCAACGTTTGGTTTATGTTTTATAAGCATTTTTAATTTTATTGCTTAAATCGCATTTTCTCGGCGAACTGAGCACTTTTTCTGAATTGTGCCGCTCCCGTCACTCTGGTTAGGTTGGCATCGAAAAAAACGCTCTCGGGTGCTCTAGAGTGCCGAGTTTATTACTGCGCATTAAGAAATGACCACCTCCAACGTTTGGTTTATGTTTTATAAGCATTTTTAATTTTATTGCTTAAATCGCATTTTCTCGGCGAGCTGAGCACTTTTTCTGAATTGTGCCGCTCCCGTCACTCTGGTTAGGTTGGCATCGAAAAAAACGCTCTCGGGTGCTTTAGAGTGCCGAGTTTATTACTGCGCATTAAGAAATGACCACCTCCAACGTTTGGTTTATGTTTTATAAGCATTTTTAATTTTATTGCTTAAATCGCATTTTCTCGGCGAGCTGAGCACTTTTTCTGAATTGTGCCGCTCCCGTCACTCTGGTTAGGTTGGCATCGAAAAAAACGCTATCGGGTGCTTTAGAGTGCCGAGTTATTCACTGCGCATGAAGAAATGACCACCTCCAACGTTTGGTTTATGTTTTATAAGCATTTTTAATTTTATTGCTTAAATCGCATTTTCTCGGCGAGCTGAGCGCTTTTTCTGAATTGTGCCGCTCCCGTCACTCTGGTTAGGTTGGCATCGAAAAAAACGCTCTCGGGTGCTTTAGAGTGCCGAGTTTATTACTGCGCATTAAGAAATGACCACCTCCAACGTTTGGTTTATGTTTTATAAGCATTTTTAATTTTATTGCCTAAATCGCATTTTCTCGGCGAGCTGAGCACTTTTTCTGAATTGTGCCGCTCCCGTCACTCTGGTTAGGTTGGCATCGAAAAAAACGCTCTCGGGTGCTTTAGAGTGCCGAGTTTATTACTGCGCATTAAGAAATGACCACCTCCAACGTTTGGTTTATGTTTTATAAGCATTTTTAATTTTATTGCTTAAATCGCATTTTCTCGGCGAGCTGAGCACTTTTTCTGAATTGTGCCGCTCCCGTCACTCTGGTTAGGTTGGCATCGAAAAAAACGCTCTCGGGTGCTTTAGAGTGCCGAGTTTATTACTGCGCATTAAGAAATGACCACCTCCAACGTTTGGTTTATGTTTTATAAGCATTTTTAATTTTATTGCTTAAATCGCATTTTCTCGTCGAGCTGAGCACTTTTTCTGAATTGTGCCGCTCCCGTCACTCTGGTTAGGTTGGCATCGAAAAAAACGCTATCGGGTGCTTTAGAGTGCCGAGTTATTCACTGCGCATGAAGAAATGACCACCTCCAACGTTTGGTTTATGTTTAATAAGCATTTTTAATTTTATTGCTTAAATCGCATTTTCTCGGCGAGCTGAGCACTTTTTCTGAATTGTGCCGCTCCCGTCACTCTGGTTAGGTTGGCATCGAAAAAAACGCTCTCGGGTGCTTTAGAGTGCTGAGTTTATTACTGCGCATTAAGAAATGACCACCTCCAACGTTTGGTTTATGTTTTATAAGCATTTTTAATTTTATTGCCTAAATCGCATTTTCTCGGCGAGCTGAGCACTTTTTCTGAATTGTGCCGCTCCCGTCACTCTGGTTAGGTTGGCATCGAAAAAAACGCTCTCGGGTGCTTTAGAGTGCCGAGCTTATTACTGCGCATTAAGAAATGACCACCTCCAACGTTTGGTTTATGTTTTATAAGCATTTTTAATTTTATTGCTTAAATCGCATTTTCTCGGCGAGCTGAGCACTTTTTCTGAATTGTGCCGCTCCCGTCACTCTGGTTAGGTTGGCATCGAAAAAAACGCTCTCGGGTGCTTTAGAGTGCCGAGTTATTCACTGCGCACGAAGAAATGACCACCTCCAACGTTTGGTTTATGTTTTATAAGCATTTTTAATTTTATTGCTTAAATCGCATTTTCTCGGCGAGCTGAGCACTTTTTCTGAATTGTGCCGCTCCCGTCACTCTGGTTAGGTTGGCATCGAAAAAAACGCTATCGGGTGCTTTAGAGTGCCGAGTTATTCACAGCGCATGAAGAAATGACCACCTCCAACGTTTGGTTTATGTTTAATAAGCATTTTTAATTTTATTGCTTAAATCGCATTTTCTCGGCGAGCTGAGCACTTTTTCTGAATTGTGCCGCTCGCGTCACTCTGGTTAGGTTGGCATCGAAAAAAACGCTCTCGGGTGCTTTAGAGTGCCGAGTTTATTACTGCGCATTAAGAAATGACCACCTCCAACGTTTGGTTTATGTTTTATAAGCATTTTTAATTTTATTGCTTAAATCGCATTTTCTCGGCGAGCTGAGCACTTTTTCTGAATTGTGCCGCTCCTGTCACTCTGGTTAGGTTGGCATCGAAAAAAACGCTCTCGGGTGCTTTAGAGTGCCGAGTTTATTACTGCGCATTAAGAAATGACCACCTCCAACGTTTGGTTTATGTTTTATAAGCATTTTTAATTTTATTGCTTAAATCGCATTTTCTCGGCGAGCTGAGCGCTTTTTCTGAATTGTGCCGCTCCCGTCACTCTGGTTAGGTTGGCATCGAAAAAAACGCTCTCGGGTGCTTTAGAGTGCCGAGTTATTCACTGCGCATGAAGAAATGACCACCTCCAACGTTTGGTTTATGTTTAATAAGCATTTTTAATTTTATTGCTTATATCGCATTTTCTCGGCGAGCTGAGCACTTTTTCTGAATTGTGCCGCTCCCGTCACTCTGGTTAGGTTGGCATCGAAAAAAACGCTCTCGGGTGCTTTAGAGTGCCGAGTTTATTACTGCGCATTAAGAAATGACCACCTCCAACGTTTGGTTTATGTTTTATAAGCATTTTTAATTTTATTGCTTAAATCGCATTTTCTCGGCGAGCTGAGCGCTTTTTCTGAATTGTGCCGCTCCCGTCACTCTGGTTAGGTTGGCATCGAAAAAAACGCTCTCGGGTGCTTTAGAGTGCCGAGTTATTCACTGCGCATGAAGAAATGACCACCTCCAACGTTTGGTTTATGTTTAATAAGCATTTTTAATTTTATTGCTTAAATCGCATTTTCTCGGCGAGCTGAGCACTTTTTCTGAATTGTGCCGCTCCCGTCACTCTGGTTAGGTTGGCATCGAAAAAAACGCTCTC
This sequence comes from Syngnathus typhle, assembly GCF_033458585.1. Taxonomy (NCBI): domain Eukaryota; kingdom Metazoa; phylum Chordata; class Actinopteri; order Syngnathiformes; family Syngnathidae; genus Syngnathus; species Syngnathus typhle. The sequence goes on along the minus strand of NW_026871985.1, from coordinate 191,955 downwards.
GGGTGCTTTAGAGTGCCGAGTTATTCACTGCGCATGAAGAAATGACCACCTCCAACGTTTGGTTTATGTTTTATAAGCATTTTTAATTTTATTGCTTAAATCGCATTTTCTCGGCGAGCTGAGCACTTTTTCTGAATTGTGCCGCTCCCGTCACTCTGGTTAGGTTGGCATCGAAAAAAACGCTCTCGGGTGCTTTAGAGTGCCGAGTTATTCACTGCGCATGAAGAAATGACCACCTCCAATGTTTGGTTTATGTTTAATAAGCATTTTTAATTTTATTGCTTAAATCGCATTTTCTCGGCGAGCTGAGCACTTTTTCTGAATTGTGCCGCTCCCGTCACTCTGGTTAGGTTGGCATCGAAAAAAACGCTCTCGGGTGCTTTAGAGTGCCGAGTTTATTACTGCGCATTAAGAAATGACCACCTCCAACGTTTGGTTTATGTTTTATAAGCATTTTTAATTTTATTGCTTAAATCGCATTTTCTCGGCGAGCTGAGCACTTTTTCTGAATTGTGCCGCTCCCGTCACTCTGGTTAGGTTGGCATCGAAAAAAACGCTCTCGGGTGCTTTAGAGTGCCGAGTTATTCACTGCGCATGAAGAAATGACCACCTCCAACGTTTGGTTTATGTTTAATAAGCATTTTTAATTTTATTGCTTGAATCGCATTTTCTCGGCGAGCTGAGCACTTTTTCTGAATTGTGCCGCTCCCGTCACTCTGGTTAGGTTGGCATCGAAAAAAACGCTCTCGGGTGCTTTAGAGTGCCGAGTTTATCACTGCGCATGAAGAAATGACCACCTCCAACGTTTGGTTTATGTTTTATAAGCATTTTTAATTTTATTGCTTAAATCGCATTTTCTCGGCGAGCTGAGCACTTTTTCTGAATTGTGCCGCTCCCGTCACTCTGGTTAGGTTGGCATCGAAAAAAACGCTCTCGGGTGCTTTAGAGTGCCGAGTTTATCACTGCGCATGAAGAAATGACCACCTCCAACGTTTGGTTTATGTTTTATAAGCATTTTTAATTTTATTGCTTAAATCGCATTTTCTCGGCGAGCTGAGCGCTTTTTCTGAATTGTGCCGCTCCCGTCACTCTGGTTAGGTTGGCATCGAAAAAAACGCTCTCGGGTGCTTTAGAGTGCCGAGTTTATTACTGCGCATTAAGAAATGACCACCTCCAACGTTTGGTTTATGTTTTATAAGCATTTTTAATTTTATTGCTTAAATCGCATTTTCTCGGCAAGCTGAGCACTTTTTCTGAATTGTGCCGCTCCCGTCACTCTGGTTAGGTTGGCATCGAAAAAAACGCTCTCGGGTGCTTTAGAGTGCCGAGTTTATTACTGCGCATTAAGAAATGACCACCTCCAACGTTTGGTTTATGTTTTATAAGCATTTTTAATTTTATTGCTTAAATCGCCTTTTCTCGGCGAGCTGAGCACTTTTTCTGAATTGTGCCGCTCCCGTCACTCTGGTTAGGTTGGCATCGAAAAAAACGCTATCGGGTGCTTTAGAGTGCCGAGTTATTCACTGCGCATGAAGAAATGACCACCTCCAACGTTTGGTTTATGTTTAATAAGCATTTTTAATTTTATTGCTTAAATCGCATTTTCTCGGCGAGCTGAGCACTTTTTCTGAATTGTGCCGCTCCCGTCACTCTGGTTAGGTTGGCATCGAAAAAAACGCTCTCGGGTGCTTTAGAGTGCCGAGTTTATTACTGCGCATTAAGAAATGACCACCTCCAACGTTTGGTTTATGTTTTATAAGCATTTTTAATTTTATTGCTTAAATCGCATTTTCTCGGCGAGCTGAGCACTTTTTCTGAATTGTGCCGCTCCCGTCACTCTGGTTAGGTTGGCATCGAAAAAAACGCTCTCGGGTGCTTTAGAGTGCCGAGTTTATTACTGCGCATTAAGAAATGACCACCTCCAACGTTTGCTTTATGTTTTATAAGCATTTTTAATTTTATTGCTTAAATCGCATTTTCTCGGCGAGCTGAGCGCTTTTTCTGAATTGTGCCGCTCCCGTCACTCTGGTTAGGTTGGCATCGAAAAAAACGCTCTCGGGTGCTTTAGAGTGCCGAGTTATTCACTGCGCATGAAGAAATGACCACCTCCAACGTTTGGTTTATGTTTAATAAGCATTTTTAATTTTATTGCTTAAATCGCATTTTCTCGGCGAGCTGAGCACTTTTTCTGAATTGTGCCGCTCCCGTCACTCTGGTTAGGTTGGCATCGAAAAAAACGCTCTCGGGTGCTTTAGAGTGCCGAGTTTATTACTGCGCATTAAGAAATGACCACCTCCAACGTTTGGTTTATGTTTTATAAGCATTTTTAATTTTATTGCTTAAATCGCATTTTCTCGGCGAGCTGAGCACTTTTTCTGAATTGTGCCGCTCCCGTCACTCTGGTTAGGTTGGCATAAAAAAAAACGCTCTCGGGTGCTTTAGAGTGCCGAGTTTATTACTGCGCATTAAGAAATGACCACCTCCAACGTTTGGTTTATGTTTTATAAGCATTTTTAATTTTATTGCTTAAATCGCATTTTCTCGGCGAGCTGAGCACTTTTTCTGAATTGTGCCGCTCCCGTCACTTGGCATCGAAAAAAACGCTCTCGGGTGCTTTAGAGTGCCGAGTTATTCACTGCGCATGAAGAAATGACCACCTCCAACGTTTGGTTTATGTTTTATAAGCATTTTTAATTTTATTGCTTAAATCGCATTTTCTCGGCGAGCTGAGCACTTTTTCTGAATTGTGCCGCTCCCGTCACTCTGGTTAGGTTGGCATCGAAAAAAACGCTCTCGGGTGCTTTAGAGTGCCGAGTTATTCACTGCGCATGAAGAAATGACCACCTCCAATGTTTGGTTTATGTTTAATAAGCATTTTTAATTTTATTGCTTAAATCGCATTTTCTCGGCGAGCTGAGCACTTTTTCTGAATTGTGCCGCTCCCGTCACTCTGGTTAGGTTGGCATCGAAAAAAACGCTCTCGGGTGCTTTAGAGTGCCGAGTTTATTACTGCGCATTAAGAAATGACCACCTCCAACGTTTGGTTTATGTTTTATAAGCATTTTTAATTTTATTGCTTAAATCGCATTTTCTCGGCGAGCTGAGCACTTTTTCTGAATTGTGCCGCTCCCGTCACTCTGGTTAGGTTGGCATCGAAAAAAACGCTCTCGGGTGCTTTAGAGTGCCGAGTTATTCACTGCGCATGAAGAAATGACCACCTCCAACGTTTGGTTTATGTTTAATAAGCATTTTAAATTTTATTGCTTGAATCGCATTTTCTCGGCGAGCTGAGCACTTTTTCTGAATTGTGCCGCTCCCGTCACTCTGGTTAGGTTGGCATCGAAAAAAACGCTCTCGGGTGCTTTAGAGTGCCGAATTTATCACTGCGCATGAAGAAATGACCACCTCCAACGTTTGGTTTATGTTTTATAAGCATTTTTAATATTATTGCTTAAATCGCATTTTCTCGGCGAGCTGAGCACTTTTTCTGAATTGTGCCGCTCCCGTCACTCTGGTTAGGTTGGCATCGAAAAAAACGCTCTCGGGTGCTTTAGAGTGCCGAGTTTATCACTGCGCATGAAGAAATGACCACCTCCAACGTTTGGTTTATGTTTTATAAGCATTTTTAATTTTATTGCTTAAATCGCATTTTCTCGGCGAGCTGAGCGCTTTTCCTGAATTGTGCCGCTCCCGTCACTCTGGTTAGGTTGGCATCGAAAAAAACGCTCTCGGGTGCTTTAGAGTGCCGAGTTTATTACTGCGCATTAAGAAATGACCACCTCCAACGTTTGGTTTATGTTTTATAAGCATTTTTAATTTTATTGCTTAAATCGCATTTTCTCGGCGAGCTGAGCACTTTTTCTGAATTGTGCCGCTCCCGTCACTCTGGTTAGGTTGGCATCGAAAAAAACGCTCTCGGGTGCTTTAGAGTGCCGAGTTTATTACTGCGCATTAAGAAATGACCACCTCCAACGTTTGGTTTATGTTTTATAAGCATTTTTAATTTTATTGCTTAAATCGCCTTTTCTCGGCGAGCTGAGCACTTTTTCTGAATTGTGCCGCTCCCGTCACTCTGGTTAGGTTGGCATCGAAAAAAACGCTATCGGGTGCTTTAGAGTGCCGAGTTATTCACTGCGCATGAAGAAATGACCACCTCCAACGTTTGGTTTATGTTTAATAAGCATTTTTAATTTTATTGCTTAAATCGCATTTTCTCGGCGAGCTGAGCACTTTTTCTGAATTGTGCCGCTCCCGTCACTCTGGTTAGGTTGGCATCGAAAAAAACGCTCTCGGGTGCTTTAGAGTGCCGAGTTTATTACTGCGCATTAAGAAATGACCACCTCCAACGTTTGGTTTATGTTTTATAAGCATTTTTAATTTTATTGCTTAAATGGCATTTTCTCGGCGAGCTGAGCACTTTTTCTGAATTGTGCCGCTCCCGTCACTCTGGTTAGGTTGGCATCGAAAAAAACGCTCTCGGGTGCTTTAGAGTGCCGAGTTTATTACTGCGCATTAAGAAATGACCACCTCCAACGTTTGGTTTATGTTTTATAAGCATTTTTAATTTTATTGCTTAAATCGCATTTTCTCGGCGAGCTGAGCGCTTTTTCTGAATTGTGCCGCTCCCGTCACTCTGGTTAGGTTGGCATCGAAAAAAACGCTCTCGGGTGCTTTAGAGTGCCGAGTTATTCACTGCGCATGAAGAAATGACCACCTCCAACGTTTGGTTTATGTTTAATAAGCATTTTTAATTTTATTGCTTAAATCGCATTTTCTCGGCGAGCTGAGCACTTTTTCTGAATTGTGCCGCTCCCGTCACTCTGGTTAGGTTGGCATCGAAAAAAACGCTCTCGGGTGCTTTAGAGTGCCGAGTTTATTACTGCGCATTAAGAAATGACCACCTCCAACGTTTGGTTTATGTTTTATAAGCATTTTTAATTTTATTGCTTAAATCGCATTTTCTCGGCGAGCTGAGCACTTTTTCTGAATTGTGCCGCTCCCGTCACTCTGGTTAGGTTGGCATAAAAAAAACGCTCTCGGGTGCTTTAGAGTGCCGAGTTTATTACTGCGCATTAAGAAATGACCACCTCCAACGTTTGGTTTATGTTTTATAAGCATTTTTAATTTTATTGCTTAAATCGCATTTTCTCGGCGAGCTGAGCACTTTTTCTGAATTGTGCCGCTCCCGTCACTTGGCATCGAAAAAAACGCTCTCGGGTGCTTTAGAGTGCCGAGTTATTCACTGCGCATGAAGAAATGACCACCTCCAACGTTTGGTTTATGTTTTATAAGCATTTTTAATTTTATTGCTTAAATCGCATTTTCTCGGCGAGCTGAGCGCTTTTTCTGAATTGTGCCGCTCCCGTCACTCTGGTTAGGTTGGCATCGAAAAAAACGCTCTCGGGTGCTTTAGAGTGCTGAGTTTATTACTGCGCATTAAGAAATGACCACCTCCAACGTTTGGTTTATGTTTTATAAGCATTTTTAATTTTATTGCTTAAATCGCATTTTCTCGGCGAGCTGAGCGCTTTTTCTGAATTGTGCCGCTCCCGTCACTCTGGTTAGGTTGGCATCGAAAAAAATGCTCTCGGGTGCTTTAGAGTGCCGAGTTTATTACTGCGCATTAAGAAATGACCACCTCCAACGTTTGGTTTATGTTTTATAAGCATTTTTAATTTTATTGCTTAAATCGCATTTTCTCGGCGAGCTGAGCACTTTTTCTGAATTGTGCCGCTCCCGTCACTCTGGTTAGGTTGGCATCGAAAAAAACGCTCTCGGGTGCTTTAGAGTGCCGAGTTATTCACTGCGCACGAAGAAATGACCACCTCCAACGTTTGGTTTATGTTTTATAAGCATTTTTAATTTTATTGCTTAAATCGCATTTTCTCGGCGAGCTGAGCGCTTTTTCTGAATTGTGCCGCTCCCGTCACTCTGGTTAGGTTGGCATCGAAAAAAACGCTCTCGGGTGCTTTAGAGTGCCGAGTTTATTACTGCGCATTAAGAAATGACCACCTCCAACGTTTGGTTTATGTTTTATAAGCATTTTTAATTTTATTGCTTAAATCGCATTTTCTCGGCGAGCTGAGCACTTTTTCTGAATTGTGCCGCTCCCGTCACTCTGGTTAGGTTGGCATCGAAAAAAACGCTCTCGGGTGCTTTAGAGTGCCGAGTTTATTACTGCGCATTAAGAAATGACCACCTCCAACGTTTGGTTTATGTTTTATAAGCATTTTTAATTTTATTGCTTAAATCGCATTTTCTCGGCGAGCTGAGCACTTTTTCTGAATTGTGCCGCTCCCGTCACTCTGGTTAGGTTGGCATCGAAAAAAACGCTCTCGGGTGCTTTAGAGTGCCGAGTTTATTACTGCGCATTAAGAAATGACCACCTCCAACGTTTGGTTTATGTTTTATAAGCATTTTTAATTTTATTGCTTAAATCGCATTTTCTCGGCGAGCTGAGCACTTTTTCTGAATTGTGCCGCTCCCGTCACTCTGGTTAGGTTGGCATCGAAAAAAACGCTCTCGGGTGCTTTAGAGTGCCGAGTTTATTACTGCGCATTAAGAAATGACCACCTCCAACGTTTGGTTTATGTTTTATAAGCATTTTTAATTTTATTGCTTAAATCGCATTTTCTCGGCGAGCTGAGCGCTTTTTCTGAATTGTGCCGCTCCCGTCACTCTGGTTAGGTTGGCATCGAAAAAAACGCTCCCGGGTGCTTTAGAGTGCCGAGTTATTCACTGCGCATGAAGAAATGACCACCTCCAACGTTTGGTTTATGTTTTATAAGCATTTTTAATTTTATTGCTTAAATCGCATTTTCTCGGCGAGCTGAGCACTTTTTCTGAATTGTGCCGCTCCCGTCACTCTGGTTAGGTTGGCATCGAAAAAAACGCTCTCGGGTGCTTTAGAGTGCCGAGTTTATTACTGCGCATTAAGAAATGACCACCTCCAACGTTTGGTTTATGTTTTATAAGCATTTTTAATTTTATTGCTTAAATCGCATTTTCTCGGCGAGCTGAGCACTTTTTCTGAATTGTGCCGCTCCCGTCACTCTGGTTAGGTTGGCATCGAAAAAAACGCTCTCGGGTGCTTTAGAGTGCCGAGTTTATCACTGCGCATGAAGAAATGACCACCTCCAACGTTTGGTTTATGTTTAATAAGCATTTTTAATTTTATTGCTTAAATCGCATTTTCTCGGCGAGCTGAGCACTTTTTCTGAATTGTGCCGCTCCCGTCACTCTGGTTAGGTTGGCATCGAAAAAAACGCTCTCGGGTGCTTTAGAGTGCCGACTTTATCACTGCGCATGAAGAAATGACCACCTCCAACGTTTGGTTTATGTTTTATAAGCATTTTTAATTTTATTGCTTAAATCGCATTTTCTCGGCGAGCTGAGCACTTTTTCTGAATTGTGCCGCTCCCGTCACTCTGGTTAGGTTGGCATCGAAAAAAACGCTCACGGGTGCTTTAGAGTGCCGAGTTTATTACTGCGCATTAAGAAATGACCACCTCCAACGTTTGGTTTATGTTTTATAAGCATTTTTAATTTTATTGCTTAAATCGCATTTTCTCGGCGAGCTGAGCACTTTTTCTGAATTGTGCCGCTCCCGTCACTCTGGTTAGGTTGGCATCGAAAAAAACGCTCTCGGGTGCTTTAGAGTGCCGAGTTATTCACTGCGCATGAAGAAATGACCACCTCCAACGTTTGGTTTATGTTTTATAAGCATTTTTAATTTTATTGCTTAAATCGCATTTTCTCGGCGAGCTGAGCGCTTTTTCTGAATTGTGCCGCTCCCGTAACTCTGGTTAGGTTGGCATCGAAAAAAACGCTCTCGGGTGCTTTAGAGTGCCGAGTTTATTACTGCGCATTAAGAAATGACCACCTCCAACGTTTGGTTTATGTTTTATAAGCATTTTTAATTTTATTGCTTAAATCGCATTTTCTCGGCGAGCTGAGCACTTTTTCTGAATTGTGCCGCTCCCGTCACTCTGGTTAGGTTGGCATCGAAAAAAACGCTCTCGGGTGCTTTAGAGTGCCGGGTTTATTACTGCGCATTAAGAAATGACCACCTCCAACGTTTGGTTTATGTTTTATAAGCATTTTTTATTTTATTGCTTAAATCGCATTTTCTCGGCGAGCTGAGCGCTTTTTCTGAATTGTGCCGCTCCCGTCACTCTGGTTAGGTTGGCATCGAAAAAAACGCTCTCGGGTGCTTTAGAGTGCCGAGTTTATCACTGCGCATGAAGAAATGACCACCTCCAACGTTTGGTTTATGTTTTATAAGCATTTTTAATTTTATTGCTTAAATCGCATTTTCTCGGCGAGCTGAGCGCTTTTTCTGAATTGTGCCGCTCCCGTAACTCTGGTTAGGTTGGCATCGAAAAAAACGCTCTCGGGTGCTTTAGAGTGCCGAGTTTATCACTGCGCATGAAGAAATGACCACTTCCAACGTTTGGTTTATGTTTTATAAGCATTTTTAATTTTATTGCTTAAATCGCATTTTCTCGGCGAGCTGAGCACTTTTTCTGAATTGTGCCGCTCCCGTCACTCTGGTTAGGTTGGCATCGAAAAAAACGCTCTCGGGTGCTCTAGAGTGCCGAGTTTATTACTGCGCATTAAGAAATGACCACCTCCAACGTTTGGTTTATGTTTTATAAGCATTTTTAATTTTATTGCTTAAATCGCATTTTCTCGGCGAGCTGAGCACTTTTTCTGAATTGTGCCGCTCCCGTCACTCTGGTTAGGTTGGCATCGAAAAAAACCATCTCGGGTGCTTTAGAGTGCCGAGTTTATTACTGCGCATTAAGAAATGACCACCTCCAACGTTTGGTTTATGTTTTATAAGCATTTTTAATTTTATTGCTTAAATCGCATTTTCTCGGCGAGCTGAGCACTTTTTCTGAATTGTGCCGCTCCCGTCACTCTGGTTAGGTTGGCATCGAAAAAAACGCTCTCGGGTGCTTTAGAGTGCCGAGTTATTCACTGCGCATGAAGAAATGACCACCTCCAACGTTTGGTTTATGTTTTATAAGCATTTTTAATTTTATTGCTTAAATCGCATTTTCTCGGCGAGCTGAGCACTTTTTCTGAATTGTGCCGCTCCCGTCACTCTGGTTAGGTTGGCATCGAAAAAAACGCTCTCGGGTGCTTTAGAGTGCCGAGTTATTCACTGCGCATGAAGAAATGACCACCTCCAATGTTTGGTTTATGTTTAATAAGCATTTTTAATTTTATTGCTTAAATCGCATTTTCTCGGCGAGCTGAGCGCTTTTTCTGAATTGTGCCGCTCCCGTCACTCTGGTTAGGTTGGCATCGAAAAAAACGCTCTCGGGTGCTTTAGAGTGCCGAGTTATTCACTGCGCATGAAGAAATGACCACCTCCAACGTTTGGTTTATGTTTAATAAGCATTTTTAATTTTATTGCTTAAATCGCATTTTCTCGGCGAGCTGAGCACTTTTTCTGAATTGTGCCGCTCCCGTCACTCTGGTTAGGTTGGCATCGAAAAAAACGCTCTCGGGTGCTTTAGAGTGCCGAGTTTATTACTGCGCATTAAGAAATGACCACCTCCAACGTTTGGTTTATGTTTTATAAGCATTTTTAATTTTATTGCTTAAATCGCATTTTCTCGGCGAGCTGAGCACTTTTTCTGAATTGTGCCGCTCCCGTCACTCTGGTTAGGTTGGCATCGAAAAAAACGCTCTCGGGTGCTTTAGAGTGCCGAGTTTATTACTGCGCATTAAGAAATGACCACCTCCAACGTTTGGTTTATGTTTTATAAGCATTTTTAATTTTATTGCTTAAATCGCATTTTCTCGGCGAGCTGAGCACTTTTTCTGAATTGTGCCGCTCCCGTCACTCTGGTTAGGTTGGCATCGAAAAAAACGCTCTCGGGTGCTTTAGAGTGCCGAGTTATTCACTGCGCATGAAGAAATGACCACCTCCAACGTTTGGTTTATGTTTAATAAGCATTTTTAATTTTATTGCTTGAATCGCATTTTTTTGGCGAGCTGAGCACTTTTTCTGAATTGTGCCGCTCCCGTCACTCTGGTTAGGTTGGCATCGAAAAAAACGCTCTCGGGTGCTTTAGAGTGCCGAGTTTATTACTGCGCATTAAGAAATGACCACCTCCAACGTTCGGTTTATGTTTTATAAGCATTTTTAATTTTATTGCTTAAATCGCATTTTCTCGGCGAGCTGAGCGCTTTTTCTGAATTGTGCCGCTCCCGTCACTCTGGTTAGGTTGGCATCGAAAAAAACGCTTTCGGGTGCTTTAGAGTGCCGAGTTATTCACTGCGCATGAAGAAATGACCACCTCCAACGTTTGGTTTATGTTTAATAAGCATTTTTAATTTTATTGCTTAAATCGCATTTTCTCGGCGAGCTGAGCACTTTTTCTGAATTGTGCCGCTCCCGTCACTCTGGTTAGGTTGGCATCGAAAAAAACGCTCTCGGGTGCTTTAGAGTGCCGAGTTTATTACTGCGCATTAAGAAATGACCACCTCCAACGTTTGGTTTATGTTTTATAAGCATTTTTAATTTTATTGCTTAAATCGCATTTTCTCGGCGAGCTGAGCACTTTTTCTGAATTGTGCCGCTCCCGTCACTCTGGTTAGGTTGGCATCGAAAAAAACGCTCTCGGGTGCTTTAGAGTGCCGAGTTATTCACTGCGCATGAAGAAATGACCACCTCCAACGTTTGGTTTATGTTTAATAAGCATTTTTAATTTTATTGCTTGAATCGCATTTTCTCGGCGAGCTGAGCACTTTTTCTGAATTGTGCCGCTCCCGTCACTCTGGTTAGGTTGGCATCGAAAAAAACGCTCTCGGGTGCTTTAGAGTGCCGAGTTTATCACTGCGCATGAAGAAATGACCACCTCCAACGTTTGGTTTATGTTTTATAAGCATTTTTAATTTTATTGCTTAAATCGCATTTTCTCGGCGAGCTGAGCACTTTTTCTGAATTGTGCCGCTCCCGTCACTCTGGTTAGGTTGGCATCGAAAAAAACGCTCTCGGGTGCTTTAGAGTGCCGAGTTTATCACTGCGCATGAAGAAATGACCACCTCCAACGTTTGGTTTATGTTTTATAAGCATTTTTAATTTTATTGCTTAAATCGCATTTTCTCGGCGAGCTGAGCGCTTTTTCTGAATTGTGCCGCTCCCGTCACTCTGGTTAGGTTGGCATCGAAAAAAACGCTCTCGGGTGCTTTAGAGTGCCGAGTTTATTACTGCGCATTAAGAAATGACCACCTCCAACGTTTGGTTTATGTTTTATAAGCATTTTTAATTTTATTGCTTAAATCGCATTTTCTCGGCAAGCTGAGCACTTTTTCTGAATTGTGCCGCTCCCGTCACTCTGGTTAGGTTGGCATCGAAAAAAACGCTCTCGGGTGCTTTAGAGTGCCGAGTTTATTACTGCGCATTAAGAAATGACCACCTCCAACGTTTGGTTTATGTTTTATAAGCATTTTTAATTTTATTGCTTAAATCGCCTTTTCTCGGCGAGCTGAGCACTTTTTCTGAATTGTGCCGCTCCCGTCACTCTGGTTAGGTTGGCATCGAAAAAAACGCTATCGGGTGCTTTAGAGTGCCGAGTTATTCACTGCGCATGAAGAAATGACCACCTCCAACGTTTGGTTTATGTTTAATAAGCATTTTTAATTTTATTGCTTAAATCGCATTTTCTCGGCGAGCTGAGCACTTTTTCTGAATTGTGCCGCTCCCGTCACTCTGGTTAGGTTGGCATCGAAAAAAACGCTCTCGGGTGCTTTAGAGTGCCGAGTTTATTACTGCGCATTAAGAAATGACCACCTCCAACGTTTGGTTTATGTTTTATAAGCATTTTTAATTTTATTGCTTAAATCGCATTTTCTCGGCGAGCTGAGCACTTTTTCTGAATTGTGCCGCTCCCGTCACTCTGGTTAGGTTGGCATCGAAAAAAACGCTCTCGGGTGCTTTAGAGTGCCGAGTTTATTACTGCGCATTAAGAAATGACCACCTCCAACGTTTGCTTTATGTTTTATAAGCATTTTTAATTTTATTGCTTAAATCGCATTTTCTCGGCGAGCTGAGCGCTTTTTCTGAATTGTGCCGCTCCCGTCACTCTGGTTAGGTTGGCATCGAAAAAAACGCTCTCGGGTGCTTTAGAGTGCCGAGTTATTCACTGCGCATGAAGAAATGACCACCTCCAACGTTTGGTTTATGTTTAATAAGCATTTTTAATTTTATTGCTTAAATCGCATTTTCTCGGCGAGCTGAGCACTTTTTCTGAATTGTGCCGCTCCCGTCACTCTGGTTAGGTTGGCATCGAAAAAAACGCTCTCGGGTGCTTTAGAGTGCCGAGTTTATTACTGCGCATTAAGAAATGACCACCTCCAACGTTTGGTTTATGTTTTATAAGCATTTTTAATTTTATTGCTTAAATCGCATTTTCTCGGCGAGCTGAGCACTTTTTCTGAATTGTGCCGCTCCCGTCACTCTGGTTAGGTTGGCATAAAAAAAAACGCTCTCGGGTGCTTTAGAGTGCCGAGTTTATTACTGCGCATTAAGAAATGACCACCTCCAACGTTTGGTTTATGTTTTATAAGCATTTTTAATTTTATTGCTTAAATCGCATTTTCTCGGCGAGCTGAGCACTTTTTCTGAATTGTGCCGCTCCCGTCACTTGGCATCGAAAAAAACGCTCTCGGGTGCTTTAGAGTGCCGAGTTATTCACTGCGCATGAAGAAATGACCACCTCCAACGTTTGGTTTATGTTTTATAAGCATTTTTAATTTTATTGCTTAAATCGCATTTTCTCGGCGAGCTGAGCACTTTTTCTGAATTGTGCCGCTCCCGTCACTCTGGTTAGGTTGGCATCGAAAAAAACGCTCTCGGGTGCTTTAGAGTGCCGAGTTATTCACTGCGCATGAAGAAATGACCACCTCCAATGTTTGGTTTATGTTTAATAAGCATTTTTAATTTTATTGCTTAAATCGCATTTTCTCGGCGAGCTGAGCACTTTTTCTGAATTGTGCCGCTCCCGTCACTCTGGTTAGGTTGGCATCGAAAAAAACGCTCTCGGGTGCTTTAGAGTGCCGAGTTTATTACTGCGCATTAAGAAATGACCACCTCCAACGTTTGGTTTATGTTTTATAAGCATTTTTAATTTTATTGCTTAAATCGCATTTTCTCGGCGAGCTGAGCACTTTTTCTGAATTGTGCCGCTCCCGTCACTCTGGTTAGGTTGGCATCGAAAAAAACGCTCTCGGGTGCTTTAGAGTGCCGAGTTATTCACTGCGCATGAAGAAATGACCACCTCCAACGTTTGGTTTATGTTTAATAAGCATTTTAAATTTTATTGCTTGAATCGCATTTTCTCGGCGAGCTGAGCACTTTTTCTGAATTGTGCCGCTCCCGTCACTCTGGTTAGGTTGGCATCGAAAAAAACGCTCTCGGGTGCTTTAGAGTGCCGAATTTATCACTGCGCATGAAGAAATGACCACCTCCAACGTTTGGTTTATGTTTTATAAGCATTTTTAATATTATTGCTTAAATCGCATTTTCTCGGCGAGCTGAGCACTTTTTCTGAATTGTGCCGCTCCCGTCACTCTGGTTAGGTTGGCATCGAAAAAAACGCTCTCGGGTGCTTTAGAGTGCCGAGTTTATCACTGCGCATGAAGAAATGACCACCTCCAACGTTTGGTTTATGTTTTATAAGCATTTTTAATTTTATTGCTTAAATCGCATTTTCTCGGCGAGCTGAGCGCTTTTCCTGAATTGTGCCGCTCCCGTCACTCTGGTTAGGTTGGCATCGAAAAAAACGCTCTCGGGTGCTTTAGAGTGCCGAGTTTATTACTGCGCATTAAGAAATGACCACCTCCAACGTTTGGTTTATGTTTTATAAGCATTTTTAATTTTATTGCTTAAATCGCATTTTCTCGGCGAGCTGAGCACTTTTTCTGAATTGTGCCGCTCCCGTCACTCTGGTTAGGTTGGCATCGAAAAAAACGCTCTCGGGTGCTTTAGAGTGCCGAGTTTATTACTGCGCATTAAGAAATGACCACCTCCAACGTTTGGTTTATGTTTTATAAGCATTTTTAATTTTATTGCTTAAATCGCCTTTTCTCGGCGAGCTGAGCACTTTTTCTGAATTGTGCCGCTCCCGTCACTCTGGTTAGGTTGGCATCGAAAAAAACGCTATCGGGTGCTTTAGAGTGCCGAGTTATTCACTGCGCATGAAGAAATGACCACCTCCAACGTTTGGTTTATGTTTAATAAGCATTTTTAATTTTATTGCTTAAATCGCATTTTCTCGGCGAGCTGAGCACTTTTTCTGAATTGTGCCGCTCCCGTCACTCTGGTTAGGTTGGCATCGAAAAAAACGCTCTCGGGTGCTTTAGAGTGCCGAGTTTATTACTGCGCATTAAGAAATGACCACCTCCAACGTTTGGTTTATGTTTTATAAGCATTTTTAATTTTATTGCTTAAATGGCATTTTCTCGGCGAGCTGAGCACTTTTTCTGAATTGTGCCGCTCCCGTCACTCTGGTTAGGTTGGCATCGAAAAAAACGCTCTCGGGTGCTTTAGAGTGCCGAGTTTATTACTGCGCATTAAGAAATGACCACCTCCAACGTTTGGTTTATGTTTTATAAGCATTTTTAATTTTATTGCTTAAATCGCATTTTCTCGGCGAGCTGAGCGCTTTTTCTGAATTGTGCCGCTCCCGTCACTCTGGTTAGGTTGGCATCGAAAAAAACGCTCTCGGGTGCTTTAGAGTGCCGAGTTATTCACTGCGCATGAAGAAATGACCACCTCCAACGTTTGGTTTATGTTTAATAAGCATTTTTAATTTTATTGCTTAAATCGCATTTTCTCGGCGAGCTGAGCACTTTTTCTGAATTGTGCCGCTCCCGTCACTCTGGTTAGGTTGGCATCGAAAAAAACGCTCTCGGGTGCTTTAGAGTGCCGAGTTTATTACTGCGCATTAAGAAATGACCACCTCCAACGTTTGGTTTATGTTTTATAAGCATTTTTAATTTTATTGCTTAAATCGCATTTTCTCGGCGAGCTGAGCACTTTTTCTGAATTGTGCCGCTCCCGTCACTCTGGTTAGGTT
The DNA here is from genome assembly GCF_033458585.1 of Syngnathus typhle. NCBI lineage: Eukaryota > Metazoa > Chordata > Actinopteri > Syngnathiformes > Syngnathidae > Syngnathus > Syngnathus typhle. The sequence goes on along the minus strand of NW_026871985.1, from coordinate 176,860 downwards.
GGCATAAAAAAAACGCTCTCGGGTGCTTTAGAGTGCCGAGTTTATTACTGCGCATTAAGAAATGACCACCTCCAACGTTTGGTTTATGTTTTATAAGCATTTTTAATTTTATTGCTTAAATCGCATTTTCTCGGCGAGCTGAGCACTTTTTCTGAATTGTGCCGCTCCCGTCACTTGGCATCGAAAAAAACGCTCTCGGGTGCTTTAGAGTGCCGAGTTATTCACTGCGCATGAAGAAATGACCACCTCCAACGTTTGGTTTATGTTTTATAAGCATTTTTAATTTTATTGCTTAAATCGCATTTTCTCGGCGAGCTGAGCGCTTTTTCTGAATTGTGCCGCTCCCGTCACTCTGGTTAGGTTGGCATCGAAAAAAACGCTCTCGGGTGCTTTAGAGTGCTGAGTTTATTACTGCGCATTAAGAAATGACCACCTCCAACGTTTGGTTTATGTTTTATAAGCATTTTTAATTTTATTGCTTAAATCGCATTTTCTCGGCGAGCTGAGCGCTTTTTCTGAATTGTGCCGCTCCCGTCACTCTGGTTAGGTTGGCATCGAAAAAAATGCTCTCGGGTGCTTTAGAGTGCCGAGTTTATTACTGCGCATTAAGAAATGACCACCTCCAACGTTTGGTTTATGTTTTATAAGCATTTTTAATTTTATTGCTTAAATCGCATTTTCTCGGCGAGCTGAGCACTTTTTCTGAATTGTGCCGCTCCCGTCACTCTGGTTAGGTTGGCATCGAAAAAAACGCTCTCGGGTGCTTTAGAGTGCCGAGTTATTCACTGCGCACGAAGAAATGACCACCTCCAACGTTTGGTTTATGTTTTATAAGCATTTTTAATTTTATTGCTTAAATCGCATTTTCTCGGCGAGCTGAGCGCTTTTTCTGAATTGTGCCGCTCCCGTCACTCTGGTTAGGTTGGCATCGAAAAAAACGCTCTCGGGTGCTTTAGAGTGCCGAGTTTATTACTGCGCATTAAGAAATGACCACCTCCAACGTTTGGTTTATGTTTTATAAGCATTTTTAATTTTATTGCTTAAATCGCATTTTCTCGGCGAGCTGAGCACTTTTTCTGAATTGTGCCGCTCCCGTCACTCTGGTTAGGTTGGCATCGAAAAAAACGCTCTCGGGTGCTTTAGAGTGCCGAGTTTATTACTGCGCATTAAGAAATGACCACCTCCAACGTTTGGTTTATGTTTTATAAGCATTTTTAATTTTATTGCTTAAATCGCATTTTCTCGGCGAGCTGAGCACTTTTTCTGAATTGTGCCGCTCCCGTCACTCTGGTTAGGTTGGCATCGAAAAAAACGCTCTCGGGTGCTTTAGAGTGCCGAGTTTATTACTGCGCATTAAGAAATGACCACCTCCAACGTTTGGTTTATGTTTTATAAGCATTTTTAATTTTATTGCTTAAATCGCATTTTCTCGGCGAGCTGAGCACTTTTTCTGAATTGTGCCGCTCCCGTCACTCTGGTTAGGTTGGCATCGAAAAAAACGCTCTCGGGTGCTTTAGAGTGCCGAGTTTATTACTGCGCATTAAGAAATGACCACCTCCAACGTTTGGTTTATGTTTTATAAGCATTTTTAATTTTATTGCTTAAACCGCATTTTCTCGGCGAGCTGAGCGCTTTTTCTGAATTGTGCCGCTCCCGTCACTCTGGTTAGGTTGGCATCGAAAAAAACGCTCCCGGGTGCTTTAGAGTGCCGAGTTATTCACTGCGCATGAAGAAATGACCACCTCCAACGTTTGGTTTATGTTTTATAAGCATTTTTAATTTTATTGCTTAAATCGCATTTTCTCGGCGAGCTGAGCACTTTTTCTGAATTGTGCCGCTCCCGTCACTCTGGTTAGGTTGGCATCGAAAAAAACGCTCTCGGGTGCTTTAGAGTGCCGAGTTTATTACTGCGCATTAAGAAATGACCACCTCCAACGTTTGGTTTATGTTTTATAAGCATTTTTAATTTTATTGCTTAAATCGCATTTTCTCGGCGAGCTGAGCACTTTTTCTGAATTGTGCCGCTCCCGTCACTCTGGTTAGGTTGGCATCGAAAAAAACGCTCTCGGGTGCTTTAGAGTGCCGAGTTTATCACTGCGCATGAAGAAATGACCACCTCCAACGTTTGGTTTATGTTTAATAAGCATTTTTAATTTTATTGCTTAAATCGCATTTTCTCGGCGAGCTGAGCACTTTTTCTGAATTGTGCCGCTCCCGTCACTCTGGTTAGGTTGGCATCGAAAAAAACGCTCTCGGGTGCTTTAGAGTGCCGACTTTATCACTGCGCATGAAGAAATGACCACCTCCAACGTTTGGTTTATGTTTTATAAGCATTTTTAATTTTATTGCTTAAATCGCATTTTCTCGGCGAGCTGAGCACTTTTTCTGAATTGTGCCGCTCCCGTCACTCTGGTTAGGTTGGCATCGAAAAAAACGCTCACGGGTGCTTTAGAGTGCCGAGTTTATTACTGCGCATTAAGAAATGACCACCTCCAACGTTTGGTTTATGTTTTATAAGCATTTTTAATTTTATTGCTTAAATCGCATTTTCTCGGCGAGCTGAGCACTTTTTCTGAATTGTGCCGCTCCCGTCACTCTGGTTAGGTTGGCATCGAAAAAAACGCTCTCGGGTGCTTTAGAGTGCCGAGTTATTCACTGCGCATGAAGAAATGACCACCTCCAACGTTTGGTTTATGTTTTATAAGCATTTTTAATTTTATTGCTTAAATCGCATTTTCTCGGCGAGCTGAGCGCTTTTTCTGAATTGTGCCGCTCCCGTCACTCTGGTTAGGTTGGCATCGAAAAAAACGCTCTCGGGTGCTTTAGAGTGCCGAGTTTATTACTGCGCATTAAGAAATGACCACCTCCAACGTTTGGTTTATGTTTTATAAGCATTTTTAATTTTATTGCCTAAATCGCATTTTCTCGGCGAGCTGAGCACTTTTTCTGAATTGTGCCGCTCCCGTCACTCTGGTTAGGTTGGCATCGAAAAAAACGCTCTCGGGTGCTTTAGAGTGCCGAGTTTATTACTGCGCATTAAGAAATCACCACCTCCAACGTTTGGTTTATGTTTTATAAGCATTTTTAATTTTATTGCTTAAATCGCATTTTCTCGGCGAGCTGAGCACTTTTTCTGAATTGTGCCGCTCCCGTCACTCTGGTTAGGTTGGCATCGAAAAAAACGCTCTCGGGTGCTTTAGAGTGCCGAGTTTATTACTGCGCATTAAGAAATGACCACCTCCAACGTTTGGTTTATGTTTTATAAGCATTTTTAATTTTATTGCTTAAATCGCATTTTCTCGTCGAGCTGAGCACTTTTTCTGAATTGTGCCGCTCCCGTCACTCTGGTTAGGTTGGCATCGAAAAAAACGCTATCGGGTGCTTTAGAGTGCCGAGTTATTCACTGCGCATGAAGAAATGACCACCTCCAACGTTTGGTTTATGTTTAATAAGCATTTTTAATTTTATTGCTTAAATCGCATTTTCTCGGCGAGCTGAGCACTTTTTCTGAATTGTGCCGCTCCCGTCACTCTGGTTAGGTTGGCATCGAAAAAAACGCTCTCGGGTGCTTTAGAGTGCTGAGTTTATTACTGCGCATTAAGAAATGACCACCTCCAACGTTTGGTTTATGTTTTATAAGCATTTTTAATTTTATTGCCTAAATCGCATTTTCTCGGCGAGCTGAGCACTTTTTCTGAATTGTGCCGCTCCCGTCACTCTGGTTAGGTTGGCATCGAAAAAAACGCTCTCGGGTGCTTTAGAGTGCCGAGTTTATTACTGCGCATTAAGAAATGACCACCTCCAACGTTTGGTTTATGTTTTATAAGCATTTTTAATTTTATTGCTTAAATCGCATTTTCTCGGCGAGCTGAGCACTTTTTCTGAATTGTGCCGCTCCCGTCACTCTGGTTAGGTTGGCATCGAAAAAAACGCTCTCGGGTGCTTTAGAGTGCCGAGTTATTCACTGCGCACGAAGAAATGACCACCTCCAACGTTTGGTTTATGTTTTATAAGCATTTTTAATTTTATTGCTTAAATCGCATTTTCTCGGCGAGCTGAGCACTTTTTCTGAATTGTGCCGCTCCCGTCACTCTGGTTAGGTTGGCATCGAAAAAAACGCTATCGGGTGCTTTAGAGTGCCGAGTTATTCACAGCGCATGAAGAAATGACCACCTCCAACGTTTGGTTTATGTTTAATAAGCATTTTTAATTTTATTGCTTAAATCGCATTTTCTCGGCGAGCTGAGCACTTTTTCTGAATTGTGCCGCTCGCGTCACTCTGGTTAGGTTGGCATCGAAAAAAACGCTCTCGGGTGCTTTAGAGTGCCGAGTTTATTACTGCGCATTAAGAAATGACCACCTCCAACGTTTGGTTTATGTTTTATAAGCATTTTTAATTTTATTGCTTAAATCGCATTTTCTCGGCGAGCTGAGCACTTTTTCTGAATTGTGCCGCTCCTGTCACTCTGGTTAGGTTGGCATCGAAAAAAACGCTCTCGGGTGCTTTAGAGTGCCGAGTTTATTACTGCGCATTAAGAAATGACCACCTCCAACGTTTGGTTTATGTTTTATAAGCATTTTTAATTTTATTGCTTAAATCGCATTTTCTCGGCGAGCTGAGCGCTTTTTCTGAATTGTGCCGCTCCCGTCACTCTGGTTAGGTTGGCATCGAAAAAAACGCTCTCGGGTGCTTTAGAGTGCCGAGTTATTCACTGCGCATGAAGAAATGACCACCTCCAACGTTTGGTTTATGTTTAATAAGCATTTTTAATTTTATTGCTTATATCGCATTTTCTCGGCGAGCTGAGCACTTTTTCTGAATTGTGCCGCTCCCGTCACTCTGGTTAGGTTGGCATCGAAAAAAACGCTCTCGGGTGCTTTAGAGTGCCGAGTTTATTACTGCGCATTAAGAAATGACCACCTCCAACGTTTGGTTTATGTTTTATAAGCATTTTTAATTTTATTGCTTAAATCGCATTTTCTCGGCGAGCTGAGCGCTTTTTCTGAATTGTGCCGCTCCCGTCACTCTGGTTAGGTTGGCATCGAAAAAAACGCTCTCGGGTGCTTTAGAGTGCCGAGTTATTCACTGCGCATGAAGAAATGACCACCTCCAACGTTTGGTTTATGTTTAATAAGCATTTTTAATTTTATTGCTTAAATCGCATTTTCTCGGCGAGCTGAGCACTTTTTCTGAATTGTGCCGCTCCCGTCACTCTGGTTAGGTTGGCATCGAAAAAAACGCTCTCGGGTGCTTTAGAGTGCCGAGTTATTCACTGCGCATGAAGAAATGACCACCTCCAACGTTTGGTTTATGTTTTATAAGCATTTTTAATTTTATTGCTTAAATCGCATTTTCTCGGCGAGCTGAGCACTTTTTCTGAATTGTGCCGCTCCCGTCACTCTGGTTAGGTTGGCATCGAAAAAAACGCTCTCGGGTGCTTTAGAGTGCCGAGTTATTCACTGCGCATGAAGAAATGACCACCTCCAATGTTTGGTTTATGTTTAATAAGCATTTTTAATTTTATTGCTTAAATCGCATTTTCTCGGCGAGCTGAGCACTTTTTCTGAATTGTGCCGCTCCCGTCACTCTGGTTAGGTTGGCATCGAAAAAAACGCTCTCGGGTGCTTTAGAGTGCCGAGTTTATTACTGCGCATTAAGAAATGACCACCTCCAACGTTTGGTTTATGTTTTATAAGCATTTTTAATTTTATTGCTTAAATCGCATTTTCTCGGCGAGCTGAGCACTTTTTCTGAATTGTGCCGCTCCCGTCACTCTGGTTAGGTTGGCATCGAAAAAAACGCTCTCGGGTGCTTTAGAGTGCCGAGTTATTCACTGCGCATGAAGAAATGACCACCTCCAACGTTTGGTTTATGTTTAATAAGCATTTTTAATTTTATTGCTTGATTCGCATTTTCTCGGCGAGCTGAGCACTTTTTCTGAATTGTGCCGCTCCCGTCACTCTGGTTAGGTTGGCATCGAAAAAAACGCTCTCGGGTGCTTTAGAGTGCCGAGTTTATCACTGCGCATGAAGAAATGACCACCTCCAACGTTTGGTTTATGTTTTATAAGCATTTTTAATTTTATTGCTTAAATCGCATTTTCTCGGCGAGCTGAGCACTTTTTCTGAATTGTGCCGCTCCCGTCACTCTGGTTAGGTTGGCATCGAAAAAAACGCTCTCGGGTGCTTTAGAGTGCCGAGTTTATCACTGCGCATGAAGAAATGACCACCTCCAACGTTTGGTTTATGTTTTATAAGCATTTTTAATTTTATTGCTTAAATCGCATTTTCTCGGCGAGCTGAGCGCTTTTTCTGAATTGTGCCGCTCCCGTCACTCTGGTTAGGTTGGCATCGAAAAAAACGCTCTCGGGTGCTTTAGAGTGCCGAGTTTATTACTGCGCATTAAGAAATGACCACCTCCAACGTTTGGTTTATGTTTTATAAGCATTTTTAATTTTATTGCTTAAATCGCATTTTCTCGGCAAGCTGAGCACTTTTTCTGAATTGTGCCGCTCCCGTCACTCTGGTTAGGTTGGCATCGAAAAAAACGCTCTCGGGTGCTTTAGAGTGCCGAGTTTATTACTGCGCATTAAGAAATGACCACCTCCAACGTTTGGTTTATGTTTTATAAGCATTTTTAATTTTATTGCTTAAATCGCCTTTTCTCGGCGAGCTGAGCACTTTTTCTGAATTGTGCCGCTCCCGTCACTCTGGTTAGGTTGGCATCGAAAAAAACGCTATCGGGTGCTTTAGAGTGCCGAGTTATTCACTGCGCATGAATAAATGACCACCTCCAACGTTTGGTTTATGTTTAATAAGCATTTTTAATTTTATTGCTTAAATCGCATTTTCTCGGCGAGCTGAGCACTTTTTCTGAATTGTGCCGCTCCCGTCACTCTGGTTAGGTTGGCATCGAAAAAAACGCTCTCGGGTGCTTTAGAGTGCCGAGTTTATTACTGCGCATTAAGAAATGACCACCTCCAACGTTTGGTTTATGTTTTATAAGCATTTTTAATTTTATTGCTTAAATCGCATTTTCTCGGCGAGCTGAGCACTTTTTCTGAATTGTGCCGCTCCCGTCACTCTGGTTAGGTTGGCATCGAAAAAAACGCTCTCGGGTGCTTTAGAGTGCCGAGTTTATTACTGCGCATTAAGAAATGACCACCTCCAACGTTTGCTTTATGTTTTATAAGCATTTTTAATTTTATTGCTTAAATCGCATTTTCTCGGCGAGCTGAGCGCTTTTTCTGAATTGTGCCGCTCCCGTCACTCTGGTTAGGTTGGCATCGAAAAAAACGCTCTCGGGTGCTTTAGAGTGCCGAGTTATTCACTGCGCATGAAGAAATGACCACCTCCAACGTTTGGTTTATGTTTAATAAGCATTTTTAATTTTATTGCTTAAATCGCATTTTCTCGGCGAGCTGAGCACTTTTTCTGAATTGTGCCGCTCCCGTCACTCTGGTTAGGTTGGCATCGAAAAAAACGCTCTCGGGTGCTTTAGAGTGCCGAGTTTATTACTGCGCATTAAGAAATGACCACCTCCAACGTTTGGTTTATGTTTTATAAGCATTTTTAATTTTATTGCTTAAATCGCATTTTCTCGGCGAGCTGAGCACTTTTTCTGAATTGTGCCGCTCCCGTCACTCTGGTTAGGTTGGCATAAAAAAAAACGCTCTCGGGTGCTTTAGAGTGCCGAGTTTATTACTGCGCATTAAGAAATGACCACCTCCAACGTTTGGTTTATGTTTTATAAGCATTTTTAATTTTATTGCTTAAATCGCATTTTCTCGGCGAGCTGAGCACTTTTTCTGAATTGTGCCGCTCCCGTCACTTGGCATCGAAAAAAACGCTCTCGGGTGCTTTAGAGTGCCGAGTTATTCACTGCGCATGAAGAAATGACCACCTCCAACGTTTGGTTTATGTTTTATAAGCATTTTTAATTTTATTGCTTAAATCGCATTTTCTCGGCGAGCTGAGCACTTTTTCTGAATTGTGCCGCTCCCGTCACTCTGGTTAGGTTGGCATCGAAAAAAACGCTCTCGGGTGCTTTAGAGTGCCGAGTTATTCACTGCGCATGAAGAAATGACCACCTCCAATGTTTGGTTTATGTTTAATAAGCATTTTTAATTTTATTGCTTAAATCGCATTTTCTCGGCGAGCTGAGCACTTTTTCTGAATTGTGCCGCTCCCGTCACTCTGGTTAGGTTGGCATCGAAAAAAACGCTCTCGGGTGCTTTAGAGTGCCGAGTTTATTACTGCGCATTAAGAAATGACCACCTCCAACGTTTGGTTTATGTTTTATAAGCATTTTTAATTTTATTGCTTAAATCGCATTTTCTCGGCGAGCTGAGCACTTTTTCTGAATTGTGCCGCTCCCGTCACTCTGGTTAGGTTGGCATCGAAAAAAACGCTCTCGGGTGCTTTAGAGTGCCGAGTTATTCACTGCGCATGAAGAAATGACCACCTCCAACGTTTGGTTTATGTTTAATAAGCATTTTAAATTTTATTGCTTGAATCGCATTTTCTCGGCGAGCTGAGCACTTTTTCTGAATTGTGCCGCTCCCGTCACTCTGGTTAGGTTGGCATCGAAAAAAACGCTCTCGGGTGCTTTAGAGTGCCGAATTTATCACTGCGCATGAAGAAATGACCACCTCCAACGTTTGGTTTATGTTTTATAAGCATTTTTAATATTATTGCTTAAATCGCATTTTCTCGGCGAGCTGAGCACTTTTTCTGAATTGTGCCGCTCCCGTCACTCTGGTTAGGTTGGCATCGAAAAAAACGCTCTCGGGTGCTTTAGAGTGCCGAGTTTATCACTGCGCATGAAGAAATGACCACCTCCAACGTTTGGTTTATGTTTTATAAGCATTTTTAATTTTATTGCTTAAATCGCATTTTCTCGGCGAGCTGAGCGCTTTTCCTGAATTGTGCCGCTCCCGTCACTCTGGTTAGGTTGGCATCGAAAAAAACGCTCTCGGGTGCTTTAGAGTGCCGAGTTTATTACTGCGCATTAAGAAATGACCACCTCCAACGTTTGGTTTATGTTTTATAAGCATTTTTAATTTTATTGCTTAAATCGCATTTTCTCGGCGAGCTGAGCACTTTTTCTGAATTGTGCCGCTCCCGTCACTCTGGTTAGGTTGGCATCGAAAAAAACGCTCTCGGGTGCTTTAGAGTGCCGAGTTTATTACTGCGCATTAAGAAATGACCACCTCCAACGTTTGGTTTATGTTTTATAAGCATTTTTAATTTTATTGCTTAAATCGCCTTTTCTCGGCGAGCTGAGCACTTTTTCTGAATTGTGCCGCTCCCGTCACTCTGGTTAGGTTGGCATCGAAAAAAACGCTATCGGGTGCTTTAGAGTGCCGAGTTATTCACTGCGCATGAAGAAATGACCACCTCCAACGTTTGGTTTATGTTTAATAAGCATTTTTAATTTTATTGCTTAAATCGCATTTTCTCGGCGAGCTGAGCACTTTTTCTGAATTGTGCCGCTCCCGTCACTCTGGTTAGGTTGGCATCGAAAAAAACGCTCTCGGGTGCTTTAGAGTGCCGAGTTTATTACTGCGCATTAAGAAATGACCACCTCCAACGTTTGGTTTATGTTTTATAAGCATTTTTAATTTTATTGCTTAAATGGCATTTTCTCGGCGAGCTGAGCACTTTTTCTGAATTGTGCCGCTCCCGTCACTCTGGTTAGGTTGGCATCGAAAAAAACGCTCTCGGGTGCTCTAGAGTGCCGAGTTTATTACTGCGCATTAAGAAATGACCACCTCCAACGTTTGGTTTATGTTTTATAAGCATTTTTAATTTTATTGCTTAAATCGCATTTTCTCGGCGAGCTGAGCGCTTTTTCTGAATTGTGCCGCTCCCGTCACTCTGGTTAGGTTGGCATCGAAAAAAACGCTCTCGGGTGCTTTAGAGTGCCGAGTTATTCACTGCGCATGAAGAAATGACCACCTCCAACGTTTGGTTTATGTTTAATAAGCATTTTTAATTTTATTGCTTAAATCGCATTTTCTCGGCGAGCTGAGCACTTTTTCTGAATTGTGCCGCTCCCGTCACTCTGGTTAGGTTGGCATCGAAAAAAACGCTCTCGGGTGCTTTAGAGTGCCGAGTTTATTACTGCGCATTAAGAAATGACCACCTCCAACGTTTGGTTTATGTTTTATAAGCATTTTTAATTTTATTGCTTAAATCGCATTTTCTCGGCGAGCTGAGCACTTTTTCTGAATTGTGCCGCTCCCGTCACTCTGGTTAGGTTGGCATAAAAAAAACGCTCTCGGGTGCTTTAGAGTGCCGAGTTTATTACTGCGCATTAAGAAATGACCACCTCCAACGTTTGGTTTATGTTTTATAAGCATTTTTAATTTTATTGCTTAAATCGCATTTTCTCGGCGAGCTGAGCACTTTTTCTGAATTGTGCCGCTCCCGTCACTTGGCATCGAAAAAAACGCTCTCGGGTGCTTTAGAGTGCCGAGTTATTCACTGCGCATGAAGAAATGACCACCTCCAACGTTTGGTTTATGTTTTATAAGCATTTTTAATTTTATTGCTTAAATCGCATTTTCTCGGCGAGCTGAGCGCTTTTTCTGAATTGTGCCGCTCCCGTCACTCTGGTTAGGTTGGCATCGAAAAAAACGCTCTCGGGTGCTTTAGAGTGCTGAGTTTATTACTGCGCATTAAGAAATGACCACCTCCAACGTTTGGTTTATGTTTTATAAGCATTTTTAATTTTATTGCTTAAATCGCATTTTCTCGGCGAGCTGAGCGCTTTTTCTGAATTGTGCCGCTCCCGTCACTCTGGTTAGGTTGGCATCGAAAAAAATGCTCTCGGGTGCTTTAGAGTGCCGAGTTTATTACTGCGCATTAAGAAATGACCACCTCCAACGTTTGGTTTATGTTTTATAAGCATTTTTAATTTTATTGCTTAAATCGCATTTTCTCGGCGAGCTGAGCACTTTTTCTGAATTGTGCCGCTCCCGTCACTCTGGTTAGGTTGGCATCGAAAAAAACGCTCTCGGGTGCTTTAGAGTGCCGAGTTATTCACTGCGCACGAAGAAATGACCACCTCCAACGTTTGGTTTATGTTTTATAAGCATTTTTAATTTTATTGCTTAAATCGCATTTTCTCGGCGAGCTGAGCGCTTTTTCTGAATTGTGCCGCTCCCGTCACTCTGGTTAGGTTGGCATCGAAAAAAACGCTCTCGGGTGCTTTAGAGTGCCGAGTTTATTACTGCGCATTAAGAAATGACCACCTCCAACGTTTGGTTTATGTTTTATAAGCATTTTTAATTTTATTGCTTAAATCGCATTTTCTCGGCGAGCTGAGCACTTTTTCTGAATTGTGCCGCTCCCGTCACTCTGGTTAGGTTGGCATCGAAAAAAACGCTCTCGGGTGCTTTAGAGTGCCGAGTTTATTACTGCGCATTAAGAAATGACCACCTCCAACGTTTGGTTTATGTTTTATAAGCATTTTTAATTTTATTGCTTAAATCGCATTTTCTCGGCGAGCTGAGCACTTTTTCTGAATTGTGCCGCTCCCGTCACTCTGGTTAGGTTGGCATCGAAAAGAACGCTCTCGGGTGCTTTAGAGTGCCGAGTTTATTACTGCGCATTAAGAAATGACCACCTCCAACGTTTGGTTTATGTTTTATAAGCATTTTTAATTTTATTGCTTAAATCGCATTTTCTCGGCGAGCTGAGCACTTTTTCTGAATTGTGCCGCTCCCGTCACTCTGGTTAGGTTGGCATCGAAAAAAACGCTCTCGGGTGCTTTAGAGTGCCGAGTTTATTACTGCGCATTAAGAAATGACCACCTCCAACGTTTGGTTTATGTTTTATAAGCATTTTTAATTTTATTGCTTAAATCGCATTTTCTCGGCGAGCTGAGCGCTTTTTCTGAATTGTGCCGCTCCCGTCACTCTGGTTAGGTTGGCATCGAAAAAAACGCTCCCGGGTGCTTTAGAGTGCCGAGTTATTCACTGCGCATGAAGAAATGACCACCTCCAACGTTTGGTTTATGTTTTATAAGCATTTTTAATTTTATTGCTTAAATCGCATTTTCTCGGCGAGCTGAGCACTTTTTCTGAATTGTGCCGCTCCCGTCACTCTGGTTAGGTTGGCATCGAAAAAAACGCTCTCGGGTGCTTTAGAGTGCCGAGTTTATTACTGCGCATTAAGAAATGACCACCTCCAACGTTTGGTTTATGTTTTATAAGCATTTTTAATTTTATTGCTTAAATCGCATTTTCTCGGCGAGCTGAGCACTTTTTCTGAATTGTGCCGCTCCCGTCACTCTGGTTAGGTTGGCATCGAAAAAAACGCTCTCGGGTGCTTTAGAGTGCCGAGTTTATCACTGCGCATGAAGAAATGACCACCTCCAACGTTTGGTTTATGTTTAATAAGCATTTTTAATTTTATTGCTTAAATCGCATTTTCTCGGCGAGCTGAGCACTTTTGCTGAATTGTGCCGCTCCCGTCACTCTGGTTAGGTTGGCATCGAAAAAAACGCTCTCGGGTGCTTTAGAGTGCCGACTTTATCACTGCGCATGAAGAAATGACCACCTCCAACGTTTGGTTTATGTTTTATAAGCATTTTTAATTTTATTGCTTAAATCGCATTTTCTCGGCGAGCTGAGCACTTTTTCTGAATTGTGCCGCTCCCGTCACTCTGGTTAGGTTGGCATCGAAAAAAACGCTCACGGGTGCTTTAGAGTGCCGAGTTTATTACTGCGCATTAAGAAATGACCACCTCCAACGTTTGGTTTATGTTTTATAAGCATTTTTAATTTTATTGCTTAAATCGCATTTTCTCGGCGAGCTGAGCACTTTTTCTGAATTGTGCCGCTCCCGTCACTCTGGTTAGGTTGGCATCGAAAAAAACGCTCTCGGGTGCTTTAGAGTGCCGAGTTATTCACTGCGCATGAAGAAATGACCACCTCCAACGTTTGGTTTATGTTTTATAAGCATTTTTAATTTTATTGCTTAAATCGCATTTTCTCGGCGAGCTGAGCGCTTTTTCTGAATTGTGCCGCTCCCGTAACTCTGGTTAGGTTGGCATCGAAAAAAACGCTCTCGGGTGCTTTAGAGTGCCGAGTTTATTACTGCGCATTAAGAAATGACCACCTCCAACGTTTGGTTTATGTTTTATAAGCATTTTTAATTTTATTGCTTAAATCGCATTTTCTCGGCGAGCTGAGCACTTTTTCTGAATTGTGCCGCTCCCGTCACTCTGGTTAGGTTGGCATCGAAAAAAACGCTCTCGGGTGCTTTAGAGTGCCGGGTTTATTACTGCGCATTAAGAAATGACCACCTCCAACGTTTGGTTTATGTTTTATAAGCATTTTTTATTTTATTGCTTAAATCGCATTTTCTCGGCGAGCTGAGCGCTTTTTCTGAATTGTGCCGCTCCCGTCACTCTGGTTAGGTTGGCATCGAAAAAAACGCTCTCGGGTGCTTTAGAGTGCCGAGTTTATCACTGCGCATGAAGAAATGACCACCTCCAACGTTTGGTTTATGTTTTATAAGCATTTTTAATTTTATTGCTTAAATCGCATTTTCTCGGCGAGCTGAGCGCTTTTTCTGAATTGTGCCGCTCCCGTAACTCTGGTTAGGTTGGCATCGAAAAAAACGCTCTCGGGTGCTTTAGAGTGCCGAGTTTATCACTGCGCATGAAGAAATGACCACTTCCAACGTTTGGTTTATGTTTTATAAGCATTTTTAATTTTATTGCTTAAATCGCATTTTCTCGGCGAGCTGAGCACTTTTTCTGAATTGTGCCGCTCCCGTCACTCTGGTTAGGTTGGCATCGAAAAAAACGCTCTCGGGTGCTCTAGAATGCCGAGTTTATTACTGCGCATTAAGAAATGACCACCTCCAACGTTTGGTTTATGTTTTATAAGCATTTTTAATTTTATTGCTTAAATCGCATTTTCTCGGCGAGCTGAGCACTTTTTCTGAATTGTGCCGCTCCCGTCACTCTGGTTAGGTTGGCATCGAAAAAAACCATCTCGGGTGCTTTAGAGTGCCGAGTTTATTACTGCGCATTAAGAAATGACCACCTCCAACGTTTGGTTTATGTTTTATAAGCATTTTTAATTTTATTGCTTAAATCGCATTTTCTCGGCGAGCTGAGCACTTTTTCTGAATTGTGCCGCTCCCGTCACTCTGGTTAGGTTGGCATCGAAAAAAACGCTCTCGGGTGCTTTAGAGTGCCGAGTTATTCACTGCGCATGAAGAAATGACCACCTCCAACGTTTGGTTTATGTTTTATAAGCATTTTTAATTTTATTGCTTAAATCGCATTTTCTCGGCGAGCTGAGCACTTTTTCTGAATTGTGCCGCTCCCGTCACTCTGGTTAGGTTGGCATCGAAAAAAACGCTCTCGGGTGCTTTAGAGTGCCGAGTTATTCACTGCGCATGAAGAAATGACCACCTCCAATGTTTGGTTTATGTTTAATAAGCATTTTTAATTTTATTGCTTAAATCGCATTTTCTCGGCGAGCTGAGCGCTTTTTCTGAATTGTGCCGCTCCCGTCACTCTGGTTAGGTTGGCATCGAAAAAAACGCTCTCGGGTGCTTTAGAGTGCCGAGTTATTCACTGCGCATGAAGAAATGACCACCTCCAACGTTTGGTTTATGTTTAATAAGCATTTTTAATTTTATTGCTTAAATCGCATTTTCTCGGCGAGCTGAGCACTTTTTCTGAATTGTGCCGCTCCCGTCACTCTGGTTAGGTTGGCATCGAAAAAAACGCTCTCGGGTGCTTTAGAGTGCCGAGTTTATTACTGCGCATTAAGAAATGACCACCTCCAACGTTTGGTTTATGTTTTATAAGCATTTTTAATTTTATTGCTTAAATCGCATTTTCTCGGCGAGCTGAGCACTTTTTCTGAATTGTGCCGCTCCCGTCACTCTGGTTAGGTTGGCATCGAAAAAAACGCTCTCGGGTGCTTTAGAGTGCCGAGTTTATTACTGCGCATTAAGAAATGACCACCTCCAACGTTTGGTTTATGTTTTATAAGCATTTTTAATTTTATTGCTTAAATCGCATTTTCTCGGCGAGCTGAGCACTTTTTCTGAATTGTGCCGCTCCCGTCACTCTGGTTAGGTTGGCATCGAAAAAAACGCTCTCGGGTGCTTTAGAGTGCCGAGTTATTCACTGCGCATGAAGAAATGACCACCTCCAACGTTTGGTTTATGTTTAATAAGCATTTTTAATTTTATTGCTTGAATCGCATTTTTTTGGCGAGCTGAGCACTTTTTCTGAATTGTGCCGCTCCCGTCACTCTGGTTAGGTTGGCATCGAAAAAAACGCTCTCGGGTGCTTTAGAGTGCCGAGTTTATTACTGCGCATTAAGAAATGACCACCTCCAACGTTCGGTTTATGTTTTATAAGCATTTTTAATTTTATTGCTTAAATCGCATTTTCTCGGCGAGCTGAGCGCTTTTTCTGAATTGTGCCGCTCCCGTCACTCTGGTTAGGTTGGCATCGAAAAAAACGCTTTCGGGTGCTTTAGAGTGCCGAGTTATTCACTGCGCATGAAGAAATGACCACCTCCAACGTTTGGTTTATGTTTAATAAGCATTTTTAATTTTATTGCTTAAATCGCATTTTCTCGGCGAGCTGAGCACTTTTTCTGAATTGTGCCGCTCCCGTCACTCTGGTTAGGTTGGCATCGAAAAAAACGCTCTCGGGTGCTTTAGAGTGCCGAGTTTATTACTGCGCATTAAGAAATGACCACCTCCAACGTTTGGTTTATGTTTTATAAGCATTTTTAATTTTATTGCTTAAATCGCATTTTCTCGGCGAGCTGAGCACTTTTTCTGAATTGTGCCGCTCCCGTCACTCTGGTTAGGTTGGCATCGAAAAAAACGCTCTCGGGTGCTTTAGAGTGCCGAGTTTATCACTGCGCATGAAGAAATGACCACCTCCAACGTTTGGTTTATGTTTAATAAGCATTTTTAATTTTATTGCTTAAATCGCATTTTCTCGGCGAGCTGAGCACTTTTTCTGAATTGTGCCGCTCCCGTCACTCTGGTTAGGTTGGCATCGAAAAAAACGCTCTCGGGTGCTTTAGAGTGCCGAGTTATTCACTGCGCATGAAGAAATGACCACCTCCAACGTTTGGTTTATGTTTAATAAGCATTTTTAATTTTATTGCTTAAATCGCATTTTCTCGGCGAGCTGAGCACTTTTTCTGAATTGTGCCGCTCCCGTCACTCTGGTTAGGTTGGCATCGAAAAAAACGCTATCGGGTGCTTTAGAGTGCCGAGTTATTCACTGCGCATGAAGAAATGACCACCTCCAACGTTTGGTTTATGTTTTATAAGCATTTTTAATTTTATTGCTTAAATCGCATTTTCTCGGCGAGCTGAGCACTTTTTCTGAATTGTGCCGCTCCCGTCACTCTGGTTAGGTTGGCATCGAAAAAAACGCTCTCGGGTGCTTTAGAGTGCCGAGTTATTCACTGCGCATGAAGAAATGACCACCTCCAACGTTTGGTTTATGTTTTATAAGCATTTTTAATTTTATTGCTTAAATCGCATTTTCTCGGCGAGCTGAGCACTTTTTCTGAATTGTGCCGCTCCCGTCACTCTGGTTAGGTTGGCATCGAAAAAAACGCTCTCGGGTGCTTTAGAGTGCCGAGTTTATTACTGCGCATTAAGAAATGACCACCTCCAACGTTTGGTTTATGTTTTATAAGCATTTTTAATTTTATTGCTTAAATCGCATTTTCTCGGCGAGCTGAGCACTTTTTCTGAATTGTGCCGCTCCCGTCACTCTGGTTAGGTTGGCATCGAAAAAAACGCTCTCGGGTGCTTTAGAGTTCCCAGTTATTCACTGCGCATGAAGAAATGACCACCTCCAACGTTTGGTTTATGTTTAATAAGCATTTTTAATTTTATTGCTTGAATCGCATTTTCTCGGCGAGCTGAGCACTTTTTCTGAATTGTGCCGCTCCCGTCACTCTGGTTAGGTTGGCATCGAAAAAAACGCTCTCGGGTGCTTTAGAGTGCCGAGTTTATTACTGCGCATTAAGAAATGACCACCTCCAACGTTTGGTTTATGTTTTATAAGCATTTTTAATTTTATTGCTTAAATCGCATTTTCTCGGCGAGCTGAGCACTTTTTCTGAATTGTGCCGCTCCCGTCACTCTGGTTAGGTTGGCATCGAAAAAAACGCTCTCGGGTGCTTTAGAGTTCCCAGTTATTCACTGCGCATGAAGAAATGACCACCTCCAACGTTTGGTTTATGTTTAATAAGCATTTTTAATTTTATTGCTTGAATCGCATTTTCTCGGCGAGCTGAGCACTTTTTCTGAATTGTGCCGCTCCCGTCACTCTGGTTAGGTTGGCATCGAAAAAAACGCTCTCGGGTGCTTTAGAGTGCCGAGTTTATCACTGCGCATGAAGAAATGACCACCTCCAACGTTTGGTTTATGTTTTATAAGCATTTTTAATTTTATTGCTTAAATCGCATTTTCTCGGGGAGCTGAGCACTTTTTCTGAATTGTGCCGCTCCCGTCACTCTGGTTAGGTTGGCATCGAAAAAAACGCTCACGGGTGCTTTAGAGTGCCGAGTTTATTACTGCGCATTAAGAAATGACCACCTCCAACGTTTGGTTTATGTTTTATAAGCATTTTTAATTTTATTGCTTAAATCGCATTTTCTCGGCGAGCTGAGCACTTTTTCTGAATTGTGCCGCTCCCGTCACTCTGGTTAGGTTGGCATCGAAAAAAACGCTCTCGGGTGCTTTAGAGTGCCGAGTTATTCACTGCGCATGAAGAAATGACCACCTCCAACGTTTGGTTTATGTTTTATAAGCATTTTTAATTTTATTGCTTAAATCGCATTTTCTCGGCGAGCTGAGCGCTTTTTCTGAATTGTGCCGCTCCCGTAACTCTGGTTAGGTTGGCATCGAAAAAAACGCTCTCGGGTGCTTTAGAGTGCCGAGTTTATTACTGCGCATTAAGAAATGACCACCTCCAACGTTTGGTTTATGTTTTATAAGCATTTTTAATTTTATTGCTTAAATCGCATTTTCTCGGCGAGCTGAGCACTTTTTCTGAATTGTGCCGCTCCCGTCACTCTGGTTAGGTTGGCATCGAAAAAAACGCTCTCGGGTGCTTTAGAGTGCCGAGTTTATTACTGCGCATTAAGAAATGACCACCTCCAACGTTTGGTTTATGTTTTATAAGCATTTTTAATTTTATTGCTTAAATCGCATTTTCTCGGCGAGCTGAGCACTTTTTCTGAATTGTGCCGCTCCCGTCACTCTGGTTAGGTTGGCATCGAAAAAAACGCTCACGGGTGCTTTAGAGTGCCGAGTTTATTACTGCGCATTAAGAAATGACCACCTCCAACGTTTGGTTTATGTTTTATAAGCATTTTTAATTTTATTGCTTAAATCGCATTTTCTCGGCGAGCTGAGCACTTTTTCTGAATTGTGCCGCTCCCGTCACTCTGGTTAGGTTGGCATCGAAAAAAACGCTCTCGGGTGCTTTAGAGTGCCGAGTTATTCACTGCGCATGGAGAAATGACCACCTCCAACGTTTGGTTTATGTTTTATAAGCATTTTTAATTTTATTGCTTAAATCGCATTTTCTCGGCGAGCTGAGCGCTTTTTCTGAATTGTGCCGCTCCCGTCACTCTGGTTAGGTTGGCATCGAAAAAAACGCTCTCGGGTGCTTTAGAGTGCTGAGTTTATTACTGCGCATTAAGAAATGACCACCTCCAACGTTTGGTTTATGTTTTATAAGCATTTTTAATTTTATTGCTTAAATCGCATTTTCTCGGCGAGCTGAGCGCTTTTTCTGAATTGTGCCGCTCCCGTCACTCTGGTTAGGTTGGCATCGAAAAAAACGCTCTCGGGTGCTTTAGAGTGCCGAGTTTATTACTGCGCATTAAGAAATGACCACCTCCAACGTTTGGTTTATGTTTTATAAGCATTTTTAATTTTATTGCTTAAATCGCATTTTCTCGGCGAGCTGAGCGCTTTTTCTGAATTGTGCCGCTCCCGTAACTCTGGTTAGGTTGGCATCGAAAAAAACGCTCTCGGGTGCTTTAGAGTGCCGAGTTTATTACTGCGCATTAAGAAATGACCACCTCCAACGTTGGGTTTATGTTTTATAAGCATTTTTAATTTTATTGCTTAAATCGCATTTTCTCGGCGAGCTGAGCACTTTTTCTGAATTGTGCCGCTCCCGTCACTCTGGTTAGGTTGGCATCGAAAAAAACGCTCTCGGGTGCTTTAGAGTGCCGAGTTTATTACTGCGCATTAAGAAATGACCACCTCCAACGTTTGGTTTATGTTTTATAAGCATTTTTAATTTTATTGCTTAAATCGCATTTTCTCGGCGAGCTGAGCACTTTTTCTGAATTGTGCCGCTCCCGTCACTCTGGTTAGGTTGGCATCGAAAAAAACGCTCACGGGTGCTTTAGAGTGCCGAGTTTATTACTGCGCATTAAGAAATGACCACCTCCAACGTTTGGTTTATGTTTTATAAGCATTTTTAATTTTATTGCTTAAATCGCATTTTCTCGGCGAGCTGAGCACTTTTTCTGAATTGTGCCGCTCCCGTCACTCTGGTTAGGTTGGCATCGAAAAAAACGCTCTCGGGTGCTTTAGAGTGCCGAGTTATTCACTGCGCATGGAGAAATGACCACCTCCAACGTTTGGTTTATGTTTTATAAGCATTTTTAATTTTATTGCTTAAATCGCATTTTCTCGGCGAGCTGAGCACTTTTTCTGAATTGTGCCGCTCCCGTCACTCTGGTTAGGTTGGCATCGAAAAAAACGCTCTCGGGTGCTTTAGAGTGCCGAGTTTATCACTGCGCATGAAGAAATGACCACCTCCAACGTTTGGTTTATGTTTAATAAGCATTTTTAATTTTATTGCTTAAATCGCATTTTCTCGGCGAGCTGAGCACTTTTTCTGAATTGTGCCGCTCCCGTCACTCTGGTTAGGTTGGCATCGAAAAAAACGCTATCGGGTGCTTTAGAGTGCCGAGTTATTCACTGCGCATGAAGAAATGACCACCTCCAACGTTTGGTTTATGTTTAATAAGCATTTTTAATTTTATTGCTTAAATCGCATTTTCTCGGCGAGCTGAGCACTTTTTCTGAATTGTGCCGCTCCCGTCACTCTGGTTAGGTTGGCATCGAAAAAAACGCTCTCGGGTGCTTTAGAGTGCCGAGTTTATTACTGCGCATTAAGAAATGACCACCTCCAACGTTTGGTTTATGTTTTATAAGCATTTTTAATTTTATTGCTTAAATCGCATTTTCTCGGCGAGCTGAGCACTTTTTCTGAATTGTGCCGCTCCCGTCACTCTGGTTAGGTTGGCATCGAAAAAAACGCTCTCGGGTGCTTTAGAGTGCCGAGTTTATTACTGCGCATTAAGAAATGACCACCTCCAACGTTTGGTTTATGTTTTATAAGCATTTTTAATTTTATTGCTTAAATCGCATTTTCTCGGCGAGCTGAGCACTTTTTCTGAATTGTGCCGCTCCCGTCACTCTGGTTAGGTTGGCATCGAAAAAAACGCTCTCGGGTGCTTTAGAGTGCCGAGTTTATTACTGCGCATTAAGAAATGACCACCTCCAACGTTTGGTTTATGTTTTATAAGCATTTTTAATTTTATTGCTTAAATCGCATTTTCTCGGCGAGCTGAGCACTTTTTCTGAATTGTGCCGCTCCCGTCACTCTGGTTAGGTTGGCATCGAAAAAAACGCTCTCGGGTGCTTTAGAGTGCCGAGTTTATTACTGCGCATTAAGAAATGACCACCTCCAACGTTTGGTTTATGTTTTATAAGCATTTTTAATTTTATTGCTTAAATCGCATTTTCTCGGCGAGCTGAGCACTTTTTCTGAATTGTGCCGCTCCCGTCACTCTGGTTAGGTTGGCATCGAAAAAAACGCTCTCGGGTGCTTTAGAGTGCCGAGTTTATTACTGCGCATTAAGAAATGACCACCTCCAACGTTTGGTTTATGTTTTATAAGCATTTTTAATTTTATTGCTTAAATCGCATTTTCTCGGCGAGCTGAGCGCTTTTTCTGAATTGTGCCGCTCCCGTCACTCTGGTTAGGTTGGCATCGAAAAAAACGCTCTCGGGTGCTTTAGAGTGCCGAGTTATTCACTGCGCATGAAGAAATGACCACCTCCAACGTTTGGTTTATGTTTAATAAGCATTTTTAATTTTATTGCTTAAATCGCATTTTCTCGGCGAGCTGAGCACTTTTTCTGAATTGTGCCGCTCCCGTCACTCTGGTTAGGTTGGCATCGAAAAAAACGCTCTCGGGTGCTCTAGAGTGCCGAGTTTATTACTGCGCATTAAGAAATGACCACCTCCAACGTTTGGTTTATGTTTTATAAGCATTTTTAATTTTATTGCTTAAATCGCATTTTCTCGGCGAGCTGAGCACTTTTTCTGAATTGTGCCGCTCCCGTCACTCTGGTTAGGTTGGCATCGAAAAAAACGCTCTCGGGTGCTTTAGAGTGCCGAGTTTATTACTGCGCATTAAGAAATGACCACCTCCAACGTTTGGTTTATGTTTTATAAGCATTTTTAATTTTATTGCTTAAATCGCATTTTCTCGGCGAGCTGAGCACTTTTTCTGAATTGTGCCGCTCCCGTCACTCTGGTTAGGTTGGCATCGAAAAAAACGCTCTCGGGTGCTTTGGAGTGCCGAGTTAATCACTGCGCATGAAGAAATGACCACCTCCAACGTTTGGTTTATGTTTTATAAGCATTTTTAATTTTATTGCTTAAATCGCATTTTCTCGGCGAGCTGAGCGCTTTTTCTGAATTGTGCCGCTCCCGTCACTCTGGTTAGGTTGGCATCGAAAAAAACGCTCTCGGGTGCTTTAGAGTGCCGAGTTATTCACTGCGCATGAAGAAATGACCACCTCCAATGTTTGGTTTATGTTTAATAAGCATTTTTAATTTTATTGCTTAAATCGCATTTTCTCGGCGAGCTGAGCACTTTTTCTGAATTGTGCCGCTCCCGTCACTCTGGTTAGGTTGGCATCGAAAAAAACGCTCTCGGGTGCTTTAGAGTGCCGAGTTTATTACTGCGCATTAAGAAATGACCACCTCCAACGTTTGGTTTATGTTTTATAAGCATTTTTAATTTTATTGCTTAAATCGCATTTTCTCGGCGAGCTGAGCACTTTTTCTGAATTGTGCCGCTCCCGTCACTCTGGTTAGGTTGGCATCGAAAAAAAACGCTCTCGGGTGCTTTAGAGTGCCGAGTTTATTACTGCGCATTAAGAAATGACCACCTCCAACGTTTGGTTTATGTTTTATAAGCATTTTTAATTTTATTGCTTAAATCGCATTTTCTCGGCGAGCTGAGCGCTTTTTCTGAATTGTGCCGCTCCCGTCACTCTGGTTAGGTTGGCATCGAAAAAAACGCTCTCGGGTGCTTTAGAGTGCTGAGTTTATTACTGCGCATTAAGAAATGACCACCTCCAACGTTTGGTTTATGTTTAATAAGCATGTTTAATTTTATTGCTTAAATCGCATTTTCTCGGCGAGCTGAGCACTTTTTCTGAATTGTGCCGCTCCCGTCACTCTGGTTAGGTTGGCATCGAAAAAAACGCTCTCGGGTGCTTTAGAGTGCCGAGTTTATTACTGCGCATTAAGAAATGACCACCTCCAACGTTTGGTTTATGTTTTATAAGCATTTTTAATTTTATTGCTTAAATCGCATTTTCTCGGCGAGCTGAGCACTTTTTCTGAATTGTGCCGCTCCCGTCACTCTGGTTAGGTTGGCATCGAAAAAAACGCTCTCGGGTGCTTTAGAGTGCCGAGTTTATTACTGCGCATTAAGAAATGACCACCTCCAACGTTTGGTTTATGTTTTATAAGCATTTTTAATTTTATTGCTTAAATCGCATTTTCTCGGCGAGCTGAGCACTTTTTCTGAATTGTGCCGCTCCCGTCACTTGGCATCGAAAAAAACGCTCTCGGGTGCTTTAGAGTGCCGAGTTATTCACTGCGCATGAAGAAATGACCACCTCCAACGTTTGGTTTATGTTTTATAAGCATTTTTAATTTTATTGCTTAAATCGCATTTTCTCGGCGAGCTGAGCGCTTTTTCTGAATTGTGCCGCTCCCGTCACTCTGGTTAGGTTGGGCATCGAAAAAACGCTCTCGGGTGCTTTAGAGTGCTGAGTTATTACTGCGCATTAAGAAATGACCACCTCCAACGTTTGGTTTATGTTTTATAAGCATTTTTAATTTTATTGCTTAAATCGCATTTTCTCGGCGAGCTGAGCGCTTTTTCTGAATTGTGCCGCTCCCGTCACTCTGGTTAGGTTGGCATCGAAAAAAACGCTCTCGGGTGCTTTAGAGTGCCGAGTTTATTACTGCGCATTAAGAAATGACCACCTCCAACGTTTGGTTTATGTTTTATAAGCATTTTTAATTTTATTGCTTAAATCGCATTTTCTCGGCGAGCTGAGCACTTTTTCTGAATTGTGCCGCTCCCGTCACTCTGGTTAGGTTGGCATCGAAAAAAACGCTCTCGGGTGCTTTAGAGTGCCGAGTTATTCACTGCGCACGAAGAAATGACCACCTCCAACGTTTGGTTTATGTTTTATAAGCATTTTTAATTTTATTGCTTAAATCGCATTTTCTCGCGAGCTGAGCGCTTTTTCTGAATTGTGCCGCTCCCGTCACTCTGGTTAGGTTGGCATCGAAAAAAACGCTCTCGGGTGCTTTAGAGTGCCGAGTTTATTACTGCGCATTAAGAAATGACCACCTCCAACGTTTGGTTTATGTTTTATAAGCATTTTTAATTTTATTGCTTAAATCGCATTTTCTCGGCGAGCTGAGCACTTTTTCTGAATTGTGCCGCTCCCGTCACTCTGGTTAGGTTGGCATCGAAAAAAACGCTCTCGGGTGCTTTAGAGTGCCGAGTTTATTACTGCGCATTAAGAAATGACCACCTCCAACGTTTGGTTTATGTTTTATAAGCATTTTTAATTTTATTGCTTAAATCGCATTTTCTCGGCGAGCTGAGCACTTTTTCTGAATTGTGCCGCTCCCGTCACTCTGGTTAGGTTGGCATCGAAAAAAACGCTCTCGGGTGCTTTAGAGTGCCGAGTTTATTACTGCGCATTAAGAAATGACCACCTCCAACGTTTGGTTTATGTTTTATAAGCATTTTTAATTTTATTGCTTAAATCGCATTTTCTCGGCGCGAGCTGAGCACTTTTTCTGAATTGTGCCGCTCCCGTCACTCTGGTTAGGTTGGCATCGAAAAAAACGCTCTCGGGTGCTTTAGAGTGCCGAGTTTATTACTGCGCATTAAGAAATGACCACCTCCAACGTTTGGTTTATGTTTTATAAGCATTTTTAATTTTATTGCTTAAATCGCATTTTCTCGGCGAGCTGAGCGCTTTTTCTGAATTGTGCCGCTCCCGTCACTCTGGTTAGGTTGGCATCGAAAAAAACGCTCCCGGGTGCTTTAGAGTGCCGAGTTATTCACTGCGCATGAAGAAATGACCACCTCCAACGTTTGGTTTATGTTTTATAAGCATTTTTAATTTTATTGCTTAAATCGCATTTTCTCGGCGAGCTGAGCACTTTTTCTGAATTGTGCCGCTCCCGTCACTCTGGTTAGGTTGGCATCGAAAAAAACGCTCTCGGGTGCTTTAGAGTGCCGAGTTTATTACTGCGCATTAAGAAATGACCACCTCCAACGTTTGGTTTATGTTTTATAAGCATTTTTAATTTTATTGCTTAAATCGCATTTTCTCGGCGAGCTGAGCACTTTTTCTGAATTGTGCCGCTCCCGTCACTCTGGTTAGGTTGGCATCGAAAAAAACGCTCTCGGGTGCTTTAGAGTGCCGAGTTTATCACTGCGCATGAAGAAATGACCACCTCCAACGTTTGGTTTATGTTTAATAAGCATTTTTAATTTTATTGCTTAAATCGCATTTTCTCGGCGAGCTGAGCACTTTTTCTGAATTGTGCCGCTCCCGTCACTCTGGTTAGGTTGGCATCGAAAAAAACGCTCTCGGGTGCTTTAGAGTGCCGACTTTATCACTGCGCATGAAGAAATGACCACCTCCAACGTTTGGTTTATGTTTTATAAGCATTTTTAATTTTATTGCTTAAATCGCATTTTCTCGGCGAGCTGAGCACTTTTTCTGAATTGTGCCGCTCCCGTCACTCTGGTTAGGTTGGCATCGAAAAAAACGCTCACGGGTGCTTTAGAGTGCCGAGTTTATTACTGCGCATTAAGAAATGACCACCTCCAACGTTTGGTTTATGTTTTATAAGCATTTTTAATTTTATTGCTTAAATCGCATTTTCTCGGCGAGCTGAGCACTTTTTCTGAATTGTGCCGCTCCCGTCACTCTGGTTAGGTTGGCATCGAAAAAAACGCTCTCGGGTGCTTTAGAGTGCCGAGTTATTCACTGCGCATTAAGAAATGACCACCTCCAACGTTTGGTTTATGTTTTATAAGCATTTTTAATTTTATTGCTTAAATCGCATTTTCTCGGCGAGCTGAGCACTTTTTCTGAATTGTGCCGCTCCCGTCACTCTGGTTAGGTTGGCATCGAAAAAAACGCTCTCGGGTGCTTTAGAGTGCCGAGTTATTCACTGCGCATGAAGAAATGACCACCTCCAACGTTTGGTTTATGTTTAATAAGCATTTTTAATTTTATTGCTTAAATCGCATTTTCTCGGCGAGCTGAGCACTTTTTCTGAATTGTGCCGCTCCCGTCACTCTGGTTAGGTTGGCATCGAAAAAAACGCTATCGGGTGCTTTAGAGTGCCGAGTTATTCACTGCGCATGAAGAAATGACCACCTCCAACGTTTGGTTTATGTTTAATAAGCATTTTTAATTTTATTGCTTAAATCGCATTTTCTCGGCGAGCTGAGCACTTTTTCTGAATTGTGCCGCTCCCGTCACTCTGGTTAGGTTGGCATCGAAAAAAACGCTCTCGGGTGCTTTAGAGTGCCGAGTTTATTACTGCGCATTAAGAAATGACCACCTCCAACGTTTGGTTTATGTTTTATAAGCATTTTTAATTTTATTGCTTAAATCGCATTTTCTCGGCGAGCTGAGCACTTTTTCTGAATTGTGCCGCTCCCGTCACTCTGGTTAGGTTGGCATCGAAAAAAACGCTCTCGGGTGCTTTAGAGTGCCGAGTTTATTACTGCGCATTAAGAAATGACCACCTCCAACGTTTGGTTTATGTTTTATAAGCATTTTTAATTTTATTGCTTAAATCGCATTTTCTCGGCGAGCTGAGCACTTTTTCTGAATTGTGCCGCTCCCGTCACTTGGCATCGAAAAAAACGCTCTCGGGTGCTTTAGAGTGCCGAGTTATTCACTGCGCATGAAGAAATGACCACCTCCAACGTTTGGTTTATGTTTTATAAGCATTTTTAATTTTATTGCTTAAATCGCATTTTCTCGGCGAGCTGAGCGCTTTTTCTGAATTGTGCCGCTCCCGTCACTCTGGTTAGGTTGGCATCGAAAAAAACGCTCTCGGGTGCTTTAGAGTGCCGAGTTTATTACTGCGCATTAAGAAATGACCACCTCCAACGTTTGGTTTATGTTTTATAAGCATTTTTAATTTTATTGCCTAAATCGCATTTTCTCGGCGAGCTGAGCACTTTTTCTGAATTGTGCCGCTCCCGTCACTCTGGTTAGGTTGGCATCGAAAAAAACGCTCTCGGGTGCTTTAGAGTGCCGAGTTTATTACTGCGCATTAAGAAATGACCACCTCCAACGTTTGGTTTATGTTTTATAAGCATTTTTAATTTTATTGCTTAAATCGCATTTTCTCGGCGAGCTGAGCACTTTTTCTGAATTGTGCCGCTCCCGTCACTCTGGTTAGGTTGGCATCGAAAAAAACGCTCTCGGGTGCTTTAGAGTGCCGAGTTATTCACTGCGCACGAAGAAATGACCACCTCCAACCTTTGGTTTATGTTTTATAAGCATTTTTAATTTTATTGCTTAAATCGCATTTTCTCGGCGAGCTGAGCGCTTTTTCTGGATTGTGCCGCTCCCGTCACTCTGGTTAGGTTGGCATCGAAAAAAACGCTCTCGGGTGCTTTAGAGTGCCGAGTTTATTACTGCGCATTAAGAAATGACCACCTCCAACGTTTGGTTTATGTTTTATAAGCATTTTTAATTTTATTGCTTAAATCGCATTTTCTCGGCGAGCTGAGCACTTTTTCTGAATTGTGCCGCTCCCGTCACTCT
This sequence comes from Syngnathus typhle, assembly GCF_033458585.1. Lineage (NCBI taxonomy): Eukaryota > Metazoa > Chordata > Actinopteri > Syngnathiformes > Syngnathidae > Syngnathus > Syngnathus typhle. The sequence goes on along the minus strand of NW_026871985.1, from coordinate 149,618 downwards.
GGTTAGGTTGGCATCGAAAAAAACGCTCTCGGGTGCTTTAGAGTGCCGAGTTTATTACTGCGCATTAAGAAATGACCACCTCCAACGTTTGGTTTATGTTTTATAAGCATTTTTAATTTTATTGCTTAAATCGCATTTTCTCGGCGAGCTGAGCACTTTTTCTGAATTGTGCCGCTCCCGTCACTCTGGTTAGGTTGGCATCGAAAAAAACGCTTTTGGGTGCTTTAGAGTGCCGAGTTATTCACTGCGCATGAAGAAATGACCACCTCCAACGTTTGGTTTATGTTTAATAAGCATTTTTAATTTTATTGCTTAAATCGCATTTTCTCGGCGAGCTGAGCACTATTTCTGAATTGTGCCGCTCCCGTCACTCTGGTTAGGTTGGCATCGAAAAAAACGCTCTCGGGTGCTTTAGAGTGCCGAGTTTATTACTGCGCATTAAGAAATGACCACCTCCAACGTTTGGTTTATGTTTTATAAGCATTTTTAATTTTATTGCTTAAATCGCATTTTCTCGGCGAGCTGAGCACTTTTTCTGAATTGTGCCGCTCCCGTCACTCTGGTTAGGTTGGCATCGAAAAAAACGCTCTCGGGTGCTTTAGAGTGCCGAGTTTATTACTGCGCATTAAGAAATGACCACCTCCAACGTTTGGTTTATGTTTTATAAGCATTTTTAATTTTATTGCTTAAATCGCATTTTCTCGGCGAGCTGAGCGCTTTTTCTGAATTGTGCCGCTCCCGTCACTCTGGTTAGGTTGGCATCGAAAAAAACGCTCTCGGGTGCTTTAGAGTGCCGAGTTATTCACTGCGCATGAAGAAATGACCACCTCCAACGTTTGGTTTATGTTTAATAAGCATTTTTAATTTTATTGCTTAAATCGCATTTTCTCGGCGAGCTGAGCACTTTTTCTGAATTGTGCCGCTCCCGTCACTCTGGTTAGGTTGGCATCGAAAAAAACGCTCTCGGGTGCTTTAGAGTGCCGAGTTTATTACTGCGCATTAAGAAATGACCACCTCCAACGTTTGGTTTATGTTTTATAAGCATTTTTAATTTTATTGCTTAAATCGCATTTTCTCGGCGAGCTGAGCGCTTTTTCTGAATTGTGCCGCTCCCGTCACTCTGGTTAGGTTGGCATCGAAAAAAACGCTCTCGGGTGCTTTAGAGTGCCGAGTTATTCACTGCGCATGAAGAAAGGACCACCTCCAACGTTTGGTTTATGTTTAATAAGCATTTTTAATTTTATTGCTTAAATCGCATTTTCTCGGCGAGCTGAGCACTTTTTCTGAATTGTGCCGCTCCCGTCACTCTGGTTAGGTTGGCATCGAAAAAAACGCTCTCGGGTGCTTTAGATGACCACCTCCAACGTTTGGTTTATGTTTTATAAGCATTTTTAATTTTATTGCTTAAATCGCATTTTCTCGGCGAGCTGAGCACTTTTTCTGAATTGTGCCGCTCCCGTCACTCTGGTTAGGTTGGCATCGAAAAAAACGCTCTCGGGTGCTTTAGAGTGCCGAGTTTATCACTGCGCATGAAGAAATGACCACCTCCAACGTTTGGTTTATGTTTTATAAGCATTTTTAATTTTATTGCTTAAATCGCATTTTCTCGGCGAGCTGAGCGCTTTTTCTGAATTGTGCCGCTCCCGTCACTCTGGTTAGGTTGGCATCGAAAAAAACGCTCTCGGGTGCTTTAGAGTGCCGAGTTTATCACTGCGCATGAAGAAATGACCACTTCCAACGTTTGGTTTATGTTTTATAAGCATTTTTAATTTTATTGCTTAAATCGCATTTTCTCGGCGAGCTGAGCACTTTTTCTGAATTGTGCCGCTCCCGTCACTCTGGTTAGGTTGGCATCGAAAAAAACGCTCTCGGGTGCTTTAGAGTGCCGAGTTATTCACTGCGCATGGAGAAATGACCACCTCCAACGTTTGGTTTATGTTTTATAAGCATTTTTAATTTTATTGCTTAAATCGCATTTTCTCGGCGAGCTGAGCGCCTTTTCTGAATTGTGCCGCTCCCGTAACTCTGGTTAGGTTGGCATCGAAAAAAACGCTCTCGGGTGCTTTAGAGTGCCGAGTTTATTACTGCGCATTAAGAAATGACCACCTCCAACGTTTGGTTTATGTTTTATAAGCATTTTTAATTTTATTGCTTAAATCGCATTTTCTCGGCGAGCTGAGCACTTTTTCTGAATTGTGCCGCTCCCGTCACTCTGGTTAGGTTGGCATCGAAAAAAACGCTCTCGGGTGCTTTAGAGTGCCGAGTTTATTACTGCGCATTAAGAAATGACCACCTCCAACGTTTGGTTTATGTTTTATAAGCATTTTTAATTTTATTGCTTAAATCGCATTTTCTCGGCGAGCTGAGCACTTTTTCTGAATTGTGCCGCTCCCGTCACTCTGGTTAGGTTGGCATCGAAAAAAACGCTCACGGGTGCTTTAGAGTGCCGAGTTTATTACTGCGCATTAAGAAATGACCACCTCCAACGTTTGGTTTATGTTTTATAAGCATTTTTAATTTTATTGCTTAAATCGCATTTTCTCGGCGAGCTGAGCACTTTTTCTGAATTGTGCCGCTCCCGTCACTCTGGTTAGGTTGGCATCGAAAAAAACGCTCTCGGGTGCTTTAGAGTGCCGAGTTATTCACTGCGCATGGAGAAATGACCACCTCCAACGTTTGGTTTATGTTTTATAAGCATTTTTAATTTTATTGCTTAAATCGCATTTTCTCGGCGAGCTGAGCACTTTTTCTGAATTGTGCCGCTCCCGTCACTCTGGTTAGGTTGGCATCGAAAAAAACGCTCTCGGGTGCTTTAGAGTGCCGAGTTTATCACTGCGCATGAAGAAATGACCACCTCCAACGTTTGGTTTATGTTTTATAAGCATTTTTAATTTTATTGCTTAAATCGCATTTTCTCGGCGAGCTGAGCGCTTTTTCTGAATTGTGCCGCTCCCGTCACTCTGGTTAGGTTGGCATCGAAAAAAACGCTCTCGGGTGCTTTAGAGTGCCGAGTTTATCACTGCGCATGAAGAAATGACCACCTCCAACGTTTGGTTTATGTTTTATAAGCATTTTTAATTTTATTGCTTAAATCGCATTTTCTCAGCGAGCTGAGCGCTTTTTCTGAATTGTGCCGCTCCCGTAACTCTGGTTAGGTTGGCATCGAAAAAAACGCTCTCGGGTGCTTTAGAGTGCCGAGTTTATCACTGCGCATGAAGAAATGACCACTTCCAACGTTTGGTTTATGTTTTATAAGCATTTTTAATTTTATTGCTTAAATCGCATTTTCTCGGCGAGCTGAGCACTTTTTCTGAATTGTGCCGCTCCCGTCACTCTGGTTAGGTTGGCATCGAAAAAAACGCTCTCGGGTGCTCTAGAGTGCCGAGTTTATTACTGCGCATTAAGAAATGACCACCTCCAACGTTTGGTTTATGTTTTATAAGCATTTTTAATTTTATTGCTTAAATCGCATTTTCTCGGCGAGCTGAGCACTTTTTCTGAATTGTGCCGCTCCCGTCACTCTGGTTAGGTTGGCATCGAAAAAAACGCTCTCGGGTGCTTTAGAGTGCCGAGTTTATTACTGCGCATTAAGAAATGACCACCTCCAACGTTTGGTTTATGTTTTATAAGCATTTTTAATTTTATTGCTTAAATCGCATTTTCTCGGCGAGCTGAGCACTTTTTCTGAATTGTGCCGCTCCCGTCACTCTGGTTAGGTTGGCATCGAAAAAAACGCTCTCGGGTGCTTTAGAGTGCCGAGTTATTCACTGCGCATGAAGAAATGACCACCTCCAACGTTTGGTTTATGTTTTATAAGCATTTTTAATTTTATTGCTTAAATCGCATTTTCTCGGCGAGCTGAGCACTTTTTCTGAATTGTGCCGCTCCCGTCACTCTGGTTAGGTTGGCATCGAAAAAAACGCTCTCGGGTGCTTTAGAGTGCCGAGTTTATCACTGCGCATGAAGAAATGACCACCTCCAACGTTTGGTTTATGTTTTATAAGCATTTTTAATTTTATTGCTTAAATCGCATTTTCTCGGAGAGCTGAGCGCTTTTTCTGAATTGTGCCGCTCCCGTCACTCTGGTTAGGTTGGCATCGAAAAAAACGCTCTCGGGTGCTTTAGAGTGCCGAGTTATTCACTGCGCATGAAGAAATGACCACCTCCAACGTTTGGTTTATGTTTTATAAGCATTTTTAATTTTATTGCTTAAATCGCATTTTCTCGGCGAGCTGAGCACTTTTTCTGAATTGTGCCGCTCCCGTCACTCTGGTTAGGTTGGCATCGAAAAAAACGCTCTCGGGTGCTTTAGAGTGCCGAGTTTATCACTGCGCATGAAGAAATGACCACCTCCAACGTTTGGTTTATGTTTTATAAGCATTTTTAATTTTATTGCTTAAATCGCATTTTCTCGGCGAGCTGAGCGCTTTTTCTGAATTGTACCGCTCCCGTCTCTTGGCATCGAAAAAAACGCTCTCGGGTGCTTTAGAGTGCCGAGTTATTCACTGCGCATGAAGAAATGACCACCTCCAACGTTTGGTTTATGTTTTATAAGCATTTTTAATTTTATTGCTTAAATCGCATTTTCTCGGCGAGCTGAGCGCTTTTTCTGAATTGTGCCGCTCCCGTCACTCTGGTTAGGTTGGCATCGAAAAAAACGCTCTCGGGTGCTTTAGAGTGCTGAGTTTATTACTGCGCATTAAGAAATGACCACCTCCAACGTTTGGTTTATGTTTTATAAGCATTTTTAATTTTATTGCTTAAATCGCATTTTCTCGGCGAGCTGAGCGCTTTTTCTGAATTGTGCCGCTCCCGTCACTCTGGTTAGGTTGGCATCGAAAAAAACGCTCTCGGGTGCTTTAGAGTGCCGAGTTTATTACTGCGCATTAAGAAATGACCACCTCCAACGTTTGGTTTATGTTTTATAAGCATTTTTAATTTTATTGCTTAAATCGCATTTTCTCGGCGAGCTGAGCACTTTTTCTGAATTGTGCCGCTCCCGTCACTCTGGTTAGGTTGGCATCGAAAAAAACGCTCTCGGGTGCTTTAGAGTGCCGAGTTATTCACTGCGCACGAAGAAATGACCACCTCCAACGTTTGGTTTATGTTTTATAAGCATTTTTAATTTTATTGCTTAAATCGCATTTTCTCGGCGAGCTGAGCACTTTTTCTGAATTGTGCCGCTCCCGTCACTCTGGTTAGGTTGGCATCGAAAAAAACGCTCTCGGGTGCTTTAGAGTGCCGAGTTTATCACTGCGCATGAAGAAATGACCACCTCCAACGTTTGGTTTATGTTTAATAAGCATTTTTAATTTTATTGCTTAAATCGCATTTTCTCGGCGAGCTGAGCACTTTTTCTGAATTGTGCCGCTCCCGTCACTCTGGTTAGGTTGGCATCGAAAAAAACGCTCTCGGGTGCTTTAGAGTGCCGACTTTATCACTGCGCATGAAGAAATGACCACCTCCAACGTTTGGTTTATGTTTTATAAGCATTTTTAATTTTATTGCTTAAATCGCATTTTCTCGGCGAGCTGAGCACTTTTTCTGAATTGTGCCGCTCCCGTCACTCTGGTTAGGTTGGCATCGAAAAAAACGCTCACGGGTGCTTTAGAGTGCCGAGTTTATTACTGCGCATTAAGAAATGACCACCTCCAACGTTTGGTTTATGTTTTATAAGCATTTTTAATTTTATTGCTTAAATCGCATTTTCTCGGCGAGCTGAGCACTTTTTCTGAATTGTGCCGCTCCCGTCACTCTGGTCAGGTTGGCATCGAAAAAAACGCTCTCGGGTGCTTTAGAGTGCCGAGTTTATCACTGCGCATGAAGAAATGACCACTTCCAACGTTTGGTTTATGTTTTATAAGCATTTTTAATTTTATTGCTTAAATCGCATTTTCTCGGCGAGCTGAGCACTTTTTCTGAATTGTGCCGCTCCCGTCACTCTGGTTAGGTTGGCATCGAAAAAAACGCTCTCGGGTGCTCTAGAGTGCCGAGTTTATTACTGCGCATTAAGAAATGACCACCTCCAACGTTTGGTTTATGTTTTATAAGCATTTTTAATTTTATTGCTTAAATCGCATTTTCTCGGCGAGCTGAGCACTTTTTCTGAATTGTGCCGCTCCCGTCACTCTGGTTAGGTTGGCATCGAAAAAAACGCTCACGGGTGCTTTAGAGTGCCGAGTTTATTACTGCGCATTAAGAAATGACCACCTCCAACGTTTGGTTTATGTTTTATAAGCATTTTTAATTTTATTGCTTAAATCGCATTTTCTCGGCGAGCTGAGCACTTTTTCTGAATTGTGCCGCTCCCGTCACTCTGGTTAGGTTGGCATCGAAAAAAACGCTCTCGGGTGCTTTAGAGTGCCGAGTTATTCACTGCGCATGGAGAAATGACCACCTCCAACGTTTGGTTTATGTTTTATAAGCATTTTTAATTTTATTGCTTAAATCGCATTTTCTCGGCGAGCTGAGCACTTTTTCTGAATTGTGCCGCTCCCGTCACTCTGGTTAGGTTGGCATCGAAAAAAACGCTCTCGGGTGCTTTAGAGTGCCGAGTTTATCACTGCGCATGAAGAAATGACCACCTCCAACGTTTGGTTTATGTTTTATAAGCATTTTTAATTTTATTGCTTAAATCGCATTTTCTCGGCGAGCTGAGCGCTTTTTCTGAATTGTGCCGCTCCCGTCACTCTGGTTAGGTTGGCATCGAAAAAAACGCTCTCGGGTGCTTTAGAGTGCCGAGTTTATCACTGCGCATGAAGAAATGACCACCTCCAACGTTTGGTTTATGTTTTATAAGCATTTTTAATTTTATTGCTTAAATCGCATTTTCTCGGCGAGCTGAGCGCTTTTTCTGAATTGTGCCGCTCCCGTAACTCTGGTTAGGTTGGCATCGAAAAAAAACGCTCTCGGGTGCTTTAGAGTGCCGAGTTTATCACTGCGCATGAAGAAATGACCACTTCCAACGTTTGGTTTATGTTTTATAAGCATTTTTAATTTTATTGCTTAAATCGCATTTTCTCGGCGAGCTGAGCACTTTTTCTGAATTGTGCCGCTCCCGTCACTCTGGTTAGGTTGGCATCGAAAAAAACGCTCTCGGGTGCTCTAGAGTGCCGAGTTTATTACTGCGCATTAAGAAATGACCACCTCCAACGTTTGGTTTATTTTTTATAAGCATTTTTAATTTTATTGCTTAAATCGCATTTTCTCGGCGAGCTGAGCACTTTTTCTGAATTGTGCCGCTCCCGTCACTCTGGTTAGGTTGGCATCGAAAAAAACGCTCTCGGGTGCTTTAGAGTGCCGAGTTTATTACTGCGCATTAAGAAATGACCACCTCCAACGTTTGGTTTATGTTTTATAAGCATTTTTAATTTTATTGCTTAAATCGCATTTTCTCGGCGAGCTGAGCACTTTTTCTGAATTGTGCCGCTCCCGTCACTCTGGTTAGGTTGGCATCGAAAAAAACGCTCTCGGGTGCTTTAGAGTGCCGAGTTATTCACTGCGCATGAAGAAATGACCACCTCCAACGTTTGGTTTATGTTTTATAAGCATTTTTAATTTTATTGCTTAAATCGCATTTTCTCGGCGAGCTGAGCACTTTTTCTGAATTGTGCCGCTCCCGTCACTCTGGTTAGGTTGGCATCGAAAAAAACGCTCTCGGGTGCTTTAGAGTGCCGAGTTTATCACTGCGCATGAAGAAATGACCACCTCCAACGTTTGGTTTATGTTTTATAAGCATTTTTAATTTTATTGCTTAAATCGCATTTTCTCGGCGAGCTGAGCGCTTTTTCTGAATTGTGCCGCTCCCGTCACTCTGGTTAGGTTGGCATCGAAAAAAACGCTCTCGGGTGCTTTAGAGTGCCGAGTTATTCACTGCGCATGAAGAAATGACCACCTCCAATGTTTGGTTTATGTTTAATAAGCATTTTTAATTTTATTGCTTAAATCGCATTTTCTCGGCGAGCTGAGCACTTTTTCTGAATTGTGCCGCTCCCGTCACTCTGGTTAGGTTGGCATCGAAAAAAACGCTCTCGGGTGCTTTAGAGTGCCGAGTTTATTACTGCGCATTAAGAAATGACCACCTCCAACGTTTGGTTTATGTTTTATAAGCATTTTTAATTTTATTGCTTAAATCGCATTTTCTCGGCGAGCTGAGCACTTTTTCTGAATTGTGCCGCTCCCGTCACTCTGGTTAGGTTGGCATCGAAAAAAACGCTCTCGGGTGCTTTAGAGTGCCGAGTTATTCACTGCGCATGAAGAAATGACCACCTCCAACGTTTGGTTTATGTTTAATAAGCATTTTTAATTTTATTGCTTGAATCGCATTTTCTCGGCGAGCTGAGCACTTTTTCTGAATTGTGCCGCTCCCGTCACTCTGGTTAGGTTGGCATCGAAAAAAACGCTCTCGGGTGCTTTAGAGTGCCGAGTTTATCACTGCGCATGAAGAAATGACCACCTCCAACGTTTGGTTTATGTTTTATAAGCATTTTTAATTTTATTGCTTAAATCGCATTTTCTCGGCGAGCTGAGCACTTTTTCTGAATTGTGCCGCTCCCGTCACTCTGGTTAGGTTGGCATCGAAAAAAACGCTCTCGGGTGCTTTAGAGTGCCGAGTTTATCACTGCGCATGAAGAAATGACCACCTCCAACGTTTGGTTTATGTTTTATAAGCATTTTTAATTTTATTGCTTAAATCGCATTTTCTCGGCGAGCTGAGCGCTTTTTCTGAATTGTGCCGCTCCCGTCACTCTGGTTAGGTTGGCATCGAAAAAAACGCTCTCGGGTGCTTTAGAGTGCCGAGTTTATTACTGCGCATTAAGATATGACCACCTCCAACGTTTGGTTTATGTTTTATAAGCATTTTTAATTTTATTGCTTAAATCGCATTTTCTCGGCGAGCTGAGCACTTTTTCTGAATTGTGCCGCTCCCGTCACTCTGGTTAGGTTGGCATCGAAAAAAACGCTCTCGGGTGCTTTAGAGTGCCGAGTTTATTACTGCGCATTAAGAAATGACCACCTCCAACGTTTGGTTTATGTTTTATAAGCATTTTTAATTTCATTGCTTAAATCGCATTTTCTCGGCGAGCTGAGCACTTTTTCCTGAATTGTGCCGCTCCCGTCACTCTGGTTAGGTTGGCATCGAAAAAAACGCTATCGGGTGCTTTAGAGTGCCGAGTTATTCACTGCGCATGAAGAAATGACCACCTCCAACGTTTGGTTTATGTTTAATAAGCATTTTTAATTTTATTGCTTAAATCGCATTTTCTCGGCGAGCTGAGCACTTTTTCTGAATTGTGCCGCTCCCGTCACTCTGGTTAGGTTGGCATCGAAAAAAACGCTCTCGGGTGCTTTAGAGTGCCGAGTTTATTACTGCGCATTAAGAAATGACCACCTCCAACGTTTGGTTTATGTTTTATAAGCATTTTTAATTTTATTGCTTAAATCGCATTTTCTCGGCGAGCTGAGCACTTTTTCTGAATTGTGCCGCTCCCGTCACTCTGGTTAGGTTGGCATCGAAAAAAACGCTCTCGGGTGCTTTAGAGTGCCGAGTTTATTACTGCGCATTAAGAAATGACCACCTCCAACGTTTGGTTTATGTTTTATAAGCATTTTTAATTTTATTGCTTAAATCGCATTTTCTCGGCGAGCTGAGCGCTTTTTCTGAATTGTGCCGCTCCCGTCACTCTGGTTAGGTTGGCATCGAAAAAAACGCTCTCGGGTGCTTTAGAGTGCTGAGTTTATTACTGCGCATTAAGAAATGACCACCTCCAACGTTTGGTTTATGTTTAATAAGCATTTTTAATTTTATTGCTTAAATCGCATTTTCTCGGCGAGCTGAGCACTTTTTCTGAATTGTGCCGCTCCCGTCACTCTGGTTAGGTTGGCATCGAAAAAAACGCTCTCGGGTGCTTTAGAGTGCCGAGTTTATTACTGCGCATTAAGAAATGACCACCTCCAACGTTTGGTTTATGTTTTATAAGCATTTTTAATTTTATTGCTTAAATCGCATTTTCTCGGCGAGCTGAGCACTTTTTCTGAATTGTGCCGCTCCCGTCACTCTGGTTAGGTTGGCATCGAAAAAAACGCTCTCGGGTGCTTTAGAGTGCCGAGTTTATTACTGCGCATTAAGAAATGACCACCTCCAACGTTTGGTTTATGTTTTATAAGCATTTTTAATTTTATTGCTTAAATCGCATTTTCTCGGCGAGCTGAGCACTTTTTCTGAATTGTGCCGCTCCCGTCACTTGGCATCGAAAAAAACGCTCTCGGGTGCTTTAGAGTGCCGAGTTATTCACTGCGCATGAAGAAATGACCACCTCCAACGTTTGGTTTATGTTTTATAAGCATTTTTAATTTTATTGCTTAAATCGCATTTTCTCGGCGAGCTGAGCGCTTTTTCTGAATTGTGCCGCTCCCGTCACTCTGGTTAGGTTGGCATCGAAAAAAACGCTCTCGGGTGCTTTAGAGTGCTGAGTTTATTACTGCGCATTAAGAAATGACCACCTCCAACGTTTGGTTTATGTTTTATAAGCATTTTTAATTTTATTGCTTAAATCGCATTTTCTCGGCGAGCTGAGCGCTTTTTCTGAATTGTGCCGCTCCCGTCACTCTGGTTAGGTTGGCATCGAAAAAAACGCTCTCGGGTGCTTTAGAGTGCCGAGTTTATTACTGCGCATTAAGAAATGACCACCTCCAACGTTTGGTTTATGTTTTATAAGCATTTTTAATTTTATTGCTTAAATCGCATTTTCTCGGCGAGCTGAGCACTTTTTCTGAATTGTGCCGCTCCCGTCACTCTGGTTAGGTTGGCATCGAAAAAAACGCTCTCGGGTGCTTTAGAGTGCCGAGTTATTCACTGCGCACGAAGAAATTACCACCTCCAACGTTTGGTTTATGTTTTATAAGCATTTTTAATTTTATTGCTTAAATCGCATTTTCTCGGCGAGCTGAGCGCTTTTTCTGAATTGTGCCGCTCCCGTCACTCTGGTTAGGTTGGCATCGAAAAAAACGCTCTCGGGTGCTTTAGAGTGCCGAGTTTATTACTGCGCATTAAGAAATGACCACCTCCAACGTTTGGTTTATGTTTTATAAGCATTTTTAATTTTATTGCTTAAATCGCATTTTCTCGGCGAGCTGAGCACTTTTTCTGAATTGTGCCGCTCCCGTCACTCTGGTTAGGTTGGCATCGAAAAAAACGCTCTCGGGTGCTTTAGAGTGCCGAGTTTATTACTGCGCATTAAGAAATGACCACCTCCAACGTTTGGTTTATGTTTTATAAGCATTTTTAATTTTATTGCTTAAATCGCATTTTCTCGGCGAGCTGAGCACTTTTTCTGAATTGTGCCGCTCCCGTCACTCTGGTTAGGTTGGCATCGAAAAAAACGCTCTCGGGTGCTTTAGAGTGCCGAGTTTATTACTGCGCATTAAGAAATGACCACCTCCAACGTTTGGTTTATGTTTTATAAGCATTTTTAATTTTATTGCTTAAATCGCATTTTCTCGGCGAGCTGAGCACTTTTTCTGAATTGTGCCGCTCCCGTCACTCTGGTTAGGTTGGCATCGAAAAAAACGCTCTCGGGTGCTTTAGAGTGCCGAGTTTATTACTGCGCATTAAGAAATGACCACCTCCAACGTTTGGTTTATGTTTTATAAGCATTTTTAATTTTATTGCTTAAATCGCATTTTCTCGGCGAGCTGAGCGCTTTTTCTGAATTGTGCCGCTCCCGTCACTCTGGTTAGGTTGGCATCGAAAAAAACGCTCTCGGGTGCTTTAGAGTGCCGAGTTATTCACTGCGCATGAAGAAATGACCACCTCCAACGTTTGGTTTATGTTTAATAAGCATTTTTAATTTTATTGCTTAAATCGCATTTTCTCGGCGAGCTGAGCACTTTTTCTGAATTGTGCCGCTCCCGTCACTCTGGTTAGGTTGGCATCGAAAAAAACGCTCTCGGGTGCTTTAGAGTGCCGAGTTTATTACTGCGCATTAAGAAATGACCACCTCCAACGTTTGGTTTATGTTTTATAAGCATTTTTAATTTTATTGCTTAAATCGCATTTTCTCGGCGAGCTGAGCGCTTTTTCTGAATTGTGCCGCTCCCGTCACTCTGGTTAGGTTGGCATCGAAAAAAACGCTCTCGGGTGCTTTAGAGTGCCGAGTTATTCACTGCGCATGAAGAAATGACCACCTCCAACGTTTGGTTTATGTTTAATAAGCATTTTTAATTTTATTGCTTAAATCGCATTTTCTCGGCGAGCTGAGCACTTTTTCTGAATTGTGCCGCTCCCGTCACTCTGGTTAGGTTGGCATCGAAAAAAACGCTCTCGGGTGCTTTAGAGTGCCGAGTTTATTACTGCGCATTAAGAAATGACCACCTCCAACGTTTGGTTTATGTTTTATAAGCATTTTTAATTTTATTGCTTAAATCGCATTTTCTCGGCGAGCTGAGCACTTTTTCTGAATTGTGCCGCTCCCGTCACTCTGGTTAGGTTGGCATCGAAAAAAACGCTCTCGGGTGCTTTAGAGTGCCGAGTTTATCACTGCGCATGAAGAAATGACCACCTCCAACGTTTGGTTTATGTTTAATAAGCATTTTTAATTTTATTGCTTAAATCGCATTTTCTCGGCGAGCTGAGCACTTTTTCTGAATTGTGCCGCTCCCGTCACTCTGGTTAGGTTGGCATCGAAAAAAACGCTCTCGGGTGCTTTAGAGTGCCGACTTTATCACTGCGCATGAAGAAATGACCACCTCCAACGTTTGGTTTATGTTTTATAAGCATTTTTAATTTTATTGCTTAAATCGCATTTTCTCGGCGAGCTGAGCACTTTTTCTGAATTGTGCCGCTCCCGTCACTCTGGTTAGGTTGGCATCGAAAAAAACGCTCACGGGTGCTTTAGAGTGCCGAGTTTATTACTGCGCATTAAGAAATGACCACCTCCAACGTTTGGTTTATGTTTTATAAGCATTTTTAATTTTATTGCTTAAATCGCATTTTCTCGGCGAGCTGAGCACTTTTTCTGAATTGTGCCGCTCCCGTCACTCTGGTTAGGTTGGCATCGAAAAAAACGCTCTCGGGTGCTTTAGAGTGCCGAGTTATTCACTGCGCATGAAGAAATGACCACCGTTTGGTTTATGTTTTATAAGCATTTTTAATTTTATTGCTTAAATCGCATTTTCTCGGCGAGCTGAGCGCTTTTTCTGAATTGTGCCGCTCCCGTAACTCTGGTTAGGTTGGCATCGAAAAAAACGCTCTCGGGTGCTTTAGAGTGCCGAGTTTATTACTGCGCATTAAGAAATGACCACCTCCAACGTTTGGTTTATGTTTTATAAGCATTTTTAATTTTATTGCTTAAATCGCATTTTCTCGGCGAGCCGAGCACTTTTTCTGAATTGTGCCGCTCCCGTCACTCTGGTTAGGTTGGCATCGAAAAAAACGCTCTCGGGTGCTTTAGAGTGCCGAGTTTATTACTGCGCATTAAGAAATGACCACCTCCAACGTTTGGTTTATGTTTTATAAGCATTTTTAATTTTATTGCTTAAATCGCATTTTCTCGGCGAGCTGAGCACTTTTTCTGAATTGTGCCGCTCCCGTCACTCTGGTTAGGTTGGCATCGAAAAAAACGCTCACGGGTGCTTTAGAGTGCCGAGTTTATTACTGCGCATTAACAAATGACCACCTCCAACGTTTGGTTTATGTTTTATAAGCATTTTTAATTTTATTGCTTAAATCGCATTTTCTCGGCGAGCTGAGCACTTTTTCTGAATTGTGCCGCTCCCGTCACTCTGGTTAGGTTGGCATCGAAAAAAACGCTCTCGGGTGCTTTAGAGTGCCGAGTTATTCACTGCGCATGGAGAAATGACCACCTCCAACGTTTGGTTTATGTTTTATAAGCATTTTTAATTTTATTGCTTAAATCGCATTTTCTCGGCGAGCTGAGCACTTTTTCTGAATTGTGCCGCTCCCGTCACTCTGGTTAGGTTGGCATCGAAAAAAACGCTCTCGGGTGCTTTAGAGTGCCGAGTTTATCACTGCGCATGAAGAAATGACCACCTCCAACGTTTGGTTTATGTTTAATAAGCATTTTTAATTTTATTGCTTAAATCGCATTTTCTCGGCGAGCTGAGCACTTTTTCTGAATTGTGCCGCTCCCGTCACTCTGGTTAGGTTGGCATCGAAAAAAACGCTCTCGGGTGCTTTAGAGTGCCGAGTTATTCACTGCGCATGAAGAAATGACCACCTCCAACGTTTGGTTTATGTTTAATAAGCATTTTTAATTTTATTGCTTAAATCGCATTTTCTCGGCGAGCTGAGCACTTTTTCTGAATTGTGCCGCTCCCGTCACTCTGGTTAGGTTGGCATCGAAAAAAACGCTATCGGGTGCTTTAGAGTGCCGAGTTATTCACTGCGCATGAAGAAATGACCACCTCCAACGTTTGGTTTATGTTTAATAAGCATTTTTAATTTTATTGCTTAAATCGCATTTTCTCGGCGAGCTGAGCACTTTTTCTGAATTGTGCCGCTCCCGTCACTCTGGTTAGGTTGGCATCGAAAAAAACGCTCTCGGGTGCTTTAGAGTGCCGAGTTTATTACTGCGCATTAAGAAATGACCACCTCCAACGTTTGGTTTATGTTTTATAAGCATTTTTAATTTTATTGCTTAAATCGCATTTTCTCGGCGAGCTGAGCACTTTTTCTGAATTGTGCCGCTCCCGTCACTCTGGTTAGGTTGGCATCGAAAAAAACGCTCTCGGGTGCTTTAGAGTGCCGAGTTTATTACTGCGCATTAAGAAATGACCACCTCCAACGTTTGGTTTATGTTTTATAAGCATTTTTAATTTTATTGCTTAAATCGCATTTTCTCGGCGAGCTGAGCACTTTTTCTGAATTGTGCCGCTCCCGTCACTTGGCATCGAAAAAAACGCTCTCGGGTGCTTTAGAGTGCCGAGTTATTCACTGCGCATGAAGAAATGACCACCTCCAACGTTTGGTTTATGTTTTATAAGCATTTTTAATTTTATTGCTTAAATCGCATTTTCTCGGCGAGCTGAGCGCTTTTTCTGAATTGTGCCGCTCCCGTCACTCTGGTTAGGTTGGCATCGAAAAAAACGCTCTCGGGTGCTTTAGAGTGCCGAGTTTATTACTGCGCATTAAGAAATGACCACCTCCAACGTTTGGTTTATGTTTTATAAGCATTTTTAATTTTATTGCCTAAATCGCATTTTCTCGGCGAGCTGAGCACTTTTTCTGAATGGTGCCGCTCCCGTCACTCTGGTTAGGTTGGCATCGAAAAAAACGCTCTCGGGTGCTTTAGAGTGCCGAGTTTATTACTGCGCATTAAGAAATGACCACCTCCAACGTTTGGTTTATGTTTTATAAGCATTTTTAATTTTATTGCTTAAATCGCATTTTCTCGGCGAGCTGAGCACTTTTTCTGAATTGTGCCGCTCCCGTCACTCTGGTTAGGTTGGCATCGAAAAAAACGCTCTCGGGTGCTTTAGAGTGCCGAGTTATTCACTGCGCACGAAGAAATGACCACCTCCAACCTTTGGTTTATGTTTTATAAGCATTTTTAATTTTATTGCTTAAATCGCATTTTCTCGGCGAGCTGAGCGCTTTTTCTGAATTGTGCCGCTCCCGTCACTCTGGTTAGGTTGGCATCGAAAAAAACGCTCTCGGGTGCTTTAGAGTGCCGAGTTTATTACTGCGCATTAAGAAATGACCACCTCCAACGTTTGGTTTATGTTTTATAAGCATTTTTAATTTTATTGCTTAAATCGCATTTTCTCGGCGAGCTGAGCACTTTTTCTGAATTGTGCCGCTCCCGTCACTCTGGTTAGGTTGGCATCGAAAAAAACGCTCTCGGGTGCTTTAGAGTGCCGAGTTTATTACTGCGCATTAAGAAATGACCACCTCCAACGTTTGGTTTATGTTTTATAAGCATTTTTAATTTTATTGCTTAAATCGCATTTTCTCGGCGAGCTGAGCACTTTTTCTGAATTGTGCCGCTCCCGTCACTCTGGTTAGGTTGGCATCGAAAAAAACGCTTTTGGGTGCTTTAGAGTGCCGAGTTATTCACTGCGCATGAAGAAATGACCACCTCCAACGTTTGGTTTATGTTTAATAAGCATTTTTAATTTTATTGCTTAAATCGCATTTTCTCGGCGAGCTGAGCACTTTTTCTGAATTGTGCCGCTCCCGTCACTCTGGTTAGGTTGGCATCGAAAAAAACGCTCTCGGGTGCTTTAGAGTGCCGAGTTTATTACTGCGCATTAAGAAATGACCACCTCCAACGTTTGGTTTATGTTTTATAAGCATTTTTAATTTTATTGCTTAAATCGCATTTTCTCGGCGAGCTGAGCACTTTTTCTGAATTGTGCCGCTCCCGTCACTCTGGTTAGGTTGGCATCGAAAAAAACGCTCTCGGGTGCTTTAGAGTGCCGAGTTTATTACTGCGCATTAAGAAATGACCACCTCCAACGTTTGGTTTATGTTTTATAAGCATTTTTAATTTTATTGCTTAAATCGCATTTTCTCGGCGAGCTGAGCGCTTTTTCTGAATTGTGCCGCTCCCGTCACTCTGGTTAGGTTGGCATCGAAAAAAACGCTCTCGGGTGCTTTAGAGTGCCGAGTTATTCACTGCGCATGAAGAAATGACCACCTCCAACGTTTGGTTTATGTTTAATAAGCATTTTTAATTTTATTGCTTAAATCGCATTTTCTCGGCGAGCTGAGCACTTTTTCTGAATTGTGCCGCTCCCGTCACTCTGGTTAGGTTGGCATCGAAAAAAACGCTCTCGGGTGCTTTAGAGTGCCGAGTTTATTACTGCGCATTAAGAAATGACCACCTCCAACGTTTGGTTTATGTTTTATAAGCATTTTTAATTTTATTGCTTAAATCGCATTTTCTCGGCGAGCTGAGCGCTTTTTCTGAATTGTGCCGCTCCCGTCACTCTGGTTAGGTTGGCATCGAAAAAAACGCTCTCGGGTGCTTTAGAGTGCCGAGTTATTCACTGCGCATGAAGAAATGACCACCTCCAACGTTTGGTTTATGTTTAATAAGCATTTTTAATTTTATTGCTTAAATCGCATTTTCTCGGCGAGCTGAGCACTTTTTCTGAATTGTGCCGCTCCCGTCACTCTGGTTAGGTTGGCATCGAAAAAAACGCTCTCGGGTGCTTTAGAGTGCCGAGTTTATTACTGCGCATTAAGAAATGACCACCTCCAACGTTTGGTTTATGTTTTATAAGCATTTTTAATTTTATTGCTTAAATCGCATTTTCTCGGCGAGCTGAGCACTTTTTCTGAATTGTGCCGCTCCCGTCACTCTGGTTAGGTTGGCATCGAAAAAAACGCTCTCGGGTGCTTTAGAGTGCCGAGTTTATCACTGCGCATGAAGAAATGACCACCTCCAACGTTTGGTTTATGTTTTATAAGCATTTTTAATTTTATTGCTTAAATCGCATTTTCTCGGCGAGCTGAGCGCTTTTTCTGAATTGTGCCGCTCCCGTCACTCTGGTTAGGTTGGCATCGAAAAAAACGCTCTCGGGTGCTTTAGAGTGCCGAGTTTATCACTGCGCATGAAGAAATGACCACCTCCAACGTTTGGTTTATGTTTTATAAGCATTTTTAATTTTATTGCTTAAATCGCATTTTCTCGGCGAGCTGAGCGCTTTTTCTGAATTGTGCCGCTCCCGTAACTCTGGTTAGGTTGGCATCGAAAAAAACGCTCTCGGGTGCTTTAGAGTGCCGAGTTTATCACTGCGCATGAAGAAATGACCACTTCCAACGTTTGGTTTATGTTTTATAAGCATTTTTAATTTTATTGCTTAAATCGCATTTTCTCGGCGAGCTGAGCACTTTTTCTGAATTGTGCCGCTCCCGTTACTCTGGTTAGGTTGGCATCGAAAAAAACGCTCTCGGGTGCTCTAGAGTGCCGAGTTTATTACTGCGCATTAAGAAATGACCACCTCCAACGTTTGGTTTATGTTTTATAAGCATTTTTAATTTTATTGCTTAAATCGCATTTTCTCGGCGAGCTGAGCACTTTTTCTGAATTGTGCCGCTCCCGTCACTCTGGTTAGGTTGGCATCGAAAAAAACGCTCTCGGGTGCTTTAGAGTGCCGAGTTTATTACTGCGCATTAAGAAATGACCACCTCCAACGTTTGGTTTATGTTTTATAAGCATTTTTAATTTTATTGCTTAAATCGCATTTTCTCGGCGAGCTGAGCACTTTTTCTGAATTGTGCCGCTCCCGTCACTCTGGTTAGGTTGGCATCGAAAAAAACGCTCTCGGGTGCTCTAGAGTGCCGAGTTTATTACTGCGCATTAAGAAATGACCACCTCCAACGTTTGGTTTATGTTTTATAAGCATTTTTAATTTTATTGCTTAAATCGCATTTTCTCGGCGAGCTGAGCACTTTTTCTGAATTGTGCCGCTCCCGTCACTCTGGTTAGGTTGGCATCGAAAAAAACGCTCTCGGGTGCTTTAGAGTGCCGAGTTTATTACTGCGCATTAAGAAATGACCACCTCCAACGTTTGGTTTATGTTTTATAAGCATTTTTAATTTTATTGCTTAAATCGCATTTTCTCGGCGAGCTGAGCACTTTTTCTGAATTGTGCCGCTCCCGTCACTCTGGTTAGGTTGGCATCGAACAAAACGCTCTCGGGTGCTTTAGAGTGCCGAGTTATTCACTGCGCATGGAGAAATGACCACCTCCAACGTTTGGTTTATGTTTTATAAGCATTTTTAATTTTATTGCTTAAATCGCATTTTCTCGGCGAGCTGAGCACTTTTTCTGAATTGTGCCGCTCCCGTCACTCTGGTTAGGTTGGCATCGAAAAAAACGCTCTCGGGTGCTTTAGAGTGCCGAGTTTATCACTGCGCATGAAGAAATGACCACCTCCAACGTTTGGTTTATGTTTTATAAGCATTTTTAATTTTATTGCTTAAATCGCATTTTCTCGGCGAGCTGAGCGCTTTTTCTGAATTGTGCCGCTCCCGTCACTCTGGTTAGGTTGGCATCGAAAAAAACGCTCTCGGGTGCTTTAGAGTGCCGAGTTTATCACTGCGCATGAAGAAATGACCACCTCCAACGTTTGGTTTATGTTTTATAAGCATTTTTAATTTTATTGCTTAAATCGCATTTTCTCGGCGAGCTGAGCGCTTTTTCTGAATTGTGCCGCTCCCGTAACTCTGGTTAGGTTGGCATCGAAAAAAACGCTCTCGGGTGCTTTAGAGTGCCGAGTTTATCACTGCGCATGAAGAAATGACCACTTCCAACGTTTGGTTTATGTTTTATAAGCATTTTTAATTTTATTGCTTAAATCGCATTTTCTCGGCGAGCTGAGCACTTTTTCTGAATTGTGCCGCTCCCGTCACTCTGGTTAGGTTGGCATCGAAAAAAACGCTCTCGGGTGCTCTAGAGTGCCGAGTTTATTACTGCGCATTAAGAAATGACCACCTCCAACGTTTGGTTTATGTTTTATAAGCATTTTTAATTTTATTGCTTAAATCGCATTTTCTCGGCGAGCTGAGCGCTTTTTCTGAATTGTGCCGCTCCCGTAACTCTGGTTAGGTTGGCATCGAAAAAAACGCTCTCGGGTGCTTTAGAGTGCCGAGTTTATCACTGCGCATGAAGAAATGACCACTTCCAACGTTTGGTTTATGTTTTATAAGCATTTTTAATTTTATTGCTTAAATCGCATTTTCTCGGCGAGCTGAGCACTTTTTCTGAATTGTGCCGCTCCCGTTACTCTGGTTAGGTTGGCATCGAAAAAAACGCTCTCGGGTGCTCTAGAGTGCCGAGTTTATTACTGCGCATTAAGAAATGACCACCTCCAACGTTTGGTTTATGTTTTATAAGCATTTTTAATTTTATTGCTTAAATCGCATTTTCTCGGCGAGCTGAGCACTTTTTCTGAATTGTGCCGCTCCCGTCACTCTGGTTAGGTTGGCATCGAAAAAAACGCTCTCGGGTGCTTTAGAGTGCCGAGTTTATTACTGCGCATTAAGAAATGACCACCTCCAACGTTTGGTTTATGTTTTATAAGCATTTTTAATTTTATTGCTTAAATCGCATTTTCTCGGCGAGCTGAGCACTTTTTCTGAATTGTGCCGCTCCCGTCACTCTGGTTAGGTTGGCATCGAAAAAAACGCTCTCGGGTGCTCTAGAGTGCCGAGTTTATTACTGCGCATTAAGAAATGACCACCTCCAACGTTTGGTTTATGTTTTATAAGCATTTTTAATTTTATTGCTTAAATCGCATTTTCTCGGCGAGCTGAGCACTTTTTCTGAATTGTGCCGCTCCCGTCACTCTGGTTAGGTTGGCATCGAAAAAAACGCTCTCGGGTGCTTTAGAGTGCCGAGTTTATTACTGCGCATTAAGAAATGACCACCTCCAACGTTTGGTTTATGTTTTATAAGCATTTTTAATTTTATTGCTTAAATCGCATTTTCTCGGCGAGCTGAGCACTTTTTCTGAATTGTGCCGCTCCCGTCACTCTGGTTAGGTTGGCATCGAACAAAACGCTCTCGGGTGCTTTAGAGTGCCGAGTTATTCACTGCGCATGGAGAAATGACCACCTCCAACGTTTGGTTTATGTTTTATAAGCATTTTTAATTTTATTGCTTAAATCGCATTTTCTCGGCGAGCTGAGCACTTTTTCTGAATTGTGCCGCTCCCGTCACTCTGGTTAGGTTGGCATCGAAAAAAACGCTCTCGGGTGCTTTAGAGTGCCGAGTTTATCACTGCGCATGAAGAAATGACCACCTCCAACGTTTGGTTTATGTTTTATAAGCATTTTTAATTTTATTGCTTAAATCGCATTTTCTCGGCGAGCTGAGCGCTTTTTCTGAATTGTGCCGCTCCCGTCACTCTGGTTAGGTTGGCATCGAAAAAAACGCTCTCGGGTGCTTTAGAGTGCCGAGTTTATCACTGCGCATGAAGAAATGACCACCTCCAACGTTTGGTTTATGTTTTATAAGCATTTTTAATTTTATTGCTTAAATCGCATTTTCTCGGCGAGCTGAGCGCTTTTTCTGAATTGTGCCGCTCCCGTAACTCTGGTTAGGTTGGCATCGAAAAAAACGCTCTCGGGTGCTTTAGAGTGCCGAGTTTATCACTGCGCATGAAGAAATGACCACTTCCAACGTTTGGTTTATGTTTTATAAGCATTTTTAATTTTATTGCTTAAATCGCATTTTCTCGGCGAGCTGAGCACTTTTTCTGAATTGTGCCGCTCCCGTCACTCTGGTTAGGTTGGCATCGAAAAAAACGCTCTCGGGTGCTCTAGAGTGCCGAGTTTATTACTGCGCATTAAGAAATGACCACCTCCAACGTTTGGTTTATTTTTTATAAGCATTTTTAATTTTATTGCTTAAATCGCATTTTCTCGGCGAGCTGAGCACTTTTTCTGAATTGTGCCGCTCCCGTCACTCTGGTTAGGTTGGCATCGAAAAAAACGCTCTCGGGTGCTTTAGAGTGCCGAGTTTATTACTGCGCATTAAGAAATGACCACCTCCAACGTTTGGTTTATGTTTTATAAGCATTTTTAATTTTATTGCTTAAATCGCATTTTCTCGGCGAGCTGAGCACTTTTTCTGAATTGTGCCGCTCCCGTCACTCTGGTTAGGTTGGCATCGAAAAAAACGCTCTCGGGTGCTTTAGAGTGCCGAGTTATTCACTGCGCATGAAGAAATGACCACCTCCAACGTTTGGTTTATGTTTTATAAGCATTTTTAATTTTATTGCTTAAATCGCATTTTCTCGGCGAGCTGAGCACTTTTTCTGAATTGTGCCGCTCCCGTCACTCTGGTTAGGTTGGCATCGAAAAAAACGCTCTCGGGTGCTTTAGAGTGCCGAGTTTATCACTGCGCATGAAGAAATGACCACCTCCAACGTTTGGTTTATGTTTTATAAGCATTTTTAATTTTATTGCTTAAATCGCATTTTCTCGGCGAGCTGAGCGCTTTTTCTGAATTGTGCCGCTCCCGTCACTCTGGTTAGGTTGGCATCGAAAAAAACGCTCTCGGGTGCTTTAGAGTGCCGAGTTATTCACTGCGCATGAAGAAATGACCACCTCCAATGTTTGGTTTATGTTTAATAAGCATTTTTAATTTTATTGCTTAAATCGCATTTTCTCGGCGAGCTGAGCACTTTTTCTGAATTGTGCCGCTCCCGTCACTCTGGTTAGGTTGGCATCGAAAAAAACGCTCTCGGGTGCTTTAGAGTGCCGAGTTTATTACTGCGCATTAAGAAATGACCACCTCCAACGTTTGGTTTATGTTTTATAAGCATTTTTAATTTTATTGCTTAAATCGCATTTTCTCGGCGAGCTGAGCACTTTTTCTGAATTGTGCCGCTCACGTCACTCTGGTTAGGTTGGCATCGAAAAAAACGCTCTCGGGTGCTTTAGAGTGCCGAGTTATTCACTGCGCATGAAGAAATGACCACCTCCAACGTTTGGTTTATGTTTAATAAGCATTTTTAATTTTATTGCTTGAATCGCATTTTCTCGGCGAGCTGAGCACTTTTTCTGAATTGTGCCGCTCCCGTCACTCTGGTTAGGTTGGCATCGAAAAAAACGCTCTCGGGTGCTTTAGAGTGCCGAGTTTATCACTGCGCATGAAGAAATGACCACCTCCAACGTTTGGTTTATGTTTTA
This sequence comes from Syngnathus typhle, assembly GCF_033458585.1. Classification (NCBI taxonomy): domain Eukaryota; kingdom Metazoa; phylum Chordata; class Actinopteri; order Syngnathiformes; family Syngnathidae; genus Syngnathus; species Syngnathus typhle. Next base: position 126,952 of record NW_026871985.1, on the reverse strand, counting down.
TAAGCATTTTTAATTTTATTGCTTAAATCGCATTTTCTCGGCGAGCTGAGCACTTTTTCTGAATTGTGCCGCTCCCGTCACTCTGGTTAGGTTGGCATCGAAAAAAACGCTCTCGGGTGCTTTAGAGTGCCGAGTTTATCACTGCGCATGAAGAAATGACCACCTCCAACGTTTGGTTTATGTTTTATAAGCATTTTTAATTTTATTGCTTAAATCGCATTTTCTCGGCGAGCTGAGCGCTTTTTCTGAATTGTGCCGCTCCCGTCACTCTGGTTAGGTTGGCATCGAAAAAAACGCTCTCGGGTGCTTTAGAGTGCCGAGTTTATTACTGCGCATTAAGATATGACCACCTCCAACGTTTGGTTTATGTTTTATAAGCATTTTTAATTTTATTGCTTAAATCGCATTTTCTCGGCGAGCTGAGCACTTTTTCTGAATTGTGCCGCTCCCGTCACTCTGGTTAGGTTGGCATCGAAAAAAACGCTCTCGGGTGCTTTAGAGTGCCGAGTTTATTACTGCGCATTAAGAAATGACCACCTCCAACGTTTGGTTTATGTTTTATAAGCATTTTTAATTTCATTGCTTAAATCGCATTTTCTCGGCGAGCTGAGCACTTTTTCTGAATTGTGCCGCTCCCGTCACTCTGGTTAGGTTGGCATCGAAAAAAACGCTATCGGGTGCTTTAGAGTGCCGAGTTATTCACTGCGCATGAAGAAATGACCACCTCCAACGTTTGGTTTATGTTTAATAAGCATTTTTAATTTTATTGCTTAAATCGCATTTTCTCGGCGAGCTGAGCACTTTTTCTGAATTGTGCCGCTCCCGTCACTCTGGTTAGGTTGGCATCGAAAAAAACGCTCTCGGGTGCTTTAGAGTGCCGAGTTTATTACTGCGCATTAAGAAATGACCACCTCCAACGTTTGGTTTATGTTTTATAAGCATTTTTAATTTTATTGCTTAAATCGCATTTTCTCGGCGAGCTGAGCACTTTTTCTGAATTGTGCCGCTCCCGTCACTCTGGTTAGGTTGGCATCGAAAAAAACGCTCTCGGGTGCTTTAGAGTGCCGAGTTTATTACTGCGCATTAAGAAATGACCACCTCCAACGTTTGGTTTATGTTTTATAAGCATTTTTAATTTTATTGCTTAAATCGCATTTTCTCGGCGAGCTGAGCGCTTTTTCTGAATTGTGCCGCTCCCGTCACTCTGGTTAGGTTTGCATCGAAAAAAACGCTCTCGGGTGCTTTAGAGTGCTGAGTTTATTACTGCGCATTAAGAAATGACCACCTCCAACGTTTGGTTTATGTTTAATAAGCATTTTTAATTTTATTGCTTAAATCGCATTTTCTCGGCGAGCTGAGCACTTTTTCTGAATTGTGCCGCTCCCGTCACTCTGGTTAGGTTGGCATCGAAAAAAACGCTCTCGGGTGCTTTAGAGTGCCGAGTTTATTACTGCGCATTAAGAAATGACCACCTCCAACGTTTGGTTTATGTTTTATAAGCATTTTTAATTTTATTGCTTAAATCGCATTTTCTCGGCGAGCTGAGCACTTTTTCTGAATTGTGCCGCTCCCGTCACTCTGGTTAGGTTGGCATCGAAAAAAACGCTCTCGGGTGCTTTAGAGTGCCGAGTTTATTACTGCGCATTAAGAAATGACCACCTCCAACGTTTGGTTTATGTTTTATAAGCATTTTTAATTTTATTGCTTAAATCGCATTTTCTCGGCGAGCTGAGCACTTTTTCTGAATTGTGCCGCTCCCGTCACTTGGCATCGAAAAAAACGCTCTCGGGTGCTTTAGAGTGCCGAGTTATTCACTGCGCATGAAGAAATGACCACCTCCAACGTTTGGTTTATGTTTTATAAGCATTTTTAATTTTATTGCTTAAATCGCATTTTCTCGGCGAGCTGAGCGCTTTTTCTGAATTGTGCCGCTCCCGTCACTCTGGTTAGGTTGGCATCGAAAAAAACGCTCTCGGGTGCTTTAGAGTGCTGAGTTTATTACTGCGCATTAAGAAATGACCACCTCCAACGTTTGGTTTATGTTTTATAAGCATTTTTAATTTTATTGCTTAAATCGCATTTTCTCGGCGAGCTGAGCGCTTTTTCTGAATTGTGCCGCTCCCGTCACTCTGGTTAGGTTGGCATCGAAAAAAACGCTCTCGGGTGCTTTAGAGTGCCGAGTTTATTACTGCGCATTAAGAAATGACCACCTCCAACGTTTGGTTTATGTTTTATAAGCATTTTTAATTTTATTGCTTAAATCGCATTTTCTCGGCGAGCTGAGCACTTTTTCTGAATTGTGCCGCTCCCGTCACTCTGGTTAGGTTGGCATCGAAAAAAACGCTCTCGGGTGCTTTAGAGTGCCGAGTTATTCACTGCGCACGAAGAAATTACCACCTCCAACGTTTGGTTTATGTTTTATAAGCATTTTTAATTTTATTGCTTAAATCGCATTTTCTCGGCGAGCTGAGCGCTTTTTCTGAATTGTGCCGCTCCCGTCACTCTGGTTAGGTTGGCATCGAAAAAAACGCTCTCGGGTGCTTTAGAGTGCCGAGTTTATTACTGCGCATTAAGAAATGACCACCTCCAACGTTTGGTTTATGTTTTATAAGCATTTTTAATTTTATTGCTTAAATCGCATTTTCTCGGCGAGCTGAGCACTTTTTCTGAATTGTGCCGCTCCCGTCACTCTGGTTAGGTTGGCATCGAAAAAAACGCTCTCGGGTGCTTTAGAGTGCCGAGTTTATTACTGCGCATTAAGAAATGACCACCTCCAACGTTTGGTTTATGTTTTATAAGCATTTTTAATTTTATTGCTTAAATCGCATTTTCTCGGCGAGCTGAGCACTTTTTCTGAATTGTGCCGCTCCCGTCACTTGGCATCGAAAAAAACGCTCTCGGGTGCTTTAGAGTGCCGAGTTATTCACTGCGCATGAAGAAATGACCACCTCCAACGTTTGGTTTATGTTTTATAAGCATTTTTAATTTTATTGCTTAAATCGCATTTTCTCGGCGAGCTGAGCGCTTTTTCTGAATTGTGCCGCTCCCGTCACTCTGGTTAGGTTGGCATCGAAAAAAACGCTCTCGGGTGCTTTAGAGTGCTGAGTTTATTACTGCGCATTAAGAAATGACCACCTCCAACGTTTGGTTTATGTTTTATAAGCATTTTTAATTTTATTGCTTAAATCGCATTTTCTCGGCGAGCTGAGCGCTTTTTCTGAATTGTGCCGCTCCCGTCACTCTGGTTAGGTTGGCATCGAAAAAAACGCTCTCGGGTGCTTTAGAGTGCCGAGTTTATTACTGCGCATTAAGAAATGACCACCTCCAACGTTTGGTTTATGTTTTATAAGCATTTTTAATTTTATTGCTTAAATCGCATTTTCTCGGCGAGCTGAGCACTTTTTCTGAATTGTGCCGCTCCCGTCACTCTGGTTAGGTTGGCATCGAAAAAAACGCTCTCGGGTGCTTTAGAGTGCCGAGTTATTCACTGCGCACGAAGAAATTACCACCTCCAACGTTTGGTTTATGTTTTATAAGCATTTTTAATTTTATTGCTTAAATCGCATTTTCTCGGCGAGCTGAGCGCTTTTTCTGAATTGTGCCGCTCCCGTCACTCTGGTTAGGTTGGCATCGAAAAAAACGCTCTCGGGTGCTTTAGAGTGCCGAGTTTATTACTGCGCATTAAGAAATGACCACCTCCAACGTTTGGTTTATGTTTTATAAGCATTTTTAATTTTATTGCTTAAATCGCATTTTCTCGGCGAGCTGAGCACTTTTTCTGAATTGTGCCGCTCCCGTCACTCTGGTTAGGTTGGCATCGAAAAAAACGCTCTCGGGTGCTTTAGAGTGCCGAGTTTATTACTGCGCATTAAGAAATGACCACCTCCAACGTTTGGTTTATGTTTTATAAGCATTTTTAATTTTATTGCTTAAATCGCATTTTCTCGGCGAGCTGAGCACTTTTTCTGAATTGTGCCGCTCCCGTCACTCTGGTTAGGTTGGCATCGAAAAAAACGCTCTCGGGTGCTTTAGAGTGCCGAGTTATTCACTGCGCATGAAGAAATGACCACCTCCAACGTTTGGTTTATGTTTAATAAGCATTTTTAATTTTATTGCTTAAATCGCATTTTCTCGGTTAGCTGAGCACTTTTTCTGAATTGTGCCGCTCCCGTCACTCTGGTTAGGTTGGCATCGAAAAAAACGCTCTCGGGTGCTTTAGAGTGCTGAGTTTATTACTGCGCATTAAGAAATGACCACCTCCAACGTTTGGTTTATGTTTTATAAGCATTTTTAATTTTATTGCTTAAATCGCATTTTCTCGGCGAGCTGAGCGCTTTTTCTGAATTGTGCCGCTCCCGTCACTCTGGTTAGGTTGGCATCGAAAAAAACGCTCTCGGGTGCTTTAGAGTGCCGAGTTTATTACTGCGCATTAAGAAATGACCACCTACAACGTTTGGTTTATGTTTTATAAGCATTTTTAATTTTATTGCTTAAATCGCATTTTCTCGGCGAGCTGAGCACTTTTTCTGAATTGTGCCGCTCCCGTCACTCTGGTTAGGTTGGCATCGAAAAAAACGCTCTCGGGTGCTTTAGAGTGCCGAGTTATTCACTGCGCACGAAGAAATGACCACCTCCAACGTTTGGTTTATGTTTTATAAGCATTTTTAATTTTATTGCTTAAATCGCATTTTCTCGGCGAGCTGAGCGCTTTTTCTGAATTGTGCCGCTCCCGTCACTCTGGTTAGGTTGGCATCGAAAAAAACGCTCTCGGGTGCTTTAGAGTGCCGAGTTTATTACTGCGCATTAAGAAATGACCACCTCCAACGTTTGGTTTATGTTTTATAAGCATTTTTAATTTTATTGCTTAAATCGCATTTTCTCGGCGAGCTGAGCACTTTTTCTGAATTGTGCCGCTCCCGTCACTCTGGTTAGGTTGGCATCGAAAAAAACGCTCTCGGGTGCTTTAGAGTGCCGAGTTTATTACTGCGCATTAAGAAATGACCACCTCCAACGTTTGGTTTATGTTTTATAAGCATTTTTAATTTTATTGCTTAAATCGCATTTTCTCGGCGAGCTGAGCGCTTTTTCTGAATTGTGCCGCTCCCGTCACTCTGGTTAGGTTGGCATCGAAAAAAACGCTCTCGGGTGCTTTAGAGTGCCGAGTTATTCACTGCGCATGAAGAAATGACCACCTCCAACGTTTGGTTTATGTTTAATAAGCATTTTTAATTTTATTGCTTAAATCGCATTTTCTCGGCGAGCTGAGCACTTTTTCTGAATTGTGCCGCTCCCGTCACTCTGGTTAGGTTGGCATCGAAAAAAACGCTCTCGGGTGCTTTAGAGTGCCGAGTTTATTACTGCGCATTAAGAAATGACCACCTCCAACGTTTGGTTTATGTTTTATAAGCATTTTTAATTTTATTGCTTAAATCGCATTTTCTCGGCGAGCTGAGCGCTTTTTCTGAATTGTGCCGCTCCCGTCACTCTGGTTAGGTTGGCATCGAAAAAAACGCTCTCGGGTGCTTTAGAGTGCCGAGTTATTCACTGCGCATGAAGAAATGACCACCTCCAACGTTTGGTTTATGTTTAATAAGCATTTTTAATTTTATTGCTTAAATCGCATTTTCTCGGCGAGCTGAGCACTTTTTCTGAATTGTGCCGCTCCCGTCACTCTGGTTAGGTTGGCATCGAAAAAAACGCTCTCGGGTGCTTTAGAGTGCCGAGTTTATTACTGCGCATTAAGAAATGACCACCTCCAACGTTTGGTTTATGTTTTATAAGCATTTTTAATTTTATTGCTTAAATCGCATTTTCTCGGCGAGCTGAGCACTTTTTCTGAATTGTGCCGCTCCCGTCACTCTGGTTAGGTTGGCATCGAAAAAAACGCTCTCGGGTGCTTTAGAGTGCCGAGTTTATCACTGCGCATGAAGAAATGACCACCTCCAACGTTTGGTTTATGTTTTATAAGCATTTTTAATTTTATTGCTTAAATCGCATTTTCTCGGCGAGCTGAGCGCTTTTTCTGAATTGTGCCGCTCCCGTCACTCTGGTTAGGTTGGCATCGAAAAAAACGCTCTCGGGTGCTTTAGAGTGCCGAGTTTATTACTGCGCATTAAGAAATGACCACCTCCAACGTTTGGTTTATGTTTTATAAGCATTTTTAATTTTATTGCTTAAATCGCATTTTCTCGGCGAGCTGAGCACTTTTTCTGAATTGTGCCGCTCCCGTCACTCTGGTTAGGTTGGCATCGAAAAAAACGCTCTCGGGTGCTTTAGAGTGCCGAGTTATTCACTGCGCATGAAGAAATGACCACCTCCAACGTTTGGTTTATGTTTTATAAGCATTTTTAATTTTATTGCTTAAATCGCATTTTCTCGGCGAGCTGAGCACTTTTTCTGAATTGTGCCGCTCCCGTCACTCTGGTTAGGTTGGCATCGAAAAAAACGCTCTCGGGTGCTTTAGAGTGCCGAGTTTATCACTGCGCATGAAGAAATGACCACCTCCAACGTTTGGTTTATGTTTTATAAGCATTTTTAATTTTATTGCTTAAATCGCATTTTCTCGGCGAGCTGAGCGCTTTTTCTGAATTGTGCCGCTCCCGTCACTCTGGTTAGGTTGGCATCGAAAAAAACGCTCTCGGGTGCTTTAGAGTGCCGAGTTATTCACTGCGCATGAAGAAATGACCACCTCCAATGTTTGGTTTATGTTTAATAAGCATTTTTAATTTTATTGCTTAAATCGCATTTTCTCGGCGAGCTGAGCACTTTTTCTGAATTGTGCCGCTCCCGTCACTCTGGTTAGGTTGGCATCGAAAAAAACGCTCTCGGGTGCTTTAGAGTGCCGAGTTTATTACTGCGCATTAAGAAATGACCACCTCCAACGTTTGGTTTATGTTTTATAAGCATTTTTAATTTTATTGCTTAAATCGCATTTTCTCGGCGAGCTGAGCACTTTTTCTGAATTGTGCCGCTCCCGTCACTCTGGTTAGGTTGGCATCGAAAAAAACGCTCTCGGGTGCTTTAGAGTGCCGAGTTATTCACTGCGCATGAAGAAATGACCACCTCCAACGTTTGGTTTATGTTTAATAAGCATTTTTAATTTTATTGCTTGAATCGCATTTTCTCGGCGAGCTGAGCACTTTTTCTGAATTGTGCCGCTCCCGTCACTCTGGTTAGGTTGGCATCGAAAAAAACGCTCTCGGGTGCTTTAGAGTGCCGAGTTTATCACTGCGCATGAAGAAATGACCACCTCCAACGTTTGGTTTATGTTTTATAAGCATTTTTAATTTTATTGCTTAAATCGCATTTTCTCGGCGAGCTGAGCACTTTTTCTGAATTGTGCCGCTCCCGTCACTCTGGTTAGGTTGGCATCGAAAAAAACGATCTCGGGTGCTTTAGAGTGCCGAGTTTATCACTGCGCATGAAGAAATGACCACCTCCAACGTTTGGTTTATGTTTTATAAGCATTTTTAATTTTATTGCTTAAATCGCATTTTCTCGGCGAGCTGAGCGCTTTTTCTGAATTGTGCCGCTCCCGTCACTCTGGTTAGGTTGGCATCGAAAAAAACGCTCTCGGGTGCTTTAGAGTGCCGAGTTTATTACTGCGCATTAAGATATGACCACCTCCAACGTTTGGTTTATGTTTTATAAGCATTTTTAATTTTATTGCTTAAATCGCATTTTCTCGGCGAGCTGAGCACTTTTTCTGAATTGTGCCGCTCCCGTCACTCTGGTTAGGTTGGCATCGAAAAAAACGCTCTCGGGTGCTTTAGAGTGCCGAGTTTATTACTGCGCATTAAGAAATGACCACCTCCAACGTTTGGTTTATGTTTTATAAGCATTTTTAATTTCATTGCTTAAATCGCATTTTCTCGGCGAGCTGAGCACTTTTTCTGAATTGTGCCGCTCCCGTCACTCTGGTTAGGTTGGCATCGAAAAAAACGCTATCGGGTGCTTTAGAGTGCCGAGTTATTCACTGCGCATGAAGAAATGACCACCTCCAACGTTTGGTTTATGTTTAATAAGCATTTTTAATTTTATTGCTTAAATCGCATTTTCTCGGCGAGCTGAGCACTTTTTCTGAATTGTGCCGCTCCCGTCACTCTGGTTAGGTTGGCATCGAAAAAAACGCTCTCGGGTGCTTTAGAGTGCCGAGTTTATTACTGCGCATTAAGAAATGACCACCTCCAACGTTTGGTTTATGTTTTATAAGCATTTTTAATTTTATTGCTTAAATCGCATTTTCTCGGCGAGCTGAGCACTTTTTCTGAATTGTGCCGCTCCCGTCACTCTGGTTAGGTTGGCATCGAAAAAAACGCTCTCGGGTGCTTTAGAGTGCCGAGTTTATTACTGCGCATTAAGAAATGACCACCTCCAACGTTTGGTTTATGTTTTATAAGCATTTTTAATTTTATTGCTTAAATCGCATTTTCTCGGCGAGCTGAGCGCTTTTTCTGAATTGTGCCGCTCCCGTCACTCTGGTTAGGTTGGCATCGAAAAAAACGCTCTCGGGTGCTTTAGAGTGCTGAGTTTATTACTGCGCATTAAGAAATGACCACCTCCAACGTTTGGTTTATGTTTAATAAGCATTTTTAATTTTATTGCTTAAATCGCATTTTCTCGGCGAGCTGAGCACTTTTTCTGAATTGTGCCGCTCCCGTCACTCTGGTTAGGTTGGCATCGAAAAAAACGCTCTCGGGTGCTTTAGAGTGCCGAGTTTATTACTGCGCATTAAGAAATGACCACCTCCAACGTTTGGTTTATGTTTTATAAGCATTTTTAATTTTATTGCTTAAATCGCATTTTCTCGGCGAGCTGAGCACTTTTTCTGAATTGTGCCGCTCCCGTCACTCTGGTTAGGTTGGCATCGAAAAAAACGCTCTCGGGTGCTTTAGAGTGCCGAGTTTATTACTGCGCATTAAGAAATGACCACCTCCAACGTTTGGTTTATGTTTTATAAGCATTTTTAATTTTATTGCTTAAATCGCATTTTCTCGGCGAGCTGAGCACTTTTTCTGAATTGTGCCGCTCCCGTCACTTGGCATCGAAAAAAACGCTCTCGGGTGCTTTAGAGTGCCGAGTTATTCACTGCGCATGAAGAAATGACCACCTCCAACGTTTGGTTTATGTTTTATAAGCATTTTTAATTTTATTGCTTAAATCGCATTTTCTCGGCGAGCTGAGCGCTTTTTATGAATTGTGCCGCTCCCGTCACTCTGGTTAGGTTGGCATCGAAAAAAACGCTCTCGGGTGCTTTAGAGTGCTGAGTTTATTACTGCGCATTAAGAAATGACCACCTCCAACGTTTGGTTTATGTTTTATAAGCATTTTTAATTTTATTGCTTAAATCGCATTTTCTCGGCGAGCTGAGCGCTTTTTCTGAATTGTGCCGCTCCCGTCACTCTGGTTAGGTTGGCATCGAAAAAAACGCTCTCGGGTGCTTTAGAGTGCCGAGTTTATTACTGCGCATTAAGAAATGACCACCTCCAACGTTTGGTTTATGTTTTATAAGCATTTTTAATTTTATTGCTTAAATCGCATTTTCTCGGCGAGCTGAGCACTTTTTCTGAATTGTGCCGCTCCCGTCACTCTGGTTAGGTTGGCATCGAAAAAAACGCTCTCGGGTGCTTTAGAGTGCCGAGTTATTCACTGCGCACGAAGAAATTACCACCTCCAACGTTTGGTTTATGTTTTATAAGCATTTTTAATTTTATTGCTTAAATCGCATTTTCTCGGCGAGCTGAGCGCTTTTTCTGAATTGTGCCGCTCCCGTCACTCTGGTTAGGTTGGCATCGAAAAAAACGCTCTCGGGTGCTTTAGAGTGCCGAGTTTATTACTGCGCATTAAGAAATGACCACCTCCAACGTTTGGTTTATGTTTTATAAGCATTTTTAATTTTATTGCTTAAATCGCATTTTCTCGGCGAGCTGAGCACTTTTTCTGAATTGTGCCGCTCCCGTCACTCTGGTTAGGTTGGCATCGAAAAAAACGCTCTCGGGTGCTTTAGAGTGCCGAGTTTATTACTGCGCATTAAGAAATGACCACCTCCAACGTTTGGTTTATGTTTTATAAGCATTTTTAATTTTATTGCTTAAATCGCATTTTCTCGGCGAGCTGAGCACTTTTTCTGAATTGTGCCGCTCCCGTCACTCTGGTTAGGTTGGCATCGAAAAAAACGCTCTCGGGTGCTTTAGAGTGCCGAGTTATTCACTGCGCATGAAGAAATGACCACCTCCAACGTTTGGTTTATGTTTAATAAGCATTTTTAATTTTATTGCTTAAATCGCATTTTCTCGGCGAGCTGAGCACTTTTTCTGAATTGTGCCGCTCCCGTCACTCTGGTTAGGTTGGCATCGAAAAAAACGCTCTCGGGTGCTTTAGAGTGCTGAGTTTATTACTGCGCATTAAGAAATGACCACCTCCAACGTTTGGTTTATGTTTTATAAGCATTTTTAATTTTATTGCTTAAATCGCATTTTCTCGGCGAGCTGAGCGCTTTTTCTGAATTGTGCCGCTCCCGTCACTCTGGTTAGGTTGGCATCGAAAAAAACGCTCTCGGGTGCTTTAGAGTGCCGAGTTTATTACTGCGCATTAAGAAATGACCACCTACAACGTTTGGTTTATGTTTTATAAGCATTTTTAATTTTATTGCTTAAATCGCATTTTCTCGGCGAGCTGAGCACTTTTTCTGAATTGTGCCGCTCCCGTCACTCTGGTTAGGTTGGCATCGAAAAAAACGCTCTCGGGTGCTTTAGAGTGCCGAGTTATTCACTGCGCACGAAGAAATGACCACCTCCAACGTTTGGTTTATGTTTTATAAGCATTTTTAATTTTATTGCTTAAATCGCATTTTCTCGGCGAGCTGAGCGCTTTTTCTGAATTGTGCCGCTCCCGTCACTCTGGTTAGGTTGGCATCGAAAAAAACGCTCTCGGGTGCTTTAGAGTGCCGAGTTTATTACTGCGCATTAAGAAATGACCACCTCCAACGTTTGGTTTATGTTTTATAAGCATTTTTAATTTTATTGCTTAAATCGCATTTTCTCGGCGAGCTGAGCACTTTTTCTGAATTGTGCCGCTCCCGTCACTCTGGTTAGGTTGGCATCGAAAAAAACGCTCTCGGGTGCTTTAGAGTGCCGAGTTTATTACTGCGCATTAAGAAATGACCACCTCCAACGTTTGGTTTATGTTTTATAAGCATTTTTAATTTTATTGCTTAAATCGCATTTTCTCGGCGAGCTGAGCGCTTTTTCTGAATTGTGCCGCTCCCGTCACTCTGGTTAGGTTGGCATCGAAAAAAACGCTCTCGGGTGCTTTAGAGTGCCGAGTTATTCACTGCGCATGAAGAAATGACCACCTCCAACGTTTGGTTTATGTTTAATAAGCATTTTTAATTTTATTGCTTAAATCGCATTTTCTCGGCGAGCTGAGCACTTTTTCTGAATTGTGCCGCTCCCGTCACTCTGGTTAGGTTGGCATCGAAAAAAACGCTCTCGGGTGCTTTAGAGTGCCGAGTTTATTACTGCGCATTAAGAAATGACCACCTCCAACGTTTGGTTTATGTTTTATAAGCATTTTTAATTTTATTGCTTAAATCGCATTTTCTCGGCGAGCTGAGCGCTTTTTCTGAATTGTGCCGCTCCCGTCACTCTGGTTAGGTTGGCATCGAAAAAAACGCTCTCGGGTGCTTTAGAGTGCCGAGTTATTCACTGCGCATGAAGAAATGACCACCTCCAACGTTTGGTTTATGTTTAATAAGCATTTTTAATTTTATTGCTTAAATCGCATTTTCTCGGCGAGCTGAGCACTTTTTCTGAATTGTGCCGCTCCCGTCACTCTGGTTAGGTTGGCATCGAAAAAAACGCTCTCGGGTGCTTTAGAGTGCCGAGTTTATTACTGCGCATTAAGAAATGACCACCTCCAACGTTTGGTTTATGTTTTATAAGCATTTTTAATTTTATTGCTTAAATCGCATTTTCTCGGCGAGCTGAGCACTTTTTCTGAATTGTGCCGCTCCCGTCACTCTGGTTAGGTTGGCATCGAAAAAAACGCTCTCGGGTGCTTTAGAGTGCCGAGTTTATCACTGCGCATGAAGAAATGACCACCTCCAACGTTTGGTTTATGTTTTATAAGCATTTTTAATTTTATTGCTTAAATCGCATTTTCTCGGCGAGCTGAGCGCTTTTTCTGAATTGTGCCGCTCCCGTCACTCTGGTTAGGTTGGCATCGAAAAAAACGCTCTCGGGTGCTTTAGAGTGCCGAGTTATTCACTGCGCATGAAGAAATGACCACCTCCAATGTTTGGTTTATGTTTAATAAGCATTTTTAATTTTATTGCTTAAATCGCATTTTCTCGGCGAGCTGAGCACTTTTTCTGAATTGTGCCGCTCCCGTCACTCTGGTTAGGTTGGCATCGAAAAAAACGCTCTCGGGTGCTTTAGAGTGCCGAGTTTATTACTGCGCATTAAGAAATGACCACCTCCAACGTTTGGTTTATGTTTTATAAGCATTTTTAATTTTATTGCTTAAATCGCATTTTCTCGGCGAGCTGAGCACTTTTTCTGAATTGTGCCGCTCCCGTCACTCTGGTTAGGTTGGCATCGAAAAAAACGCTCTCGGGTGCTTTAGAGTGCCGAGTTATTCACTGCGCATGAAGAAATGACCACCTCCAACGTTTGGTTTATGTTTAATAAGCATTTTTAATTTTATTGCTTGAATCGCATTTTCTCGGCGAGCTGAGCACTTTTTCTGAATTGTGCCGCTCCCGTCACTCTGGTTAGGTTGGCATCGAAAAAAACGCTCTCGGGTGCTTTAGAGTGCCGAGTTTATCACTGCGCATGAAGAAATGACCACCTCCAACGTTTGGTTTATGTTTTATAAGCATTTTTAATTTTATTGCTTAAATCGCATTTTCTCGGCGAGCTGAGCACTTTTTCTGAATTGTGCCGCTCCCGTCACTCTGGTTAGGTTGGCATCGAAAAAAACGCTCTCGGGTGCTTTAGAGTGCCGAGTTTATCACTGCGCATGAAGAAATGACCACCTCCAACGTTTGGTTTATGTTTTATAAGCATTTTTAATTTTATTGCTTAAATCGCATTTTCTCGGCGAGCTGAGCGCTTTTTCTGAATTGTGCCGCTCCCGTCACTCTGGTTAGGTTGGCATCGAAAAAAACGCTCTCGGGTGCTTTAGAGTGCCGAGTTTATTACTGCGCATTAAGATATGACCACCTCCAACGTTTGGTTTATGTTTTATAAGCATTTTTAATTTTATTGCTTAAATCGCATTTTCTCGGCGAGCTGAGCACTTTTTCTGAATTGTGCCGCTCCCGTCACTCTGGTTAGGTTGGCATCGAAAAAAACGCTCTCGGGTGCTTTAGAGTGCCGAGTTTATTACTGCGCATTAAGAAATGACCACCTCCAACGTTTGGTTTATGTTTTATAAGCATTTTTAATTTCATTGCTTAAATCGCATTTTCTCGGCGAGCTGAGCACTTTTTCTGAATTGTGCCGCTCCCGTCACTCTGGTTAGGTTGGCATCGAAAAAAACGCTATCGGGTGCTTTAGAGTGCCGAGTTATTCACTGCGCATGAAGAAATGACCACCTCCAACGTTTGGTTTATGTTTAATAAGCATTTTTAATTTTATTGCTTAAATCGCATTTTCTCGGCGAGCTGAGCACTTTTTCTGAATTGTGCCGCTCCCGTCACTCTGGTTAGGTTGGCATCGAAAAAAACGCTCTCGGGTGCTTTAGAGTGCCGAGTTTATTACTGCGCATTAAGAAATGACCACCTCCAACGTTTGGTTTATGTTTTATAAGCATTTTTAATTTTATTGCTTAAATCGCATTTTCTCGGCGAGCTGAGCACTTTTTCTGAATTGTGCCGCTCCCGTCACTCTGGTTAGGTTGGCATCGAAAAAAACGCTCTCGGGTGCTTTAGAGTGCCGAGTTTATTACTGCGCATTAAGAAATGACCACCTCCAACGTTTGGTTTATGTTTTATAAGCATTTTTAATTTTATTGCTTAAATCGCATTTTCTCGGCGAGCTGAGCGCTTTTTCTGAATTGTGCCGCTCCCGTCACTCTGGTTAGGTTGGCATCGAAAAAAACGCTCTCGGGTGCTTTAGAGTGCTGAGTTTATTACTGCGCATTAAGAAATGACCACCTCCAACGTTTGGTTTATGTTTAATAAGCATGTTTAATTTTATTGCTTAAATCGCATTTTCTCGGCGAGCTGAGCACTTTTTCTGAATTGTGCCGCTCCCGTCACTCTGGTTAGGTTGGCATCGAAAAAAACGCTCTCGGGTGCTTTAGAGTGCCGAGTTTATTACTGCGCATTAAGAAATGACCACCTCCAACGTTTGGTTTATGTTTTATAAGCATTTTTAATTTTATTGCTTAAATCGCATTTTCTCGGCGAGCTGAGCACTTTTTCTGAATTGTGCCGCTCCCGTCACTCTGGTTAGGTTGGCATCGAAAAAAACGCTCTCGGGTGCTTTAGAGTGCCGAGTTTATTACTGCGCATTAAGAAATGACCACCTCCAACGTTTGGTTTATGTTTTATAAGCATTTTTAATTTTATTGCTTAAATCGCATTTTCTCGGCGAGCTGAGCACTTTTTCTGAATTGTGCCGCTCCCGTCACTTGGCATCGAAAAAAACGCTCTCGGGTGCTTTAGAGTGCCGAGTTATTCACTGCGCATGAAGAAATGACCACCTCCAACGTTTGGTTTATGTTTTATAAGCATTTTTAATTTTATTGCTTAAATCGCATTTTCTCGGCGAGCTGAGCGCTTTTTCTGAATTGTGCCGCTCCCGTCACTCTGGTTAGGTTGGCATCGAAAAAAACGCTCTCGGGTGCTTTAGAGTGCTGAGTTTATTACTGCGCATTAAGAAATGACCACCTCCAACGTTTGGTTTATGTTTTATAAGCATTTTTAATTTTATTGCTTAAATCGCATTTTCTCGGCGAGCTGAGCGCTTTTTCTGAATTGTGCCGCTCCCGTCACTCTGGTTAGGTTGGCATCGAAAAAAACGCTCTCGGGTGCTTTAGAGTGCCGAGTTTATTACTGCGCATTAAGAAATGACCACCTCCAACGTTTGGTTTATGTTTTATAAGCATTTTTAATTTTATTGCTTAAATCGCATTTTCTCGGCGAGCTGAGCACTTTTTCTGAATTGTGCCGCTCCCGTCACTCTGGTTAGGTTGGCATCGAAAAAAACGCTCTCGGGTGCTTTAGAGTGCCGAGTTATTCACTGCGCACGAAGAAATGACCACCTCCAACGTTTGGTTTATGTTTTATAAGCATTTTTAATTTTATTGCTTAAATCGCATTTTCTCGGCGAGCTGAGCGCTTTTTCTGAATTGTGCCGCTCCCGTCACTCTGGTTAGGTTGGCATCGAAAAAAACGCTCTCGGGTGCTTTAGAGTGCCGAGTTTATTACTGCGCATTAAGAAATGACCACCTCCAACGTTTGGTTTATGTTTTATAAGCATTTTTAATTTTATTGCTTAAATCGCATTTTCTCGGCGAGCTGAGCACTTTTTCTGAATTGTGCCGCTCCCGTCACTCTGGTTAGGTTGGCATCGAAAAAAACGCTCTCGGGTGCTTTAGAGTGCCGAGTTTATTACTCCGCATTAAGAAATGACCACCTCCAACGTTTGGTTTATGTTTTATAAGCATTTTTAATTTTATTGCTTAAATCGCATTTTCTCGGCGAGCTGAGCACTTTTTCTGAATTGTGCCGCTCCCGTCACTCTGGTTAGGTTGGCATCGAAAAAAACGCTCTCGGGTGCTTTAGAGTGCCGAGTTTATTACTGCGCATTAAGAAATGACCACCTCCAACGTTTGGTTTATGTTTTATAAGCATTTTTAATTTTATTGCTTAAATCGCATTTTCTCGGCGAGCTGAGCACTTTTTCTGAATTGTGCCGCTCCCGTCACTCTGGTTAGGTTGGCATCGAAAAAAACGCTCTCGGGTGCTTTAGAGTGCCGAGTTTATTACTGCGCATTAAGAAATGACCACCTCCAACGTTTGGTTTATGTTTTATAAGCATTTTTAATTTTATTGCTTAAATCGCATTTTCTCGGCGAGCTGAGCGCTTTTTCTGAATTGTGCCGCTCCCGTCACTCTGGTTAGGTTGGCATCGAAAAAAACGCTCTCGGGTGCTTTAGAGTGCCGAGTTATTCACTGCGCATGAAGAAATGACCACCTCCAACGTTTGGTTTATGTTTAATAAGCATTTTTAATTTTATTGCTTAAATCGCATTTTCTCGGCGAGCTGAGCACTTTTTCTGAATTGTGCCGCTCCCGTCACTCTGGTTAGGTTGGCATCGAAAAAAACGCTCTCGGGTGCTTTAGAGTGCCGAGTTTATTACTGCGCATTAAGAAATGACCACCTCCAACGTTTGGTTTATGTTTTATAAGCATTTTTAATTTTATTGCTTAAATCGCATTTTCTCGGCGAGCTGAGCGCTTTTTCTGAATTGTGCCGCTCCCGTCACTCTGGTTAGGTTGGCATCGAAAAAAACGCTCTCGGGTGCTTTAGAGTGCCGAGTTATTCACTGCGCATGAAGAAATGACCACCTCCAACGTTTGGTTTATGTTTAATAAGCATTTTTAATTTTATTGCTTAAATCGCATTTTCTCGGCGAGCTGAGCACTTTTTCTGAATTGTGCCGCTCCCGTCACTCTGGTTAGGTTGGCATCGAAAAAAACGCTCTCGGGTGCTTTAGAGTGCCGAGTTTATTACTGCGCATTAAGAAATGACCACCTCCAACGTTTGGTTTATGTTTTATAAGCATTTTTAATTTTATTGCTTAAATCGCATTTTCTCGGCGAGCTGAGCACTTTTTCTGAATTGTGCCGCTCCCGTCACTCTGGTTAGGTTGGCATCGAAAAAAACGCTCTCGGGTGCTTTAGAGTGCCGAGTTTATCACTGCGCATGAAGAAATGACCACCTCCAACGTTTGGTTTATGTTTAATAAGCATTTTTAATTTTATTGCTTAAATCGCATTTTCTCGGCGAGCTGAGCACTTTTTCTGAATTGTGCCGCTCCCGTCACTCTGGTTAGGTTGGCATCGAAAAAAACGCTCTCGGGTGCTTTAGAGTGCCGACTTTATCACTGCGCATTAAGAAATGACCACCTCCAACGTTTGGTTTATGTTTTATAAGCATTTTTAATTTTATTGCTTAAATCGCATTTTCTCGGCGAGCTGAGCACTTTTTCTGAATTGTGCCGCTCCCGTCACTCTGGTTAGGTTGGCATCGAAAAAAACGCTCTCGGGTGCTTTAGAGTGCCGAGTTATTCACTGCGCATGAAGAAATGACCACCTCCAACGTTTGGTTTATGTTTTATAAGCATTTTTAATTTTATTGCTTAAATCGCATTTTCTCGGCGAGCTGAGCGCTTTTTCTGAATTGTGCCGCTCCCGTAACTCTGGTTAGGTTGGCATCGAAAAAAACGCTCTCGGGTGCTTTAGAGTGCCGAGTTTATCACTGCGCATGAAGAAATGACCACTTCCAACGTTTGGTTTATGTTTTATAAGCATTTTTAATTTTATTGCTTAAATCGCATTTTCTCGGCGAGCTGAGCACTTTTTCTGAATTGTGCCGCTCCCGTCACTCTGGTTAGGTTGGCATCGAAAAAAACGCTCTCGGGTGCTCTAGAGTGCCGAGTTTATTACTGCGCATTAAGAAATGACCACCTCCAACGTTTGGTTTATGTTTTATAAGCATTTTTAATTTTATTGCTTAAATCGCATTTTCTCGGTGAGCTGAGCACTTTTTCTGAATTGTGCCGCTCCCGTCACTCTGGTTAGGTTGGCATCGAAAAAAACGCTCTCGGGTGCTTTAGAGTGCCGAGTTTATTACTGCGCATTAAGAAATGACCACCTCCAACGTTTGGTTTATGTTTTATAAGCATTTTTAATTTTATTGCTTAAATCGCATTTTCTCGGCGAGCTGAGCACTTTTTCTGAATTGTGCCGCTCCCGTCACTCTGGTTAGGTTGGCATCGAAAAAAACGCTCCCGGGTGCTTTAGAGTGCCGAGTTATTCACTGCGCATGAAGAAATGACCACCTCCAACGTTTGGTTTATGTTTTATAAGCATTTTTAATTTTATTGCTTAAATCGCATTTTCTCGGCGAGCTGAGCACTTTTTCTGAATTGTGCCGCTCCCGTCACTCTGGTTAGGTTGGCATCGAAAAAAACGCTCTCGGGTGCTTTAGAGTGCCGAGTTATTCACTGCGCATGAAGAAATGACCACCTCCAATGTTTGGTTTATGTTTAATAAGCATTTTTAATTTTATTGCTTAAATCGCATTTTCTCGGCGAGCTGAGCGCTTTTTCTGAATTGTGCCGCTCCCGTCACTCTGGTTAGGTTGGCATCGAAAAAAACGCTCTCGGGTGCTTTAGAGTGCCGAGTTATTCACTGCGCATGAAGAAATGACCACCTCCAACGTTTGGTTTATGTTTAATAAGCATTTTTAATTTTATTGCTTAAATCGCATTTTCTCGGCGAGCTGAGCACTTTTTCTGAATTGTGCCGCTCCCGTCACTCTGGTTAGGTTGGCATCGAAAAAAACGCTCTCGGGTGCTTTAGAGTGCCGAGTTTATTACTGCGCATTAAGAAATGACCACCTCCAACGTTTGGTTTATGTTTTATAAGCATTTTTAATTTTATTGCTTAAATCGCATTTTCTCGGCGAGCTGAGCACTTTTTCTGAATTGTGCCGCTCCCGTCACTCTGGTTAGGTTGGCATCGAAAAAAACGCTCTCGGGTGCTTTAGAGTGCCGAGTTTATTACTGCGCATTAAGAAATGACCACCTCCAACGTTTGGTTTATGTTTTATAAGCATTTTTAATTTTATTGCTTAAATCGCATTTTCTCGGCGAGCTGAGCACTTTTTCTGAATTGTGCCGCTCCCGTCACTCTGGTTAGGTTGGCATCGAAAAAAACGCTCTCGGGTGCTTTAGAGTGCCGAGTTATTCACTGCGCATGAAGAAATGACCACCTCCAACGTTTGGTTTATGTTTAATATGCATTTTTAATTTTATTGCTTGAATCGCATTTTCTCGGCGAGCTGAGCACTTTTTCTGAATTGTGCCGCTCCCGTCACTCTGGTTAGGTTGGCATCGAAAAAAACGCTCTCGGGTGCTTTAGAGTGCCGAGTTTATTACTGCGCATTAAGAAATGACCACCTCCAACGTTTGGTTTATGTTTTATAAGCATTTTTAATTTTATTGCTTAAATCGCATTTTCTCGGCGAGCTGAGCGCTTTTTCTGAATTGTGCCGCTCCCGTCACTCGTTAGGTTGGCATCGAAAAAAACGCTCTCGGGTGCTTTAGAGTGCCGAGTTTATCACTGCGCATGAAGAAATGACCACCTCCAACGTTTGGTTTATGTTTAATAAGCATTTTTAATTTTATTGCTTAAATCGCATTTTCTCGGCGAGCTGAGCACTTTTTCTGAATTGTGCCGCTCCCGTCACTCTGGTTAGGTTGGCATCGAAAAAAACGCTCTCGGGTGCTTTAGAGTGCCGAGTTATTCACTGCGCATGAAGAAATGACCACCTCCAACGTTTGGTTTATGTTTAATAAGCATTTTTAATTTTATTGCTTAAATCGCATTTTCTCGGCGAGCTGAGCACTTTTTCTGAATTGTGCCGCTCCCGTCACTCTGGTTAGGTTGGCATCGAAAAAAACGCTATCGGGTGCTTTAGAGTGCCGAGTTATTCACTGCGCATGAAGAAATGACCACCTCCAACGTTTGGTTTATGTTTAATAAGCATTTTTAATTTTATTGCTTAAATCGCATTTTCTCGGCGAGCTGAGCACTTTTTCTGAATTGTGCCGCTCCCGTCACTCTGGTTAGGTTGGCATCGAAAAAAACGCTCTCGGGTGCTTTAGAGTGCCGAGTTTATTACTGCGCATTAAGAAATGACCACCTCCAACGTTTGGTTTATGTTTTATAAGCATTTTTAATTTTATTGCTTAAATCGCATTTTCTCGGCGAGCTGAGCACTTTTTCTGAATTGTGCCGCTCCCGTCACTCTGGTTAGGTTGGCATCGAAAAAAACGCTCTCGGGTGCTTTAGAGTGCCGAGTTTATTACTGCGCATTAAGAAATGACCACCTCCAACGTTTGGTTTATGTTTTATAAGCATTTTTAATTTTATTGCTTAAATCGCATTTTCTCGGCGAGCTGAGCACTTTTTCTGAATTGTGCCGCTCCCGTCACTTGGCATCGAAAAAAACGCTCTCGGGTGCTTTAGAGTGCCGAGTTATTCACTGCGCATGAAGAAATGACCACCTCCAACGTTTGGTTTATGTTTTATAAGCATTTTTAATTTTATTGCTTAAATCGCATTTTCTCGGCGAGCTGAGCGCTTTTTCTGAATTGTGCCGCTCCCGTCACTCTGGTTAGGTTGGCATCGAAAAAAACGCTCTCGGGTGCTTTAGAGTGCCGAGTTTATTACTGCGCATTAAGAAATGACCACCTCCAACGTTTGGTTTATGTTTTATAAGCATTTTTAATTTTATTGCCTAAATCGCATTTTCTCGGCGAGCTGAGCACTTTTTCTGAATTGTGCCGCTCCCGTCACTCTGGTTAGGTTGGCATCGAAAAAAACGCTCTCGGGTGCTTTAGAGTGCCGAGTTTATTACTGCGCATTAAGAAATGACCACCTCCAACGTTTGGTTTATGTTTTATAAGCATTTTTAATTTTATTGCTTAAATCGCATTTTCTCGGCGAGCTGAGCACTTTTTCTGAATTGTGCCGCTCCCGTCACTCTGGTTAGGTTGGCATCGAAAAAAACGCTCTCGGGTGCTTTAGAGTGCCGAGTTATTCACTGCGCACGAAGAAATGACCACCTCCAACCTTTGGTTTATGTTTTATAAGCATTTTTAATTTTATTGCTTAAATCGCATTTTCTCGGCGAGCTGAGCGCTTTTTCTGGATTGTGCCGCTCCCGTCACTCTGGTTAGGTTGGCATCGAAAAAAACGCTCTCGGGTGCTTTAGAGTGCCGAGTTTATTACTGCGCATTAAGAAATGACCACCTCCAACGTTTGGTTTATGTTTTATAAGCATTTTTAATTTTATTGCTTAAATCGCATTTTCTCGGCGAGCTGAGCACTTTTTCTGAATTGTGCCGCTCCCGTCACTCTGGTTAGGTTGGCATCGAAAAAAACGCTCTCGGGTGCTTTAGAGTGCCGAGTTTATTACTGCGCATTAAGAAATGACCACCTCCAACGTTTGGTTTATGTTTTATAAGCATTTTTAATTTTATTGCTTAAATCGCATTTTCTCGGCGAGCTGAGCACTTTTTCTGAATTGTGCCGCTCCCGTCACTCTGGTTAGGTTGGCATCGAAAAAAACGCTTTTGGGTGCTTTAGAGTGCCGAGTTATTCACTGCGCATGAAGAAATGACCACCTCCAACGTTTGGTTTATGTTTAATAAGCATTTTTAATTTTATTGCTTAAATCGCATTTTCTCGGCGAGCTGAGCGCTTTTTCTGAATTGTGCCGCTCCCGTCACTCTGGTTAGGTTGGCATCGAAAAAAACGCTCTCGGGTGCTTTAGAGTGCCGAGTTTATTACTGCGCATTAAGAAATGACCACCTCCAACGTTTGGTTTATGTTTTATAAGCATTTTTAATTTTATTGCTTAAATCGCATTTTCTCGGCGAGCTGAGCACTTTTTCTGAATTGTGCCGCTCCCGTCACTTGGCATCGAAAAAAACGCTCTCGGGTGCTTTAGAGTGCCGAGTTATTCACTGCGCATGAAGAAATGACCACCTCCAACGTTTGGTTTATGTTTTATAAGCATTTTTAATTTTATTGCTTAAATCGCATTTTCTCGGCGAGCTGAGCGCTTTTTCTGAATTGTGCCGCTCCCGTCACTCTGGTTAGGTTGGCATCGAAAAAAACGCTCTCGGGTGCTTTAGAGTGCTGAGTTTATTACTGCGCATTAAGAAATGACCACCTCCAACGTTTGGTTTATGTTTTATAAGCATTTTTAATTTTATTGCTTAAATCGCATTTTCTCGGCGAGCTGAGCGCTTTTTCTGAATTGTGCCGCTCCCGTCACTCTGGTTAGGTTGGCATCGAAAAAAACGCTCTCGGGTGCTTTAGAGTGCCGAGTTTATTACTGCGCATTAAGAAATGACCACCTCCAACGTTTGGTTTATGTTTTATAAGCATTTTTAATTTTATTGCTTAAATCGCATTTTCTCGGCGAGCTGAGCACTTTTTCTGAATTGTGCCGCTCCCGTCACTCTGGTTAGGTTGGCATCGAAAAAAACGCTCTCGGGTGCTTTAGAGTGCCGAGTTATTCACTGCGCACGAAGAAATTACCACCTCCAACGTTTGGTTTATGTTTTATAAGCATTTTTAATTTTATTGCTTAAATCGCATTTTCTCGGCGAGCTGAGCGCTTTTTCTGAATTGTGCCGCTCCCGTCACTCTGGTTAGGTTGGCATCGAAAAAAACGCTCTCGGGTGCTTTAGAGTGCCGAGTTTATTACTGCGCATTAAGAAATGACCACCTCCAACGTTTGGTTTATGTTTTATAAGCATTTTTAATTTTATTGCTTAAATCGCATTTTCTCGGCGAGCTGAGCACTTTTTCTGAATTGTGCCGCTCCCGTCACTCTGGTTAGGTTGGCATCGAAAAAAACGCTCTCGGGTGCTTTAGAGTGCCGAGTTTATTACTGCGCATTAAGAAATGACCACCTCCAACGTTTGGTTTATGTTTTATAAGCATTTTTAATTTTATTGCTTAAATCGCATTTTCTCGGCGAGCTGAGCACTTTTTCTGAATTGTGCCGCTCCCGTCACTCTGGTTAGGTTGGCATCGAAAAAAACGCTCTCGGGTGCTTTAGAGTGCCGAGTTATTCACTGCGCATGAAGAAATGACCACCTCCAACGTTTGGTTTATGTTTAATAAGCATTTTTAATTTTATTGCTTAAATCGCATTTTCTCGGCGAGCTGAGCACTTTTTCTGAATTGTGCCGCTCCCGTCACTCTGGTTAGGTTGGCATCGAAAAAAACGCTCTCGGGTGCTTTAGAGTGCTGAGTTTATTACTGCGCATTAAGAAATGACCACCTCCAACGTTTGGTTTATGTTTTATAAGCATTTTTAATTTTATTGCTTAAATCGCATTTTCTCGGCGAGCTGAGCGCTTTTTCTGAATTGTGCCGCTCCCGTCACTCTGGTTAGGTTGGCATCGAAAAAAACGCTCTCGGGTGCTTTAGAGTGCCGAGTTTATTACTGCGCATTAAGAAATGACCACCTACAACGTTTGGTTTATGTTTTATAAGCATTTTTAATTTTATTGCTTAAATCGCATTTTCTCGGCGAGCTGAGCACTTTTTCTGAATTGTGCCGCTCCCGTCACTCTGGTTAGGTTGGCATCGAAAAAAACGCTCTCGGGTGCTTTAGAGTGCCGAGTTATTCACTGCGCACGAAGAAATGACCACCTCCAACGTTTGGTTTATGTTTTATAAGCATTTTTAATTTTATTGCTTAAATCGCATTTTCTCGGCGAGCTGAGCGCTTTTTCTGAATTGTGCCGCTCCCGTCACTCTGGTTAGGTTGGCATCGAAAAAAACGCTCTCGGGTGCTTTAGAGTGCCGAGTTTATTACTGCGCATTAAGAAATGACCACCTCCAACGTTTGGTTTATGTTTTATAAGCATTTTTAATTTTATTGCTTAAATCGCATTTTCTCGGCGAGCTGAGCGCTTTTTCTGAATTGTGCCGCTCCCGTCACTCTGGTTAGGTTGGCATCGAAAAAAACGCTCTCGGGTGCTTTAGAGTGCCGAGTTATTCACTGCGCATGAAGAAATGACCACCTCCAACGTTTGGTTTATGTTTAATAAGCATTTTTAATTTTATTGCTTAAATCGCATTTTCTCGGCGAGCTGAGCACTTTTTTTGAATTGTGCCGCTCCCGTCACTCTGGTTAGGTTGGCATCGAAAAAAACGCTCTCGGGTGCTTTAGAGTGCCGAGTTTATTACTGCGCATTAAGAAATGACCACCTCCAACGTTTGGTTTATGTTTTATAAGCATTTTTAATTTTATTGCTTAAATCGCATTTTCTCGGCGAGCTGAGCACTTTTTCTGAATTGTGCCGCTCCCGTCACTCTGGTTAGGTTGGCATCGAAAAAAACGCTCTCGGGTGCTTTAGAGTGCCGAGTTTATCACTGCGCATGAAGAAATGACCACCTCCAACGTTTGGTTTATGTTTTATAAGCATTTTTAATTTTATTGCTTAAATCGCATTTTCTCGGCGAGCTGAGCGCTTTTTCTGAATTGTGCCGCTCCCGTCACTCTGGTTAGGTTGGCATCGAAAAAAACGCTCTCGGGTGCTTTAGAGTGCCGAGTTATTCACTGCGCATGAAGAAATGACCACCTCCAATGTTTGGTTTATGTTTAATAAGCATTTTTAATTTTATTGCTTAAATCGCATTTTCTCGGCGAGCTGAGCACTTTTTCTGAATTGTGCCGCTCCCGTCACTCTGGTTAGGTTGGCATCGAAAAAAACGCTCTCGGGTGCTTTAGAGTGCCGAGTTTATTACTGCGCATTAAGAAATGACCACCTCCAACGTTTGGTTTATGTTTTATAAGCATTTTTAATTTTATTGCTTAAATCGCATTTTCTCGGCGAGCTGAGCACTTTTTCTGAATTGTGCCGCTCCCGTCACTCTGGTTAGGTTGGCATCGAAAAAAACGCTCTCGGGTGCTTTAGAGTGCCGAGTTATTCACTGCGCATGAAGAAATGACCACCTCCAACGTTTGGTTTATGTTTAATAAGCATTTTTAATTTTATTGCTTGAATCGCATTTTCTCGGCGAGCTGAGCACTTTTTCTGAATTGTGCCGCTCCCGTCACTCTGGTTAGGTTGGCATCGAAAAAAACGCTCTCGGGTGCTTTAGAGTGCCGAGTTTATCACTGCGCATGAAGAAATGACCACCTCCAACGTTTGGTTTATGTTTTATAAGCATTTTTAATTTTATTGCTTAAATCGCATTTTCTCGGCGAGCTGAGCACTTTTTCTGAATTGTGCCGCTCCCGTCACTCTGGTTAGGTTGGCATCGAAAAAAACGCTCTCGGGTGCTTTAGAGTGCCGAGTTTATCACTGCGCATGAAGAAATGACCACCTCCAACGTTTGGTTTATGTTTTATAAGCATTTTTAATTTTATTGCTTAAATCGCATTTTCTCGGCGAGCTGAGCGCTTTTTCTGAATTGTGCCGCTCCCGTCACTCTGGTTAGGTTGGCATCGAAAAAAACGCTCTCGGGTGCTTTAGAGTGCCGAGTTTATTACTGCGCATTAAGATATGACCACCTCCAACGTTTGGTTTATGTTTTATAAGCATTTTTAATTTTATTGCTTAAATCGCATTTTCTCGGCGAGCTGAGCACTTTTTCTGAATTGTGCCGCTCCCGTCACTCTGGTTAGGTTGGCATCGAAAAAAACGCTCTCGGGTGCTTTAGAGTGCCGAGTTTATTACTGCGCATTAAGAAATGACCACCTCCAACGTTTGGTTTATGTTTTATAAGCATTTTTAATTTCATTGCTTAAATCGCATTTTCTCGGCGAGCTGAGCACTTTTTCTGAATTGTGCCGCTCCCGTCACTCTGGTTAGGTTGGCATCGAAAAAAACGCTATCGGGTGCTTTAGAGTGCCGAGTTATTCACTGCGCATGAAGAAATGACCACCTCCAACGTTTGGTTTATGTTTAATAAGCATTTTTAATTTTATTGCTTAAATCGCATTTTCTCGGCGAGCTGAGCACTTTTTCTGAATTGTGCCGCTCCCGTCACTCTGGTTAGGTTGGCATCGAAAAAAACGCTCTCGGGTGCTTTAGAGTGCCGAGTTTATTACTGCGCATTAAGAAATGACCACCTCCAACGTTTGGTTTATGTTTTATAAGCATTTTTAATTTTATTGCTTAAATCGCATTTTCTCGGCGAGCTGAGCACTTTTTCTGAATTGTGCCGCTCCCGTCACTCTGGTTAGGTTGGCATCGAAAAAAACGCTCTCGGGTGCTTTAGAGTGCCGAGTTTATTACTGCGCATTAAGAAATGACCACCTCCAACGTTTGGTTTATGTTTTATAAGCATTTTTAATTTTATTGCTTAAATCGCATTTTCTCGGCGAGCTGAGCGCTTTTTCTGAATTGTGCCGCTCCCGTCACTCTGGTTAGGTTGGCATCGAAAAAAACGCTCTCGGGTGCTTTAGAGTGCTGAGTTTATTACTGCGCATTAAGAAATGACCACCTCCAACGTTTGGTTTATGTTTAATAAGCATGTTTAATTTTATTGCTTAAATCGCATTTTCTCGGCGAGCTGAGCACTTTTTCTGAATTGTGCCGCTCCCGTCACTCTGGTTAGGTTGGCATCGAAAAAAACGCTCTCGGGTGCTTTAGAGTGCCGAGTTTATTACTGCGCATTAAGAAATGACCACCTCCAACGTTTGGTTTATGTTTTATAAGCATTTTTAATTTTATTGCTTAAATCGCATTTTCTCGGCGAGCTGAGCACTTTTTCTGAATTGTGCCGCTCCCGTCACTCTGGTTAGGTTGGCATCGAAAAAAACGCTCTCGGGTGCTTTAGAGTGCCGAGTTTATTACTGCGCATTAAGAAATGACCACCTCCAACGTTTGGTTTATGTTTTATAAGCATTTTTAATTTTATTGCTTAAATCGCATTTTCTCGGCGAGCTGAGCACTTTTTCTGAATTGTGCCGCTCCCGTCACTTGGCATCGAAAAAAACGCTCTCGGGTGCTTTAGAGTGCCGAGTTATTCACTGCGCATGAAGAAATGACCACCTCCAACGTTTGGTTTATGTTTTATAAGCATTTTTAATTTTATTGCTTAAATCGCATTTTCTCGGCGAGCTGAGCGCTTTTTCTGAATTGTGCCGCTCCCGTCACTCTGGTTAGGTTGGCATCGAAAAAAACGCTCTCGGGTGCTTTAGAGTGCTGAGTTTATTACTGCGCATTAAGAAATGACCACCTCCAACGTTTGGTTTATGTTTTATAAGCATTTTTAATTTTATTGCTTAAATCGCATTTTCTCGGCGAGCTGAGCGCTTTTTCTGAATTGTGCCGCTCCCGTCACTCTGGTTAGGTTGGCATCGAAAAAAACGCTCTCGGGTGCTTTAGAGTGCCGAGTTTATTACTGCGCATTAAGAAATGACCACCTCCAACGTTTGGTTTATGTTTTATAAGCATTTTTAATTTTATTGCTTAAATCGCATTTTCTCGGCGAGCTGAGCACTTTTTCTGAATTGTGCCGCTCCCGTCACTCTGGTTAGGTTGGCATCGAAAAAAACGCTCTCGGGTGCTTTAGAGTGCCGAGTTATTCACTGCGCACGAAGAAATGACCACCTCCAACGTTTGGTTTATGTTTTATAAGCATTTTTAATTTTATTGCTTAAATCGCATTTTCTCGGCGAGCTGAGCGCTTTTTCTGAATTGTGCCGCTCCCGTCACTCTGGTTAGGTTGGCATCGAAAAAAACGCTCTCGGGTGCTTTAGAGTGCCGAGTTTATTACTGCGCATTAAGAAATGACCACCTCCAACGTTTGGTTTATGTTTTATAAGCATTTTTAATTTTATTGCTTAAATCGCATTTTCTCGGCGAGCTGAGCACTTTTTCTGAATTGTGCCGCTCCCGTCACTCTGGTTAGGTTGGCATCGAAAAAAACGCTCTCGGGTGCTTTAGAG
Organism: Syngnathus typhle; assembly: GCF_033458585.1. Taxonomy (NCBI): domain Eukaryota; kingdom Metazoa; phylum Chordata; class Actinopteri; order Syngnathiformes; family Syngnathidae; genus Syngnathus; species Syngnathus typhle. Next base: position 99,221 of record NW_026871985.1, on the reverse strand, counting down.
TGCCGAGTTTATTACTCCGCATTAAGAAATGACCACCTCCAACGTTTGGTTTATGTTTTATAAGCATTTTTAATTTTATTGCTTAAATCGCATTTTCTCGGCGAGCTGAGCACTTTTTCTGAATTGTGCCGCTCCCGTCACTCTGGTTAGGTTGGCATCGAAAAAAACGCTCTCGGGTGCTTTAGAGTGCCGAGTTTATTACTGCGCATTAAGAAATGACCACCTCCAACGTTTGGTTTATGTTTTATAAGCATTTTTAATTTTATTGCTTAAATCGCATTTTCTCGGCGAGCTGAGCACTTTTTCTGAATTGTGCCGCTCCCGTCACTCTGGTTAGGTTGGCATCGAAAAAAACGCTCTCGGGTGCTTTAGAGTGCCGAGTTTATTACTGCGCATTAAGAAATGACCACCTCCAACGTTTGGTTTATGTTTTATAAGCATTTTTAATTTTATTGCTTAAATCGCATTTTCTCGGCGAGCTGAGCGCTTTTTCTGAATTGTGCCGCTCCCGTCACTCTGGTTAGGTTGGCATCGAAAAAAACGCTCTCGGGTGCTTTAGAGTGCCGAGTTATTCACTGCGCATGAAGAAATGACCACCTCCAACGTTTGGTTTATGTTTAATAAGCATTTTTAATTTTATTGCTTAAATCGCATTTTCTCGGCGAGCTGAGCACTTTTTCTGAATTGTGCCGCTCCCGTCACTCTGGTTAGGTTGGCATCGAAAAAAACGCTCTCGGGTGCTTTAGAGTGCCGAGTTTATTACTGCGCATTAAGAAATGACCACCTCCAACGTTTGGTTTATGTTTTATAAGCATTTTTAATTTTATTGCTTAAATCGCATTTTCTCGGCGAGCTGAGCGCTTTTTCTGAATTGTGCCGCTCCCGTCACTCTGGTTAGGTTGGCATCGAAAAAAACGCTCTCGGGTGCTTTAGAGTGCCGAGTTATTCACTGCGCATGAAGAAATGACCACCTCCAACGTTTGGTTTATGTTTAATAAGCATTTTTAATTTTATTGCTTAAATCGCATTTTCTCGGCGAGCTGAGCACTTTTTCTGAATTGTGCCGCTCCCGTCACTCTGGTTAGGTTGGCATCGAAAAAAACGCTCTCGGGTGCTTTAGAGTGCCGAGTTTATTACTGCGCATTAAGAAATGACCACCTCCAACGTTTGGTTTATGTTTTATAAGCATTTTTAATTTTATTGCTTAAATCGCATTTTCTCGGCGAGCTGAGCACTTTTTCTGAATTGTGCCGCTCCCGTCACTCTGGTTAGGTTGGCATCGAAAAAAACGCTCTCGGGTGCTTTAGAGTGCCGAGTTTATCACTGCGCATGAAGAAATGACCACCTCCAACGTTTGGTTTATGTTTAATAAGCATTTTTAATTTTATTGCTTAAATCGCATTTTCTCGGCGAGCTGAGCACTTTTTCTGAATTGTGCCGCTCCCGTCACTCTGGTTAGGTTGGCATCGAAAAAAACGCTCTCGGGTGCTTTAGAGTGCCGACTTTATCACTGCGCATTAAGAAATGACCACCTCCAACGTTTGGTTTATGTTTTATAAGCATTTTTAATTTTATTGCTTAAATCGCATTTTCTCGGCGAGCTGAGCACTTTTTCTGAATTGTGCCGCTCCCGTCACTCTGGTTAGGTTGGCATCGAAAAAAACGCTCTCGGGTGCTTTAGAGTGCCGAGTTATTCACTGCGCATGAAGAAATGACCACCTCCAACGTTTGGTTTATGTTTTATAAGCATTTTTAATTTTATTGCTTAAATCGCATTTTCTCGGCGAGCTGAGCGCTTTTTCTGAATTGTGCCGCTCCCGTAACTCTGGTTAGGTTGGCATCGAAAAAAACGCTCTCGGGTGCTTTAGAGTGCCGAGTTTATCACTGCGCATGAAGAAATGACCACTTCCAACGTTTGGTTTATGTTTTATAAGCATTTTTAATTTTATTGCTTAAATCGCATTTTCTCGGCGAGCTGAGCACTTTTTCTGAATTGTGCCGCTCCCGTCACTCTGGTTAGGTTGGCATCGAAAAAAACGCTCTCGGGTGCTCTAGAGTGCCGAGTTTATTACTGCGCATTAAGAAATGACCACCTCCAACGTTTGGTTTATGTTTTATAAGCATTTTTAATTTTATTGCTTAAATCGCATTTTCTCGGTGAGCTGAGCACTTTTTCTGAATTGTGCCGCTCCCGTCACTCTGGTTAGGTTGGCATCGAAAAAAACGCTCTCGGGTGCTTTAGAGTGCCGAGTTTATTACTGCGCATTAAGAAATGACCACCTCCAACGTTTGGTTTATGTTTTATAAGCATTTTTAATTTTATTGCTTAAATCGCATTTTCTCGGCGAGCTGAGCACTTTTTCTGAATTGTGCCGCTCCCGTCACTCTGGTTAGGTTGGCATCGAAAAAAACGCTCCCGGGTGCTTTAGAGTGCCGAGTTATTCACTGCGCATGAAGAAATGACCACCTCCAACGTTTGGTTTATGTTTTATAAGCATTTTTAATTTTATTGCTTAAATCGCATTTTCTCGGCGAGCTGAGCACTTTTTCTGAATTGTGCCGCTCCCGTCACTCTGGTTAGGTTGGCATCGAAAAAAACGCTCTCGGGTGCTTTAGAGTGCCGAGTTATTCACTGCGCATGAAGAAATGACCACCTCCAATGTTTGGTTTATGTTTAATAAGCATTTTTAATTTTATTGCTTAAATCGCATTTTCTCGGCGAGCTGAGCGCTTTTTCTGAATTGTGCCGCTCCCGTCACTCTGGTTAGGTTGGCATCGAAAAAAACGCTCTCGGGTGCTTTAGAGTGCCGAGTTATTCACTGCGCATGAAGAAATGACCACCTCCAACGTTTGGTTTATGTTTAATAAGCATTTTTAATTTTATTGCTTAAATCGCATTTTCTCGGCGAGCTGAGCACTTTTTCTGAATTGTGCCGCTCCCGTCACTCTGGTTAGGTTGGCATCGAAAAAAACGCTCTCGGGTGCTTTAGAGTGCCGAGTTTATTACTGCGCATTAAGAAATGACCACCTCCAACGTTTGGTTTATGTTTTATAAGCATTTTTAATTTTATTGCTTAAATCGCATTTTCTCGGCGAGCTGAGCACTTTTTCTGAATTGTGCCGCTCCCGTCACTCTGGTTAGGTTGGCATCGAAAAAAACGCTCTCGGGTGCTTTAGAGTGCCGAGTTTATTACTGCGCATTAAGAAATGACCACCTCCAACGTTTGGTTTATGTTTTATAAGCATTTTTAATTTTATTGCTTAAATCGCATTTTCTCGGCGAGCTGAGCACTTTTTCTGAATTGTGCCGCTCCCGTCACTTGGCATCGAAAAAAACGCTCTCGGGTGCTTTAGAGTGCCGAGTTATTCACTGCGCATGAAGAAATGACCACCTCCAACGTTTGGTTTATGTTTTATAAGCATTTTTAATTTTATTGCTTAAATCGCATTTTCTCGGCGAGCTGAGCGCTTTTTCTGAATTGTGCCGCTCCCGTCACTCTGGTTAGGTTGGCATCGAAAAAAACGCTCTCGGGTGCTTTAGAGTGCCGAGTTTATTACTGCGCATTAAGAAATGACCACCTCCAACGTTTGGTTTATGTTTTATAAGCATTTTTAATTTTATTGCCTAAATCGCATTTTCTCGGCGAGCTGAGCACTTTTTCTGAATTGTGCCGCTCCCGTCACTCTGGTTAGGTTGGCATCGAAAAAAACGCTCTCGGGTGCTTTAGAGTGCCGAGTTTATTACTGCGCATTAAGAAATGACCACCTCCAACGTTTGGTTTATGTTTTATAAGCATTTTTAATTTTATTGCTTAAATCGCATTTTCTCGGCGAGCTGAGCACTTTTTCTGAATTGTGCCGCTCCCGTCACTCTGGTTAGGTTGGCATCGAAAAAAACGCTCTCGGGTGCTTTAGAGTGCCGAGTTATTCCCTGCGCACGAAGAAATGACCACCTCCAACCTTTGGTTTATGTTTTATAAGCATTTTTAATTTTATTGCTTAAATCGCATTTTCTCGGCGAGCTGAGCGCTTTTTCTGGATTGTGCCGCTCCCGTCACTCTGGTTAGGTTGGCATCGAAAAAAACGCTCTCGGGTGCTTTAGAGTGCCGAGTTTATTACTGCGCATTAAGAAATGACCACCTCCAACGTTTGGTTTATGTTTTATAAGCATTTTTAATTTTATTGCTTAAATCGCATTTTCTCGGCGAGCTGAGCACTTTTTCTGAATTGTGCCGCTCCCGTCACTCTGGTTAGGTTGGCATCGAAAAAAACGCTCTCGGGTGCTTTAGAGTGCCGAGTTTATTACTGCGCATTAAGAAATGACCACCTCCAACGTTTGGTTTATGTTTTATAAGCATTTTTAATTTTATTGCTTAAATCGCATTTTCTCGGCGAGCTGAGCACTTTTTCTGAATTGTGCCGCTCCCGTCACTCTGGTTAGGTTGGCATCGAAAAAAACGCTTTTGGGTGCTTTAGAGTGCCGAGTTATTCACTGCGCATGAAGAAATGACCACCTCCAACGTTTGGTTTATGTTTAATAAGCATTTTTAATTTTATTGCTTAAATCGCATTTTCTCGGCGAGCTGAGCACTATTTCTGAATTGTGCCGCTCCCGTCACTCTGGTTAGGTTGGCATCGAAAAAAACGCTCTCGGGTGCTTTAGAGTGCCGAGTTTATTACTGCGCATTAAGAAATGACCACCTCCAACGTTTGGTTTATGTTTTATAAGCATTTTTAATTTTATTGCTTAAATCGCATTTTCTCGGCGAGCTGAGCACTTTTTCTGAATTGTGCCGCTCCCGTCACTCTGGTTAGGTTGGCATCGAAAAAAACGCTCTCGGGTGCTTTAGAGTGCCGAGTTTATTACTGCGCATTAAGAAATGACCACCTCCAACGTTTGGTTTATGTTTTATAAGCATTTTTAATTTTATTGCTTAAATCGCATTTTCTCGGCGAGCTGAGCACTTTTTCTGAATTGTGCCGCTCCCGTCACTCTGGTTAGGTTGGCATCGAAAAAAACGCTCTCGGGTGCTTTAGAGTGCCGAGTTATTCACTGCGCATGGAGAAATGACCACCTCCAACGTTTGGTTTATGTTTTATAAGCATTTTTAATTTTATTGCTTAAATCGCATTTTCTCGGCGAGCTGAGCACTTTTTCTGAATTGTGCCGCTCCCGTCACTCTGGTTAGGTTGGCATCGAAAAAAACGCTCTCGGGTGCTTTAGAGTGCCGAGTTTATCACTGCGCATGAAGAAATGACCACCTCCAACGTTTGGTTTATGTTTTATAAGCATTTTTAATTTTATTGCTTAAATCGCATTTTCTCGGCGAGCTGAGCGCTTTTTCTGAATTGTGCCGCTCCCGTCACTCTGGTTAGGTTGGCATCGAAAAAAACGCTCTCGGGTGCTTTAGAGTGCCGAGTTTATCACTGCGCATGAAGAAATGACCACCTCCAACGTTTGGTTTATGTTTTATAAGCATTTTTAATTTTATTGCTTAAATCGCATTTTCTCAGCGAGCTGAGCGCTTTTTCTGAATTGTGCCGCTCCCGTAACTCTGGTTAGGTTGGCATCGAAAAAAACGCTCTCGGGTGCTTTAGAGTGCCGAGTTTATCACTGCGCATGAAGAAATGACCACTTCCAACGTTTGGTTTATGTTTTATAAGCATTTTTAATTTTATTGCTTAAATCGCATTTTCTCGGCGAGCTGAGCACTTTTTCTGAATTGTGCCGCTCCCGTCACTCTGGTTAGGTTGGCATCGAAAAAAACGCTCTCGGGTGCTCTAGAGTGCCGAGTTTATTACTGCGCATTAAGAAATGACCACCTCCAACGTTTGGTTTATGTTTTATAAGCATTTTTAATTTTATTGCTTAAATCGCATTTTCTCGGCGAGCTGAGCACTTTTTCTGAATTGTGCCGCTCCCGTCACTCTGGTTAGGTTGGCATCGAAAAAAACGCTCTCGGGTGCTTTAGAGTGCCGAGTTTATTACTGCGCATTAAGAAATGACCACCTCCAACGTTTGGTTTATGTTTTATAAGCATTTTTAATTTTATTGCTTAAATCGCATTTTCTCGGCGAGCTGAGCACTTTTTCTGAATTGTGCCGCTCCCGTCACTCTGGTTAGGTTGGCATCGAAAAAAACGCTCTCGGGTGCTTTAGAGTGCCGAGTTTATCACTGCGCATTAAGAAATGACCACCTCCAACGTTTGGTTTATGTTTTATAAGCATTTTTAATTTTATTGCTTAAATCGCATTTTCTCGGCGAGCTGAGCACTTTTTCTGAATTGTGCCGCTCCCGTCACTCTGGTTAGGTTGGCATCGAAAAAAACGCTCTCGGGTGCTTTAGAGTGCCGAGTTTATCACTGCGCATGAAGAAATGACCACTTCCAACGTTTGGTTTATGTTTTATAAGCATTTTTAATTTTATTGCTTAAATCGCATTTTCTCGGCGAGCTGAGCACTTTTTCTGAATTGTGCCGCTCCCGTCACTCTGGTTAGGTTGGCATCGAAAAAAACGCTCTCTGGTGCTCTAGAGTGTCGAGTTTATTACTGCTCATTAAGAAATGACCACCTCCAACGTTTGGTTTATGTTTTATAAGCATTTTTAATTTTATTGCTTAAATCGCATTTTCTCGGCGAGCTGAGCGCTTTTTCTGAATTGTGCCGCTCCCGTCACTCTGGTTAGGTTGGCATCGAAAAAAACGCTCTCGGGTGCTTTAGAGTGCCGAGTTATTCACTGCGCATGAAGAAATGACCACCTCCAATGTTTGGTTTATGTTTAATAAGCATTTTTAATTTTATTGCTTAAATCGCATTTTCTCGGCGAGCTGAGCACTTTTTCTGAATTGTGCCGCTCCCGTCACTCTGGTTAGGTTGGCATCGAAAAAAACGCTCTCGGGTGCTTTAGAGTGCCGAGTTTATTACTGCGCATTAAGAAATGACCACCTCCAACGTTTGGTTTATGTTTTATAAGCATTTTTAATTTTATTGCTTAAATCGCATTTTCTCGGCGAGCTGAGCACTTTTTCTGAATTGTGCCGCTCCCGTCACTCTGGTTAGGTTGGCATCGAAAAAAACGCTCTCGGGTGCTTTAGAGTGCCGAGTTATTCACTGCGCATGAAGAAATGACCACCTCCAACGTTTGGTTTATGTTTAATAAGCATTTTTAATTTTATTGCTTGAATCGCATTTTCTCGGCGAGCTGAGCACTTTTTCTGAATTGTGCCGCTCCCGTCACTCTGGTTAGGTTGGCATCGAAAAAAACGCTCTCGGGTGCTTTAGAGTGCCGAGTTTATCACTGCGCATGAAGAAATGACCACCTCCAACGTTTGGTTTATGTTTTATAAGCATTTTTAATTTTATTGCTTAAATCGCATTTTCTCGGCGAGCTGAGCACTTTTTCTGAATTGTGCCGCTCCCGTCACTCTGGTTAGGTTGGCATCGAAAAAAACGCTCTCGGGTGCTTTAGAGTGCCGAGTTTATCACTGCGCATGAAGAAATGACCACCTCCAACGTTTGGTTTATGTTTTATAAGCATTTTTAATTTTATTGCTTAAATCGCATTTTCTCGGCGAGCTGAGCGCTTTTTCTGAATTGTGCCGCTCCCGTCACTCTGGTTAGGTTGGCATCGAAAAAAACGCTCTCGGGTGCTTTAGAGTGCCGAGTTTATTACTGCGCATTAAGAAATGACCACCTCCAACGTTTGGTTTATGTTTTATAAGCATTTTTAATTTTATTGCTTAAATCGCATTTTCTCGGCGAGCTGAGCACTTTTTCTGAATTGTGCCGCTCCCGTCACTCTGGTTAGGTTGGCATCGAAAAAAACGCTCTCGGGTGCTTTAGAGTGCCGAGTTTATTACTGCGCATTAAGAAATGACCACCTCCAACGTTTGGTTTATGTTTTATAAGCATTTTTAATTTTATTGCTTAAATCGCATTTTCTCGGCGAGCTGAGCACTTTTTCTGAATTGTGCCGCTCCCGTCACTCTGGTTAGGTTGGCATCGAAAAAAACGCTATCGGGTGCTTTAGAGTGCCGAGTTATTCACTGCGCATGAAGAAATGACCACCTCCAACGTTTGGTTTATGTTTAATAAGCATTTTTAATTTTATTGCTTAAATCGCATTTTCTCGGCGAGCTGAGCACTTTTTCTGAATTGTGCCGCTCCCGTCACTCTGGTTAGGTTGGCATCGAAAAAAACGCTCTCGGGTGCTTTAGAGTGCCGAGTTTATTACTGCGCATTAAGAAATGACCACCTCCAACGTTTGGTTTATGTTTTATAAGCATTTTTAATTTTATTGCTTAAATCGCATTTTCTCGGCGAGCTGAGCACTTTTTCTGAATTGTGCCGCTCCCGTCACTCTGGTTAGGTTGGCATCGAAAAAAACGCTCTCGGGTGCTTTAGAGTGCCGAGTTTATTACTGCGCATTAAGAAATGACCACCTCCAACGTTTGGTTTATGTTTTATAAGCATTTTTAATTTTATTGCTTAAATCGCATTTTCTCGGCGAGCTGAGCGCTTTTTCTGAATTGTGCCGCTCCCGTCACTCTGGTTAGGTTGGCATCGAAAAAAACGCTCTCGGGTGCTTTAGAGTGCTGAGTTTATTACTGCGCATTAAGAAATGACCACCTCCAACGTTTGGTTTATGTTTTATAAGCATTTTTAATTTTATTGCTTAAATCGCATTTTCTCGGCGAGCTGAGCGCTTTTTCTGAATTGTGCCGCTCCCGTCACTCTGGTTAGGTTGGCATCGAAAAAAACGCTCTCGGGTGCTTTAGAGTGCCGAGTTTATTACTGCGCATTAAGAAATGACCACCTCCAACGTTTGGTTTATGTTTTATAAGCATTTTTAATTTTATTGCTTAAATCGCATTTTCTCGGCGAGCTGAGCACTTTTTCTGAATTGTGCCGCTCCCGTCACTCTGGTTAGGTTGGCATCGAAAAAAACGCTCTCGGGTGCTTTAGAGTGCCGAGTTATTCACTGCGCACGAAGAAATGACCACCTCCAACGTTTGGTTTATGTTTTATAAGCATTTTTAATTTTATTGCTTAAATCGCATTTTCTCGGCGAGCTGAGCACTTTTTCTGAATTGTGCCGCTCCCGTCACTCTGGTTAGGTTGGCATCGAAAAAAACGCTCTCGGGTGCTTTAGAGTGCCGAGTTTATCACTGCGCATGAAGAAATGACCACCTCCAACGTTTGGTTTATGTTTAATAAGCATTTTTAATTTTATTGCTTAAATCGCATTTTCTCGGCGAGCTGAGCACTTTTTCTGAATTGTGCCGCTCCCGTCACTCTGGTTAGGTTGGCATCGAAAAAAACGCTCTCGGGTGCTTTAGAGTGCCGACTTTATCACTGCGCATGAAGAAATGACCACCTCCAACGTTTGGTTTATGTTTTATAAGCATTTTTAATTTTATTGCTTAAATCGCATTTTCTCGGCGAGCTGAGCACTTTTTCTGAATTGTGCCGCTCCCGTCACTCTGGTTAGGTTGGCATCGAAAAAAACGCTCACGGGTGCTTTAGAGTGCCGAGTTTATTACTGCGCATTAAGAAATGACCACCTCCAACGTTTGGTTTATGTTTTATAAGCATTTTTAATTTTATTGCTTAAATCGCATTTTCTCGGCGAGCTGAGCACTTTTTCTGAATTGTGCCGCTCCCGTCACTCTGGTCAGGTTGGCATCGAAAAAAACGCTCTCGGGTGCTTTAGAGTGCCGAGTTTATCACTGCGCATGAAGAAATGACCACTTCCAACGTTTGGTTTATGTTTTATAAGCATTTTTAATTTTATTGCTTAAATCGCATTTTCTCGGCGAGCTGAGCACTTTTTCTGAATTGTGCCGCTCCCGTCACTCTGGTTAGGTTGGCATCGAAAAAAACGCTCTCGGGTGCTCTAGAGTGCCGAGTTTATTACTGCGCATTAAGAAATGACCACCTCCAACGTTTGGTTTATGTTTTATAAGCATTTTTAATTTTATTGCTTAAATCGCATTTTCTCGGCGAGCTGAGCACTTTTTCTGAATTGTGCCGCTCCCGTCACTCTGGTTAGGTTGGCATCGAAAAAAACGCTCTCGGGTGCTTTAGAGTGCCGAGTTTATTACTGCGCATTAAGAAATGACCACCTCCAACGTTTGGTTTATGTTTTATAAGCATTTTTAATTTTATTGCTTAAATCGCATTTTCTCGGCGAGCTGAGCACTTTTTCTGAATTGTGCCGCTCCCGTCACTCTGGTTAGGTTGGCATCGAAAAAAACGCTCTCGGGTGCTTTAGAGTGCCGAGTTATTCACTGCGCATGAAGAAATGACCACCTCCAACGTTTGGTTTATGTTTTATAAGCATTTTTAATTTTATTGCTTAAATCGCATTTTCTCGGCGAGCTGAGCACTTTTTCTGAATTGTGCCGCTCCCGTCACTCTGGTTAGGTTGGCATCGAAAAAAACGCTCTCGGGTGCTTTAGAGTGCCGAGTTTATCACTGCGCATGAAGAAATGACCACCTCCAACGTTTGGTTTATGTTTTATAAGCATTTTTAATTTTATTGCTTAAATCGCATTTTCTCGGCGAGCTGAGCGCTTTTTCTGAATTGTGCCGCTCCCGTCACTCTGGTTAGGTTGGCATCGAAAAAAACGCTTTCGGGTGCTTTAGAGTGCCGTGTTATTCACTGCGCATGAAGAAATGACCACCTCCAACGTTTGGTTTATGTTTAATAAGCATTTTTAATTGTATTGCTTAAATCGCATTTTCTCGGCGAGCTGAGCACTTTTTCTGAATTGTGCCGCTCCCGTCACTCTGGTTAGGTTGGCATCGAAAAAAACGCTCTCGGTAGCTTTAGAGTGCCGAGTTTATTACTGCGCATTAAGAAATGACCACCTCCAACGTTTGGTTTATGTTTTATAAGCATTTTTAATTTTATTGCTTAAATCGCATTTTCTCGGCGAGCTGAGCACTTTTTCTGAATTGTGCCGCTCCCGTCACTCTGGTTAGGTTGGCATCGAAAAAAACGCTCTCGGGTCCTTTAGAGTGCCGAGTTTATCACTGCGCATGAAGAAATGACCACCTCCAACGTTTGGTTTATGTTTAATAAGCATTTTTAATTTTATTGCTTAAATCGCATTTTCTCGGCGAGCTGAGCACTTTTTCTGAATTGTGCCGCTCCCGTCACTCTGGTTAGGTTGGCATCGAAAAAAACGCTCTCGGGTGCTTTAGAGTGCCGAGTTTATCACTGCGCATGAAGAAATGACCACCTCCAACGTTTGGTTTATGTTTTATAAGCATTTTTAATTTTATTGCTTAAATCGCATTTTCTCGGCGAGCTGAGCGCTTTTTCTGAATTGTGCCGCTCCCGTCACTCTGGTTAGGTTGGCATCGAAAAAAACGCTCTCGGGTGCTTTAGAGTGCCGAGTTTATTACTGCGCATTAAGAAATGACCACCTCCAACGTTTGGTTTATGTTTTATAAGCATTTTTAATTTTATTGCTTAAATCGCATTTTCTCGGCGAGCTGAGCACTTTTTCTGAATTGTGCCGCTCCCGTCACTCTGGTTAGGTTGGCATCGAAAAAAACGCTCTCGGGTGCTTTAGAGTGCCGAGTTTATTACTGCGCATTGAGAAATGACCACCTCCAACGTTTGGTTTATGTTTTATAAGCATTTTTAATTTTATTGCTTAAATCGCATTTTCTCGGCGAGCTGAGCGCTTTTTCTGAATTGTGCCGCTCCCGTAACTCTGGTTAGGTTGGCATCGAAAAAAACGCTCTCGGGTGCTTTAGAGTGCCGAGTTTATCACTGCGCATGAAGAAATGACCACTTCCAACGTTTGGTTTATGTTTTATAAGCATTTTTAATTTTATTGCTTAAATCGCATTTTCTCGGCGAGCTGAGCACTTTTTCTGAATTGTGCCGCTCCCGTCACTCTGGTTAGGTTGGCATCGAAAAAAACGCTCTCGGGTGCTCTAGAGTGTCGAGTTTATTACTGCTCATTAAGAAATGACCACCTCCAACGTTTGGTTTATGTTTTATAAGCATTTTTAATTTTATTGCTTAAATCGCATTTTCTCGGCGAGCTGAGCACTTTTTCTGAATTGTGCCGCTCCCGTCACTCTGGTTAGGTTGGAATCGAAAAAAACGCTCTCGGGTGCTTTAGAGTGCCGAGTTATTCACTGCGCATGAAGAAATGACCACCTCCAACGTTTGGTTTATGTTTAATAAGCATTTTTAATTTTATTGCTTGAATCGCATTTTCTCGGCGAGCTGAGCACTTTTTCTGAATTGTGCCGCTCCCGTCACTCTGGTTAGGTTGGCATCGAAAAAAACGCTCTCGGGTGCTTTAGAGTGCCGAGTTTATTACTGCGCATTAAGAAATGACCACCTCCAACGTTTGGTTTATGTTTTATAAGCATTTTTAATTTTATTGCTTAAATCGCATTTTCTCGGCGAGCTGAGCACTTTTTCTGAATTGTGCCGCTCCCGTCACTCTGGTTAGGTTGGCATCGAAAAAAACGCTCTCGGGTGCTTTAGAGTGCCGAGTTTATCACTGCGCATGAAGAAATGACCACCTCCAACGTTTGGTTTATGTTTTATAAGCATTTTTAATTTTATTGCTTAAATCGCATTTTCTCGGCGAGCTGAGCACTTTTTCTGAATTGTGCCGCTCCCGTCACTCTGGTTAGGTTGGCATCGAAAAAAACGCTCTCGGGTGCTTTAGAGTGCCGAGTTTATTACTGCGCATTGAGAAATGACCACCTCCAACGTTTGGTTTATGTTTTATAAGCATTTTTAATTTTATTGCTTAAATCGCATTTTCTCGGCGAGCTGAGCACTTTTTCTGAATTGTGCCGCTCCCGTCACTCTGGTTAGGTTGGCATCGAAAAAAACGCTCTCGGGTGCTTTAGAGTGCCGAGTTTATTACTGCGCATTAAGAAATGACCACCTCCAACGTTTGGTTTATGTTTTATAAGCATTTTTAATTTTATTGCTTAAATCGCATTTTCTCGGTGAGCTGAGCGCTTTTTCTGAATTGTGCCGCTCCCGTCACTCTGGTTAGGTTGGCATCGAAAAAAACGCTCTCGGGTGCTTTAGAGTGCCGAGTTTATCACTGCGCATGAAGAAATGACCACCTCCAACGTTTGGTTTATGTTTTATAAGCATTTTTAATTTTATTGCTTAAATCGCATTTTCTCGGCGAGCTGAGCGCTTTTTCTGAATTGTGCCGCTCCCGTAACTCTGGTTAGGTTGGCATCGAAAAAAACGCTCTCGGGTGCTTTAGAGTGCCGAGTTTATCACTGCGCATGAAGAAATGACCACTTCCAACGTTTGGTTTATGTTTTATAAGCATTTTTAATTTTATTGCTTAAATCGCATTTTCTCGGCGAGCTGAGCACTTTTTCTGAATTGTGCCGCTCCCGTCACTCTGGTTAGGTTGGCATCGAAAAAAACGCTCTCGGGTGCTCTAGAGTGTCGAGTTTATTACTGCTCATTAAGAAATGACCACCTCCAACGTTTGGTTTATGTTTTATAAGCATTTTTAATTTTATTGCTTAAATCGCATTTTCTCGGCGAGCTGAGCACTTTTTCTGAATTGTGCCGCTCCCGTCACTCTGGTTAGGTTGGAATCGAAAAAAACGCTCTCGGGTGCTTTAGAGTGCCGAGTTATTCACTGCGCATGAAGAAATGACCACCTCCAACGTTTGGTTTATGTTTAATAAGCATTTTTAATTTTATTGCTTAAATCGCATTTTCTCGGCGAGCTGAGCACTTTTTCTGAATTGTGCCGCTCCCGTCACTCTGGTTAGGTTGGCATCGAAAAAAACGCTCTCGGGTGCTTTAGAGTGCCGAGTTTATTACTGCGCATTAGGAAATGACCACCTCCAACGTTTGGTTTATGTTTTATAAGCATTTTTAATTTTATTGCTTAAATCGCATTTTCTCGGCGAGCTGAGCGCTTTTTCTGAATTGTGCCGCTCCCGTCACTCTGGTTAGGTTGGCATCGAAAAAAACGCTCACGGGTGCTTTAGAGTGCCGAGTTTATTACTGCGCATTAAGAAATGACCACCTCCAACGTTTGGTTTATGTTTTATAAGCATTTTTAATTTTATTGCTTAAATCGCATTTTCTCGGCGAGCTGAGCACTTTTTCTGAATTGTGCCGCTCCCGTCACTCTGGTTAGGTTGGCATCGAAAAAAACGCTCTCGGGTGCTTTAGAGTGCCGAGTTATTCACTGCGCATGAAGAAATGACCACCTCCAACGTTTGGTTTATGTTTTATAAGCATTTTTAATTTTATTGCTTAAATCGCATTTTCTCGGCGAGCTGAGCACTTTTTCTGAATTGTGCCGCTCCCGTCACTCTGGTTAGGTTGGCATCGAAAAAAACGCTCTCGGGTGCTTTAGATTGCCGAGTTTATCACTGCGCATGAAGAAATGACCACCTCCAACGTTTGGTTTATGTTTTATAAGCATTTTTAATTTTATTGCTTAAATCGCATTTTCTCGGCGAGCTGAGCGCTTTTTCTGAATTGTGCCGCTCCCGTCACTCTGGTTAGGTTGGCATCGAAAAAAACGCTCTCGGGTGCTTTAGAGTGCCGAGTTTATCACTGCGCATGAAGAAATGACCACCTCCAACGTTTGGTTTATGTTTTATAAGCATTTTTAATTTTATTGCTTAAATCGCATTTTCTCGGCGAGCTGAGCGCTTTTTCTGAATTGTGCCGCTCCCGTAACTCTGGTTAGGTTGGCATCGAAAAAAACGCTCTCGGGTGCTTTAGAGTGCCGAGTTTATCACTGCGCATGAAGAAATGACCACTTCCAACGTTTGGTTTATGTTTTATAAGCATTTTTAATTTTATTGCTTAAATCGCATTTTCTCGGCGAGCTGAGCACTTTTTCTGAATTGTGCCGCTCCCGTCACTCTGGTTAGGTTGGCATCGAAAAAAACGCTCTCGGGTGCTCTAGAGTGCCGAGTTTATTACTGCGCATTAAGAAATGACCACCTCCAACGTTTGGTTTATGTTTTATAAGCATTTTTAATTTTATTGCTTAAATCGCATTTTCTCGGCGAGCTGAGCACTTTTTCTGAATTGTGCCGCTCCCGTCACTCTGGTTAGGTTGGAATCGAAAAAAACGCTCTCGGGTGCTTTAGAGTGCCGAGTTATTCACTGCGCATGAAGAAATGACCACCTCCAACGTTTGGTTTATGTTTAATAAGCATTTTTAATTTTATTGCTTGAATCGCATTTTCTCGGCGAGCTGAGCACTTTTTCTGAATTGTGCCGCTCCCGTCACTCTGGTTAGGTTGGCATCGAAAAAAACGCTCTCGGGTGCTTTAGAGTGCCGAGTTTATTACTGCGCATTAAGAAATGACCACCTCCAACGTTTGGTTTATGTTTTATAAGCATTTTTAATTTTATTGCTTAAATCGCATTTTCTCGGCGAGCTGAGCACTTTTTCTGAATTGTGCCGCTCCCGTCACTCTGGTTAGGTTGGCATCGAAAAAAACGCTCTCGGGTGCTTTAGAGTGCCGAGTTTATCACTGCGCATGAAGAAATGACCACCTCCAACGTTTGGTTTATGTTTAATAAGCATTTTTAATTTTATTGCTTAAATCGCATTTTCTCGGCGAGCTGAGCACTTTTTCTGAATTGTGCCGCTCCCGTCACTCTGGTTAGGTTGGCATCGAAAAAAACGCTCTCGGGTGCTTTAGAGTGCCGACTTTATCACTGCGCATGAAGAAATGACCACCTCCAACGTTTGGTTTATGTTTTATAAGCATTTTTAATTTTATTGCTTAAATCGCATTTTCTCGGCGAGCTGAGCACTTTTTCTGAATTGTGCCGCTCCCGTCACTCTGGTTAGGTTGGCATCGAAAAAAACGCTCACGGGTGCTTTAGAGTGCCGAGTTTATTACTGCGCATTAAGAAATGACCACCTCCAACGTTTGGTTTATGTTTTATAAGCATTTTTAATTTTATTGCTTAAATCGCATTTTCTCGGCGAGCTGAGCACTTTTTCTGAATTGTGCCACTCCCGTCACTCTGGTTAGGTTGGCATCGAAAAAAACGCTCTCGGGTGCTTTAGAGTGCCGAGTTATTCACTGCGCATGAAGAAATGACCACCTCCAACGTTTGGTTTATGTTTTATAAGCATTTTTAATTTTATTGCTTAAATCGCATTTTCTCGGCGAGCTGAGCACTTTTTCTGAATTGTGCCGCTCCCGTCACTCTGGTTAGGTTGGCAACGAAAAAAACGCTCTCGGGTGCTTTAGAGTGCCGAGTTTATCACTGCGCATGAAGAAATGACCACCTCCAACGTTTGGTTTATGTTTTATAAGAATTTTTAATTTTATTGATTAAATCGCATTTTCTCGGCGAGCTGAGCGCTTTTTCTGAATTGTGCCGCTCCCGTCACTCTGGTTAGGTTGGCATCGAAAAAAACGCTCTCGGGTGCTTTAGAGTGCCGAGTTTATCACTGCGCATGAAGAAATGACCACCTCCAACGTTTGGTTTATGTTTTATGAGCATTTTTAATTTTATTGCTTAAATCGCATTTTCTCGGCGAGCTGAGCGCTTTTTCTGAACTGTGCCGCTCCCGTAACTCTGGTTAGGTTGGCATCGAAAAAAACGCTCTCGGGTGCTTTAGAGTGCCGAGTTTATCACTGCGCATGAAGAAATGACCACTTCCAACGTTTGGTTTATGTTTTATAAGCATTTTTAATTTTATTGCTTAAATCGCATTTTCTCGGCAAGCTGAGCACTTTTTCTGAATTGTGCCGCTCCCGTCACTCTGGTTAGGTTGGCATCGAAAAAAACGCTCTCGGGTGCTCTAGAGTGCCGAGTTTATTACTGCGCATTAAGAAATGACCACCTCCAACGTTTGGTTTATGTTTTATAAGCATTTTTAATTTTATTGCTTAAATCGCATTTTCTCGGCGAGCTGAGCGCTTTTTCTGAATTGTGCCGCTCCCGTCACTCTGGTTAGGTTGGCATCGAAAAAAACGCTCTCGGGTGCTTTAGAGTGCCGAGTTTATCACTGCGCATGAAGAAATGACCACCTCCAACGTTTGGTTTATGTTTTATAAGCATTTTTAATTTTATTTCTTAAATCGCATTTTCTCGGCGAGCTGAGCACCTTTTCTGAATTGTGCCGCTCCCGTCACTCTGGTTAGGTTGGCATCGAAAAAAACGCTCTCGGGTGCTTTAGAGTGCCGAGTTTATCACTGCGCATGAAGAAATGACCACCTCCAACGTTTGGTTTATGTTTTATAAGCATTTTTAATTTTATTGCTTAAATCGCATTTTCTCGGCGAGCTGAGCGCTTTTTCTGAATTGTGCCTGTCCCGTCACTCTGGTTAGGTTGGCATCGAAAAAAACGCTCTCGGGTGCTTTAGAGTGCCGAGTTATTCACTGCGCATGAAGAAATGACCACCTCCAACGTTTGGTTTATGTTTAATAAGCATTTTTAATTTTATTGCTTAAATCGCATTTTCTCGGCGAGCTGAGCGCTTTTTCTGAATTGTGCCGCTCCCGTCACTCTGGTTAGGTTGGCATCGAAAAAAACGCTCTCGGGTGCTTTAGAGTGCCGAGTTATTCACTGCGCATGAAGAAATGACAACCTCCAACGTTTGGTTTATGTTTAATAAGCATTTTTAATTTTATTGCTTAAATCGCATTTTCTCGGCGAGCTGAGCACTTTTTCTGAATTGTGCCGCTCCCGTCACTCTGGTTAGGTTGGCATCGAAAAAAACGCTCTCGGGTGCTTTAGAGTGCCGAGTTTATTACTGCGCATTAAGAAATGACCACCTCCAACGTTTGGTTTATGTTTTATAAGCATTTTTAATTTTATTGCTTAAATCGCATTTTCTCGGCGAGCTGAGCGCTTTTTCTGAATTGTGCCGCTCCCGTCACTCTGGTTAGGTTGGCATCGAAAAAAACGCTCTCGGGTGCTTTAGAGTGCCGAGTTTATTACTGCGCATTAAGAAATGACCACCTCCAACGTTTGGTTTATGTTTTATAAGCATTTTTAATTTTATTGCTTAAATCGCATTTTCTCGGCGAGCTGAGCGCTTTTTCTGAATTGTGCCGCTCCCGTCACTCTGGTTAGGTTGGCATCGAAAAAAACGCTCTCGGGTGCTAGAGTGCCGACTTTATCACTGCGCATGAAGAAATGACCACCTCCAACGTTTGGTTTATGTTTTATAAGCATTTTTAATTTTATTGCTTAAATCGCATTTTCTCGGCGAGCTGAGCACTTTTTCTGAATTGTGCCGCTCCCGTCACTCTGGTTAGGTTGGCATCGAAAAAAACGCTCACGGGTGCTTTAGAGTGCCGAGTTTATTACTGCGCATTAAGGAATGACCACCTCCAACGTTTGGTTTATGTTTTATAAGCATTTTTAATTTTATTGCTTAAATCGCATTTTCTCGGCGAGCTGAGCACTTTTTCTGAATTGTGCCGCTCCCGTCACTCTGGTTAGGTTGGCATCGAAAAAAACGCTCTCGGGTGCTTTAGAGTGCCGAGTTATTCACTGCGCATGAAGAAATGACCACCTCCAACGTTTGGTTTATGTTTTATAAGCATTTTTAATTTTATTGCTTAAATCGCATTTTCTCGGCGAGCTGAGCGCTTTTTCTGAATTGTGCCGCTCCCGTAACTCTGGTTAGGTTGGCATCGAAAAAAACGCTCTCGGGTGCTTTAGAGTGCCGAGTTTATTACTGCGCATTAAGAAATGACCACCTCCAACGTTTGGTTTATGTTTTATAAGCATTTTTAATTTTATTGCTTAAATCGCATTTTCTCGGCGAGCTGAGCACTTTTTCTGAATTGTGCCGCTCCCGTCACTCTGGTTAGGTTGGCATCGAAAAAAACGCTCTCGGGTGCTTTAGAGTGCCGAGTTTATTACTGCGCATTAAGAAATGACCACCTCCAACGTTTGGTTTATGTTTTATAAGCATTTTTAATTTTATTGCTTAAATCGCATTTTCTCGTCGAGCTGAGCACTTTTTCTGAATTGTGCCGCTCCCGTCACTCTGGTTAGGTTGGCATCGAAAAAAACGCTATCGGGTGCTTTAGAGTGCCGAGTTATTCACTGCGCATGAAGAAATGACCACCTCCAACGTTTGGTTTATGTTTAATAAGCATTTTTAATTTTATTGCTTAAATCGCATTTTCTCGGCGAGCTGAGCACTTTTTCTGAATTGTGCCGCTCCCGTCACTCTGGTTAGGTTGGCATCGAAAAAAACGCTCTCGGGTGCTTTAGAGTGCTGAGTTTATTACTGCGCATTAAGAAATGACCACCTCCAACGTTTGGTTTATGTTTTATAAGCATTTTTAATTTTATTGCCTAAATCGCATTTTCTCGGCGAGCTGAGCACTTTTTCTGAATTGTGCCGCTCCCGTCACTCTGGTTAGGTTGGCATCGAAAAAAACGCTCTCGGGTGCTTTAGAGTGCCGAGTTTATTACTGCGCATTAAGAAATGACCACCTCCAACGTTTGGTTTATGTTTTATAAGCATTTTTAATTTTATTGCTTAAATCGCATTTTCTCGGCGAGCTGAGCACTTTTTCTGAATTGTGCCGCTCCCGTCACTCTGGTTAGGTTGGCATCGAAAAAAACGCTCTCGGGTGCTTTAGAGTGCCGAGTTATTCACTGCGCACGAAGAAATGACCACCTCCAACGTTTGGTTTATGTTTTATAAGCATTTTTAATTTTATTGCTTAAATCGCATTTTCTCGGCGAGCTGAGCACTTTTTCTGAATTGTGCCGCTCCCGTCACTCTGGTTAGGTTGGCATCGAAAAAAACGCTATCGGGTGCTTTAGAGTGCCGAGTTATTCACTGCGCATGAAGAAATGACCACCTCCAACGTTTGGTTTATGTTTAATAAGCATTTTTAATTTTATTGCTTAAATCGCATTTTCTCGGCGAGCTGAGCACTTTTTCTGAATTGTGCCGCTCCCGTCACTCTGGTTAGGTTGGCATCGAAAAAAACGCTCTCGGGTGCTTTAGAGTGCCGAGTTTATTACTGCGCATTAAGAAATAACCACCTCCAACGTTTGGTTTATGTTTTATAAGCATTTTTAATTTTATTGCTTAAATCGCATTTTCTCGGCGAGCTGAGCACTTTTTCTGAATTGTGCCGCTCCCGTCACTCTGGTTAGGTTGGCATCGAAAAAAACGCTCTCGGGTGCTTTAGAGTGCCGAGTTTATTACTGCGCATTAAGAAATGACCACCTCCAACGTTTGGTTTATGTTTTATAAGCATTTTTAATTTTATTGCTTAAATCGCATTTTCTCGGCGAGCTGAGCGCTTTTTCTGAATTGTGCCGCTCCCGTCACTCTGGTTAGGTTGGCATCGAAAAAAACGCTCTCGGGTGCTTTAGAGTGCCGAGTTATTCACTGCGCATGAAGAAATGACCACCTCCAACGTTTGGTTTATGTTTAATAAGCATTTTTAATTTTATTGCTTAAATCGCATTTTCTCGGCGAGCTGAGCACTTTTTCTGAATTGTGCCGCTCCCGTCACTCTGGTTAGGTTGGCATCGAAAAAAACGCTCTCGGGTGCTTTAGAGTGCCGAGTTTATTACTGCGCATTAAGAAATGACCACCTCCAACGTTTGGTTTATGTTTTATAAGCATTTTTAATTTTATTGCTTAAATCGCATTTTCTCGGCGAGCTGAGCGCTTTTTCTGAATTGTGCCGCTCCCGTCACTCTGGTTAGGTTGGCATCGAAAAAAACGCTCTCGGGTGCTTTAGAGTGCCGAGTTATTCACTGCGCATGAAGAAATGACCACCTCCAACGTTTGGTTTATGTTTAATAAGCATTTTTAATTTTATTGCTTAAATCGCATTTTCTCGGCGAGCTGAGCACTTTTTCTGAATTGTGCCGCTCCCGTCACTCTGGTTAGGTTGGCATCGAAAAAAACGCTCTCGGGTGCTTTAGAGTGCCGAGTTTATTACTGCGCATTAAGAAATGACCACCTCCAACGTTTGGTTTATGTTTTATAAGCATTTTTAATTTTATTGCTTAAATCGCATTTTCTCGGCGAGCTGAGCACTTTTTCTGAATTGTGCCGCTCCCGTCACTCTGGTTAGGTTGGCATCGAAAAAAACGCTCTCGGGTGCTTTAGAGTGCCGAGTTATTCACTGCGCATGAAGAAATGACCACCTCCAACGTTTGGTTTATGTTTTATAAGCATTTTTAATTTTATTGCTTAAATCGCATTTTCTCGGCGAGCTGAGCACTTTTTCTGAATTGTGCCGCTCCCGTCACTCTGGTTAGGTTGGCATCGAAAAAAACGCTCTCGGGTGCTTTAGAGTGCCGAGTTATTCACTGCGCATGAAGAAATGACCACCTCCAATGTTTGGTTTATGTTTAATAAGCATTTTTAATTTTATTGCTTAAATCGCATTTTCTCGGCGAGCTGAGCACTTTTTCTGAATTGTGCCGCTCCCGTCACTCTGGTTAGGTTGGCATCGAAAAAAACGCTCTCGGGTGCTTTAGAGTGCCGAGTTTATTACTGCGCATTAAGAAATGACCACCTCCAACGTTTGGTTTATGTTTTATAAGCATTTTTAATTTTATTGCTTAAATCGCATTTTCTCGGCGAGCTGAGCACTTTTTCTGAATTGTGCCGCTCCCGTCACTCTGGTTAGGTTGGCATCGAAAAAAACGCTCTCGGGTGCTTTAGAGTGCCGAGTTATTCACTGCGCATGAAGAAATGACCACCTCCAACGTTTGGTTTATGTTTAATAAGCATTTTTAATTTTATTGCTTGAATCGCATTTTCTCGGCGAGCTGAGCACTTTTTCTGAATTGTGCCGCTCC
The DNA here is from genome assembly GCF_033458585.1 of Syngnathus typhle. NCBI lineage: Eukaryota > Metazoa > Chordata > Actinopteri > Syngnathiformes > Syngnathidae > Syngnathus > Syngnathus typhle. Next base: position 77,406 of record NW_026871985.1, on the reverse strand, counting down.
CGTCACTCTGGTTAGGTTGGCATCGAAAAAAACGCTCTCGGGTGCTTTAGAGTGCCGAGTTTATCACTGCGCATGAAGAAATGACCACCTCCAACGTTTGGTTTATGTTTTATAAGCATTTTTAATTTTATTGCTTAAATCGCATTTTCTCGGCGAGCTGAGCACTTTTTCTGAATTGTGCCGCTCCCGTCACTCTGGTTAGGTTGGCATCGAAAAAAACGCTCTCGGGTGCTTTAGAGTGCCGAGTTTATCACTGCGCATGAAGAAATGACCACCTCCAACGTTTGGTTTATGTTTTATAAGCATTTTTAATTTTATTGCTTAAATCGCATTTTCTCGGCGAGCTGAGCGCTTTTTCTGAATTGTGCCGCTCCCGTCACTCTGGTTAGGTTGGCATCGAAAAAAACGCTCTCGGGTGCTTTAGAGTGCCGAGTTTATTACTGCGCATTAAGAAATGACCACCTCCAACGTTTGGTTTATGTTTTATAAGCATTTTTAATTTTATTGCTTAAATCGCATTTTCTCGGCGAGCTGAGCACTTTTTCTGAATTGTGCCGCTCCCGTCACTCTGGTTAGGTTGGCATCGAAAAAAACGCTCTCGGGTGCTTTAGAGTGCCGAGTTTATTACTGCGCATTAAGAAATGACCACCTCCAACGTTTGGTTTATGTTTTATAAGCATTTTTAATTTTATTGCTTAAATCGCCTTTTCTCGGCGAGCTGAGCACTTTTTCTGAATTGTGCCGCTCCCGTCACTCTGGTTAGGTTGGCATCGAAAAAAACGCTATCGGGTGCTTTAGAGTGCCGAGTTATTCACTGCGCATGAAGAAATGACCACCTCCAACGTTTGGTTTATGTTTAATAAGCATTTTTAATTTTATTGCTTAAATCGCATTTTCTCGGCGAGCTGAGCACTTTTTCTGAATTGTGCCGCTCCCGTCACTCTGGTTAGGTTGGCATCGAAAAAAACGCTCTCGGGTGCTTTAGAGTGCCGAGTTTATTACTGCGCATTAAGAAATGACCACCTCCAACGTTTGGTTTATGTTTTATAAGCATTTTTAATTTTATTGCTTAAATCGCATTTTCTCGGCGAGCTGAGCACTTTTTCTGAATTGTGCCGCTCCCGTCACTCTGGTTAGGTTGGCATCGAAAAAAACGCTCTCGGGTGCTTTAGAGTGCCGAGTTTATTACTGCGCATTAAGAAATGACCACCTCCAACGTTTGGTTTATGTTTTATAAGCATTTTTAATTTTATTGCTTAAATCGCATTTTCTCGGCGAGCTGAGCGCTTTTTCTGAATTGTGCCGCTCCCGTCACTCTGGTTAGGTTGGCATCGAAAAAAACGCTCTCGGGTGCTTTAGAGTGCCGAGTTATTCACTGCGCATGAAGAAATGACCACCTCCAACGTTTGGTTTATGTTTAATAAGCATTTTTAATTTTATTGCTTAAATCGCATTTTCTCGGCGAGCTGAGCACTTTTTCTGAATTGTGCCGCTCCCGTCACTCTGGTTAGGTTGGCATCGAAAAAAACGCTCTCGGGTGCTTTAGAGTGCCGAGTTTATTACTGCGCATTAAGAAATGACCACCTCCAACGTTTGGTTTATGTTTTATAAGCATTTTTAATTTTATTGCTTAAATCGCATGTTCTCGGCGAGCTGAGCACTTTTTCTGAATTGTGCCGCTCCCGTCACTCTGGTTAGGTTGGCATCGAAAAAAACGCTCTCGGGTGCTTTAGAGTGCCGAGTTATTCACTGCGCATGAAGAAATGACCACCTCCAACGTTTGGTTTATGTTTAATAAGCATTTTTAATTTTATTGCTTGAATCGCATTTTCTCGGCGAGCTGAGCACTTTTTCTGAATTGTGCCGCTCCCGTCACTCTGGTTAGGTTGGCATCGAAAAAAACGCTCTCGGGTGCTTTAGAGTGCCGAGTTTATCACTGCGCATGAAGAAATGACCACCTCCAACGTTTGGTTTATGTTTTATAAGCATTTTTAATTTTATTGCTTAAATCGCATTTTCTCGGCGAGCTGAGCACTTTTTCTGAATTGTGCCGCTCCCGTCACTCTGGTTAGGTTGGCATCGAAAAAAACGCTCTCGGGTGCTTTAGAGTGCCGAGTTTATCACTGCGCATTAAGAAATGACCACCTCCAACGTTTAGTTTATGTTTTATAAGCATTTTTAATTTTATTGCTTAAATCGCATTTTCTCGGCGAGCTGAGCACTTTTTCTGAATTGTGCCGCTCCCGTCACTCTGGTTAGGTTGGCATCGAAAAAAACGCTCTCGGGTGCTTTAGAGTGCCGAGTTTATTACTGCGCATGAAGAAATGACCACCTCCAACGTTTGGTTTATGTTTAATAAGCATTTTTAATTTTATTGCTTAAATCGCATTTTCTCGGCGAGCTGAGCACTTTTTCTGAATTGTGCCGCTCCCGTCACTCTGGTTAGGTTGGCATCGAAAAAAACGCTCTCGGGTGCTTTAGAGTGCCGAGTTTATTACTGCGTATTAAGAAATGACCACCTCCAACGTTTTGTTTATATTTTATAAGCATTTTTAATTTTATTGCTTAAATCGCATTTTCTCGGCGAGCTGAGCACTTTTTCTGAATTGTGCCGCTCCCGTCACTCTGGTTAGGTTGGCATCGAAAAAAACGCTCTGGGTGCTTTAGAGTGCCGAGTTTATTACTGCGCATTAAGAAATGACCACCTCCAACGTTTGGTTTATGTTTTATAAGCATTTTTAATTTTATTGCTTAAATCGCATTTTCTCGGCGAGCTGAGCGCTTTTTCTGAATTGTGCCGCTCCCGTCACTCTGGTTAGGTTGGCATCGAAAAAAACGCTCTCGGGTGCTTTAGAGTGCCGAGTTATTCACTGCGCATGAAGAAATGACCACCTCCAACGTTTGGTTTATGTTTAATAAGCATTTTTAATTTTATTGCTTAAATCGCATTTTCTCGGCGAGCTGAGCACTTTTTCTGAATTGTGCCGCTCCCGTCACTCTGGTTAGGTTGGCATCGAAAAAAACGCTCTCGGGTGCTTTAGAGTGCCGAGTTTATTACTGCGCATTAAGAAATGACCACCTCCAACGTTTGGTTTATGTTTTATAAGCATTTTTAATTTTATTGCTTAAATCGCATTTTCTCGGCGAGCTGAGCGCTTTTTCTGAATTGTGCCGCTCCCGTCACTCTGGTTAGGTTGGCATCGAAAAAAACGCTCTCGGGTGCTTTAGAGTGCCGAGTTTATTACTGCGCATTAAGAAATGACCACCTCCAACGTTTGGTTTATGTTTTATAAGCATTTTTAATTTTATTGCTTAAATCGCATTTTCTAGGCGAGCTGAGCACTTTTTCTGAATTGTGCCGCTCCCGTCACTTGGCATCGAAAAAAACGCTCTCGGGTGCTTTAGAGTGCCGAGTTTATCACTGCGCATGAAGAAGTGACCACCTCCAACGTTTGGTTTATGTTTTATAAGCATTTTTAATTTTATTGCTTAAATCGCATTTTCTCGGCGAGCTGAGCGCTTTTTCTGAATTGTGCCGCTCCCGTCACTCTGGTTAGGTTGGCATCGAAAAAAACGCTCTCGGGTGCTTTAGAGTGCCGAGTTTATTACTGCGCATTAAGAAATGACCACCTCCAACGTTTGGTTTATGTTTTATAAGCATTTTTAATTTTATTGCTTAAATCGCATTTTCTCGGCGAGCTGAGCACTTTTTCTGAATTGTGCCGCTCCCGTCACTCTGGTTAGGTTGGCATCGAAAAAAACGCTATCGGGTGCTTTAGAGTGCCGAGTTATTCACTGCGCATGAAGAAATGACCACCTCCAACGTTTGGTTTATGTTTAATAAGCATTTTTAATTTTATTGCTTAAATCGCATTTTCTCGGCGAGCTGAGCACTTTTTCTGAATTGTGCCGCTCCCGTCACTCTGGTTAGGTTGGCATCGAAAAAAACGCTCTCGGGTGCTTTAGAGTGCCGAGTTTATTACTGCGCATTAAGAAATGACCACCTCCAACGTTTGGTTTATGTTTTATAAGCATTTTTAATTTTATTGCTTAAATCGCATTTTCTCGGCGAGCTGAGCACTTTTTCTGAATTGTGCCGCTCCCGTCACTCTGGTTAGGTTGGCATCGAAAAAAACGCTCTCGGGTGCTTTAGAGTGCCGAGTTTATTACTGCGCATTAAGAAATGACCACCTCCAACGTTTGGTTTATGTTTTATAAGCATTTTTAATTTTATTGCTTAAATCGCATTTTCTCGGCGAGCTGAGCGCTTTTTCTGAATTGTGCCGCTCCCGTCACTCTGGTTAGGTTGGCATCGAAAAAAACGCTCTCGGGTGCTTTAGAGTGCCGAGTTATTCACTGCGCATGAAGAAATGACCACCTCCAACGTTTGGTTTATGTTTAATAAGCATTTTTAATTTTATTGCTTAAATCGCATTTTCTCGGCGAGCTGAGCACTTTTTCTGAATTGTGCCGCTGCCGTCACTCTGGTTAGGTTGGCATCGAAAAAAACGCTCTCGGGTGCTTTAGAGTGCCGAGTTTATTACTGCGCATTAAGAAATGACCACCTCCAACGTTTGGTTTATGTTTTATAAGCATTTTTAATTGTATTGCTTAAATCGCATTTTCTCGGCGAGCTGAGCGCTTTTTCTGAATTGTGCCGCTCCCGTCACTCTGGTTAGGTTGGCATCGAAAAAAACGCTCTCGGGTGCTTTAGAGTGCCGAGTTATTCACTGCGCATGAAGAAATGACCACCTCCAACGTTTGGTTTATGTTTAATAAGCATTTTTAATTTTATTGCTTAAATCGCATTTTCTCGGCGAGCTGAGCACTTTTTCTGAATTGTGCCGCTCCCGTCACTCTGGTTAGGTTGGCATCGAAAAAAACGCTCTCGGGTGCTTTAGAGTGCCGAGTTTATTACTGCGCATTAAGAAATGACCACCTCCAACGTTTGGTTTATGTTTAATTTTATTGCTTAAATCGCATTTTCTCGGCGAGCTGAGCACTTTTTCTGAATTGTGCCGCTCCCGTCACTCTGGTTAGGTTGGCATCGAAAAAAACGCTCTCGGGTGCTTTAGAGTGCCGAGTTTATCACTGCGCATGAAGAAATGACCACCTCCAACGTTTGGTTTATGTTTAATAAGCATTTTTAATTTTATTGCTTAAATCGCATTTTCTCGGCGAGCTGAGCACTTTTTCTGAATTGTGCCGCTCCCGTCACTCTGGTTAGGTTGGCATCGAAAAAAACGCTCTCGGGTGCTTTAGAGTGCCGACTTTATCACTGCGCATGAAGAAATGACTACCTCCAACGTTTGGTTTATGTTTTATAAGCATTTTTAATTTTATTGCTTAAATCGCATTTTCTCGGCGAGCTGAGCACTTTTTTCTGAATTGTGCCGCTCCCGTCACTCTGGTTAGGTTGGCATCGAAATAAACGCTCACGGGTGCTTTAGAGTGCCGAGTTTATTACTGCGCATTAAGAAATGACCACCTCCAACGTTTGGTTTATGTTTTATAAGCATTTTTAATTTTATTGCTTAAATCGCATTTTCTCGGCGAGCTGAGCACTTTTTCTGAATTGTGCCGCTCCCGTCACTCTGGTTAGGTTGGCATCGAAAAAAACGCTCTCGGGTGCTTTAGAGTGCTGAGTTTATTACTGCGCATTAAGAAATGACCACCTCCAACGTTTGGTTTATGTTTTATAAGCATTTTTAATTTTATTGCTTAAATCGCATTTTCTCGGCGAGCTGAGCACTTTTTCTGAATTGTGCCGCTCCCGTCACTCTGGTTAGGTTGGCATCGAAAAAAACGCTATCGGGTGCTTTAGAGTGCCGAGTTATTCACTGCGCATGAAGAAATGACCACGTCCAACGTTTGGTTTATGTTTAATAAGCATTTTTAATTTTATTGCTTAAATCGCATTTTCTCGGCGAGCTGAGCACTTTTTCTGAATTGTGCCGCTCCCGTCACTCTGGTTAGGTTGGCATCGAAAAAAACGCTCTCGGGTGCTTTAGAGTGCCGAGTTTATTACTGCGCATTAAGAAATGACCACCTCCAACGTTTGGTTTATGTTTTATAAGCATTTTTAATTTTATTGCTTAAATCGCATTTTCTCGGCGAGCTGAGCACTTTTTCTGAATTGTGCCGCTCCCGTCACTCTGGTTAGGTTGGCATCGAAAAAAACGATCTCGGGTGGTTTAGAGTGCCGAGTTTATTACTGCGCATTAAGAAATGACCACCTCCAACGTTTGGTTTATGTTTTATAAGCATTTTTAATTTTATTGCTTAAATCGCATTTTCTCGGCGAGCTGAGCACTTTTTCTGAATTGTGCCGCTCCCGTCACTTGGCATCGAAAAAAACGCTCTCGGGTGCTTTAGAGTGCCGAGTTATTCACTGCGCATGAAGAAATGACCACCTCCAACGTTTGGTTTATGTTTTATAAGCATTTTTAATTTTATTGCTTAAATCGCATTTTCTCGGCGAGCTGAGCGCTTTTTCTGAATTGTGCCGCTCCCGTCACTCTGGTTAGGTTGGCATCGAAAAAAACGCTCTCGGGTGCTTTAGAGTGCCGAGTTTATTACTGCGCATTAAGAAATGACCACCTCCAACGTTTGGTTTATGTTTTATAAGCATTTTTAATTTTATTGCCTAAATCGCATTTTCTCGGCGAGCTGAGCACTTTTTCTGAATTGTGCCGCTCCCGTCACTCTGGTTAGGTTGGCATCGAAAAAAACGCTCTCGGGTGCTTTAGAGTGCCGAGTTTATTACTGCGCATTAAGAAATGACCACCTCCAACGTTTGGTTTATGTTTTATAAGCATTTTTAATTTTATTGCTTAAATCGCATTTTCTCGGCGAGCTGAGCACTTTTTCTGAATTGTGCCGCTCCCGTCACTCTGGTTAGGTTGGCATCGAAAAAAACGCTCTCGGGTGCTTTAGAGTGCCGAGTTATTCACTGCGCACGAAGAAATGACCACCTCCAACGTTTGGTTTATGTTTTATAAGCATTTTTAATTTTATTGCTTAAATCGCATTTTCTCGGCGAGCTGAGCACTTTTTCTGAATTGTGCCGCTCCCGTCACTCTGGTTAGGTTGGCATCGAAAAAAACGCTCTCGGGTGCTTTAGAGTGCCGAGTTTATTACTGCGCATTAAGAAATGACCACCTCCAACGTTTGGTTTATGTTTAATAAGCATTTTTAATTGTATTGCTTAAATCGCATTTTCTCGGCGAGCTGAGCACTTTTTCTGAATTGTGCCGCTCCCGTCACTCTGGTTAGGTTGGCATCGAAAAAAACGCTCTCGGGTGCTTTAGAGTGCCGAGTTTATTACTGCGCATTAAGAAATGACCACCTCCAACGTTTGGTTTATGTTTTATAAGCATTTTTAATTTTATTGCTTAAATCGCATTTTCTCGGCGAGCTGAGCACTTTTTCCGAATTGTGCCGCTCCCGTCACTCTGGTTAGGTTGGCATCGAAAAAAACGCTATCGGGTGCTTTAGAGTGCCGAGTTATTCACTGCGCATGAAGAAATGACCACCTCCAACGTTTGGTTTATGTTTAATAAGCATTTTTAATTTTATTGCTTAAATCGCATTTTCTCGGCGAGCTGAGCACTTTTTCTGAATTGTGCCGCTCCCGTCACTCTGGTTAGGTTGGCATCGAAAAAAACGCTCTCGGGTGCTTTAGAGTGCCGAGTTTATTACTGCGCATAAAGAAATGACCACCTCCAACGTTTGGTTTATGTTTTATAAGCATTTTTAATTTTATTGCTTAAATCGCATTTTCTCGGCGAGCTGAGCGCTTTTTCTGAATTGTGCCGCTCCCGTCACTCTGGTTAGGTTGGCATCGAAAAAAACGCTCTCGGGTGCTTTAGAGTGCCGAGTTATTCACTGCGCACGAAGAAATGACCACCTCCAACGTTTGGTTTATGTTTAATAAGCATTTTTAATTTTATTGCTTAAATCGCATTTTCTCGGCGAGCTGAGCACTTTTTCTGAATTGTGCCGCTCCCGTCACTCTGGTTAGGTTGGCATCGAAAAAAACGCTCTCGGGTGCTTTAGAGTGCCGAGTTTATTACTGCGCATTAAGAAATGACCACCTCCAACGTTTGGTTTATGTTTTATAAGCATTTTTAATTTTATTGCTTAAATCGCATTTTCTCGGCGAGCTGAGCACTTTTTCTGAATTGTGCCGCTCCCGTCACTCTGGTTAGGTTGGCATCGAAAAAAACGCTCTCGGGTGCTTTAGAGTGCCGAGTTTATTACTGCGCATTAAGAAATGACCACCTCCAACGTTTGGTTTATGTTTAATAAGCATTTTTAATTTTATTGCTTAAATCGCATTTTCTCGGCGAGCTGAGCACTTTTTCTGAATTGTGCCGCTCCCGTCACTCTGGTTAGGTTGGCATCGAAAAAAACGCTCTCGGGTGCTTTAGAGTGCCGAGTTATTCACTGCGCACGAAGAAATGACCACCTCCAACGTTTGGTTTATGTTTTATAAGCATTTTTAATTTTATTGCTTAAATCGCATTTTCTCGGCGAGCTGAGCGCTTTTTCTGAATTGTGCCGCTCCCGTCACTCTGGTTAGGTTGGCATCGAAAAAAACGCTCTCGGGTGCTTTAGAGTGCCGAGTTTATTACTGCGCATTAAGAAATGACCACCTCCAACGTTTGGTTTATGTTTTATAAGCATTTTTAATTTTATTGCTTAAATCGCATTTTCTCGGCGAGCTGAGCACTTTTTCTGAATTGTGCCGCTCCCGTCACTCTGGTTAGGTTGGCATCGAAAAAAACGCTCTCGGGTGCTTTAGAGTGCCGAGTTTATTACTACGCATTAAGAAATGACCACCTCCAACGTTTGGTTTATGTTTTATAAGCATTTTTAATTTTATTGCTTAAATCGCATTTTCTCGGCGAGCTGAGCACTTTTTCTGAATTGTGCCGCTCCCGTCACTCTGGTTAGGTTGGCATCGAAAAAAACGCTATCGGGTGCTTTAGAGTGCCGAGTTATTCACTGCGCATGAAGAAATGACCACCTCCAACGTTTGGTTTATGTTTAATAAGCATTTTTAATTTTATTGCTTAAATCGCATTTTCTCGGCGAGCTGAGCACTTTTTCTGAATTGTGCCGCTCCCGTCACTCTGGTTAGGTTGGCATCGAAAAAAACGCTCTCGGGTGCTTTAGAGTGCCGAGTTTATTACTGCGCATTAAGAAATGACCACCTCCAACGTTTGGTTTATGTTTTATAAGCATTTTTAATTTTATTGCTTAAATCGCATTTTCTCGGCGAGCTGAGCACTTTTTCTGAATTGTGCCGCTCCCGTCACTCTGGTTAGGTTGGCATCGAAAAAAACGCTCTCGGGTGCTTTAGAGTGCCGAGTTTATTACTGCGCATTAAGAAATGACCACCTCCAACGTTTGGTTTATGTTTTATAAACATTTTTAATTTTATTGCTTAAATCGCATTTTCTCGGCGAGCTGAGCGCTTTTTCTGAATTGTGCCGCTCCCGTCACTCTGGTTAGGTTGGCATCGAAAAAAACGCTCTCGGGTGCTTTAGAGTGCCGATTTATTCACTGCGCATGAAGAAATGACCACCTCCAACGTTTGGTTTATGTTTAATAAGCATTTTTAATTTTATTGCTTAAATCGCATTTTCTCGGCGAGCTGAGCACTTTTTCTGAATTGTGCCGCTCCCGTCACTCTGGTTAGGTTGGCATCGAAAAAAACGCTCTCGGGTGCTTTAGAGTGCCGAGTTTATTACTGCGCATTAACAAATGACCACCTCCAACGTTTGGTTTATGTTTTATAAGCATTTTTAATTTTATTGCTTAAATCGCATTTTCTCGGCGAGCTGAGCGCTTTTTCTGAATTGTGCCGCTCCCGTCACTCTGGTTAGGTTGGCATCGAAAAAAACGCTTTCGGGTGCTTTAGAGTGCCGAGTTATTCACTGCGCATGAAGAAATGACCACCTCCAACGTTTGGTTTATGTTTAATAAGCATTTTTAATTTTATTGCTTAAATCGCATTTTCTCGGCGAGCTGAGCACTTTTTCTGAATTGGGCCGCTCCCGTCACTCTGGTTAGGTTGGCATCGAAAAAAACGCTCTCGGGTGCTTTAGAGTGCCGAGTTTATTACTGCGCATTAAGAAATGACCACCTCCAACGTTTGGTTTATGTTTTATAAGCATTTTTAATTTTATTGCTTAAATCGCATTTTCTCGGCGAGCTGAGCACTTTTTCTGAATTGTGCCGCTCCCGTCACTCTGGTTAGGTTGGCATCGAAAAAAACGCTCTCGGGTGCTCTAGAGTGCCGAGTTTATCACTGCGCATGAAGAAATGACCACCTCCAACGTTTGGTTTATGTTTAATAAGCATTTTTAATTTTATTGCTTAAATCGCATTTTCTCGGCGAGCTGAGCACTTTTTCTGAATTGTGCCGCTCCCGTCACTCTGGTTAGGTTGGCATCGAAAAAAACGCTCTCGGGTGCTTTAGAGTGCCGACTTTATCACTGCGCATGAAGAAATGATCACCTCCAACGTTTGGTTTATGTTTTATAAGCATTTTTAATTTTATTGCTTAAATCGCATTTTCTCGGCGAGCTGAGCACTTTTTCTGAATTGTGCCGCTCCCGTCACTCTGGTAGGTTGGCATCGAAAAAAACGCTCACGGGTGCTTTAGAGTGCCGAGTTTATTACTGCGCATTAAGAAATGACCATCTCCAACGTTTGGTTTATGTTTTATAAGCATTTTTAATTTTATTGCTTAAATCGCATTTTCTCGGCGAGCTGAGCACTTTTTCTGAATTGTGCCGCTCCCGTCACTCTGGTTAGGTTGGCATCGAAAAAAACGCTCTCGGGTGCTTTAGAGTGCCGAGTTATTCACTGCGCATGAAGAAATGACCACCTCCAACGTTTGGTTTATGTTTTATAAGCATTTTTAATTTTATTGCTTGAATCGCATTTTCTCGGCGAGCTGAGCACTTTTTCTGAATTGTGCCGCTTCCGTCACTCTGGTTAGGTTGGCATCGAAAAAAACGCTCTCGGGTGCTTTAGAGTGCCGAGTTTATCACTGCGCATGAAGAAATGACCACCTCCAACGTTTGGTTTATTTTTTATAAGCATTTTTAATTTTATTGCTTAAATCGCATTTTCTCGGCGAGCTGAGCGCTTTTTCTGAATTGTGCCGCTCCCGTCACTCTGGTTAGGTTGGCATCGAAAAAAACGCTCTCGGGTGCTTTAGAGTGCCGAGTTTATCACTGCGCATGAAGAAATGACCACCTCCAACGTTTGGTTTATGTTTTATAAGCATTTTTAATTTTATTGCTTAAATCGCATTTTCTCGGCGAGCTGAGCGCTTTTTCTGAATTGTGCCGCTCCCGTAACTCTGGTTAGGTTGGCATCGAAAAAAACGCTCTCGGGTGCTTTAGAGTGCCGAGTTTATCACTGCGCATGAAGAAATTACCACTTCCAACGTTTGGTTTATGTTTTATAAGCATTTTTAATTTTATTGCTTAAATCGCATTTTCTCGGCGAGCTGAGCGCTTTTTCTGAATTGTGCCGCTCCCGTCACTCTGGTTAGGTTGGCATCGAAAAAAACGCTCTCGGGTGCTTTAGAGTGCCGAGTTTATTACTGCGCATTAAGAAATGACCACCTCCAACGTTTGGTTTATGTTTTATAAGCATTTTTAATTTTATTGCTTAAATCGCATTTTCTCGGCGAGCTGAGCACTTTTTCTGAATTGTGCCGCTCCCGTCACTCTGGTTAGGTTGGCATCGAAAAAAACGCTCTCGGGTGCTTTAGAGTGCCGAGTTTATTACTGCGCATTGAGAAATGACCACATCCAACGTTTGGTTTATGTTTTATAAGCATTTTTAATTTTATTGCTTAAATCGCATTTTCTCGGCGAGCTGAGCACTTTTTCTGAATTGTGCCGCTCCCGTCACTCTGGTTAGGTTGGCATCGAAAAAAACGCTCTCGGGTGCTTTAGAGTGCCGAGTTTATTACTGCGCATTAAGAAATGACCACCTCCAACGTTTGGTTTATGTTTTATAAGCATTTTTAATTTTATTGCTTAAATCGCATTTTCTCGGCGAGCTGAGCGCTTTTTCTGAATTGTGCCGCTCCCGTCACTCTGGTTAGGTTGGCATCGAAAAAAACGCTCTCGGGTGCTTTAGAGTGCCGAGTTTATCACTGCGCATGAAGAAATGACCACCTCCAACGTTTGGTTTATGTTTTATAAGCATTTTTAATTGTATTGCTTAAATCGCATTTTCTCGGCGAGCTGAGCGCTTTTTCTGAATTGTGCCGCTCCCGTCACTCTGGTTAGGTTGGCATCGAAAAAAACGCTCTCGGGTGCTTTAGAGTGCCGAGTTATTCACTGCGCATGAAGAAATGACCACCTCCAATGTTTGGTTTATGTTTAATAAGCATTTTTAATTTTATTGCTTAAATCGCATTTTCTCGGCGAGCTGAGCGCTTTTTCTGAATTGTGCCGCTCCCGTCACTCTGGTTAGGTTGGCATCGAAAAAAACGCTCTCGGGTGCTTTAGAGTGCCGAGTTATTCACAGCGCATGAAGAAATGACCACCTCCAACGTTTGGTTTATGTTTAATAAGCATTTTTAATTTTATTGCTTAAATCGCATTTTCTCGGCGAGCTGAGCACTTTTTCTGAATTGTGCCGCTCCCGTCACTCTGGTTAGGTTGGCATCGAAAAAAACGCTCTCGGGTGCTTTAGAGTGCCGAGTTTATTACTGCGCATTAAGAAATGACCACCTCCAACGTTTGGTTTATGTTTTATAAGCATTTTTAATTTTATTGCTTAAATCGCATTTTCTCGGCGAGCTGAGCACTTTTTCTGAATTGTGCCGCTCCCGTCACTCTGGTTAGGTTGGCATCGAAAAAAACGCTCTCGGGTGCTTTAGAGTGCCGAGTTATTCACTGCACACGAAGAAATGACCACCTCCAACGTTTGGTTTATGTTTTATAAGCATTTTTAATTTTATTGCTTAAATCGCATTTTCTCGGCGAGCTGAGCGCTTTTTCTGAATTGTGCCGCTCCCGTCACTCTGGTTAGGTTGGCATCGAAAAAAACGCTCTCGGGTGCTTTAGAGTGCCGAGTTTATTACTGCGCATTAAGAAATGACCACCTCCAACGTTTGGTTTATGTTTTATAAGCATTTTTAATTTTATTGCTTAAATCGCATTTTCTCGGCGAGCTGAGCACTTTTTCTGAATTGTGCCGCTCCCGTCACTCTGGTTAGGTTGGCATAAAAAAAAACGCTCTCGGGTGCTTTAGAGTGCCGAGTTTATTACTGCGCATTAAGAAATGACCACCTCCAACGTTTGGTTTATGTTTTATAAGCATTTTTAATTATATTGCTTAAATCGCATTTTCTCGGCGAGCTGAGCACTTTTTCTGAATTGTGCCGCTCCCGTCACTTGGCATCGAAAAAAACGCTCTCGGGTGCTTTAGAGTGCCGAGTTATTCACTGCGCATGAAGAAATGACCACCTCCAACGTTTGGTTTATGTTTTATAAGCATTTTTAATTTTATTGCTTAAATCGCATTTTCTCGGCGAGCTGAGCACTTTTTCTGAATTGTGCCGCTCCCGTCACTCTGGTTAGGTTGGCATCGAAAAAAACGCTCACGGGTGCTTTAGAGTGCCGAGTTTATTACTGCGCATTAAGAAATGACCACCTCCAACGTTTGGTTTATGTTTTATAAGCATTTTTAATTTTATTGCTTAAATCGCATTTTCTCGGCGAGCTGAGCACTTTTTCTGAATTGTGCCGCTCCCGTCACTCTGGTTAGGTTGGCATCGAAAAAAACGCTCTCGGGTGCTTTAGAGTGCCGAGTTATTCACTGCGCATGAAGAAATGACCACCTCCAACGTTTGGTTTATGTTTAATAAGCATTTTTAATTTTATTGCTTGAATCGCATTTTCTCGGCGAGCTGAGCACTTTTTCTGAATTGTGCCGCTCCCGTCACTCTGGTTAGGTTGGCATCGAAAAAAACGCTCTCGGGTGCTTTAGAGTGCCGAGTTATTCACTGCGCATGAAGAAATGACCACCTCCAACGTTTGGTTTATGTTTTATAAGCATTTTTAATTTTATTGCTTAAATCGCATTTCCTCGGCGAGCTGAGCGCTTTTTCTGAATTGTGCCGCTCCCGTAACTCTGGTTAGGTTGGCATCGAAAAAAACGCTCTCGGGTGCTTTAGAGTGCCGAGTTTATTACTGCGCATTAAGAAATGACCACCTCCAACGTTTGGTTTATGTTTTATAAGCATTTTTAATTTTATTGCTTAAATCGCATTTTCTCGGCGAGCTGAGCACTTTTTCTGAATTGTGCCGCTCCCGTCACTCTGGTTAGGTTGGCATCGAAAAAAACGCTCTCGGGTGCTTTAGAGTGCCGAGTTTATTACTGCGCATTAAGAAATGACCACCTCCGACGTTTGGTTTATGTTTTATAAGCATTTTTAATTTTATTGCTTAAATCGCATTTTCTCGGCGAGCTGAGCACTTTTTCTGAATTGTGCCGCTCCCGTCACTCTGGTTAGGTTGGCATTGAAAAAAACGCTATCGGGTGCTTTAGAGTGCCGAGTTATTCACTGCGCATGAAGAAATGACCACGTCCAACGTTTGGTTTATGTTTAATAAGCATTTTTAATTTTATTGCTTAAATCGCATTTTCTCGGCGAGCTGAGCACTTTTTCTGAATTGTGCCGCTCCCGTCACTCTGGTTAGGTTGGCATCGAAAAAAACGCTCTCGGGTGCTTTAGAGTGCCGAGTTTATTACTGCGCATTAAGAAATGACCACCTCCAACGTTTGGTTTATGTTTTATAAGCATTTTTAATTTTATTGCTTAAATCGCATTTTCTCGGCGAGCTGAGCACTTTTTCTGAATTGTGCCGCTCCCGTCACTCTGGTTAGGTTGGCATCGAAAAAAACGCTCTCGGGTGCTTTAGAGTGCCGAGTTATTCACTGCGCATGAAGAAATGACCACCTCCAACGTTTGGTTTATGTTTTATAAGCATTATTAATTTTATTGCTTAAATCGCATTTTCTCGGCGAGCTGAGCACTTTTTCTGAATTGTGCCGCTCCCGTCACTCTGGTTAGGTTGGCATCGAAAAAAACGCTCTCGGGTGCTTGAGAGTGCCGAGTTTATCACTGCGCATGAAGAAATGACCACCTCCAACGTTTGGTTTATGTTTTATAAGCATTTTTAATTGTATTGCTTAAATCGCATTTTCTCGGCGAGCTGAGCGCTTTTTCTGAATTGTGCCGCTCCCGTCACTCTGGTTAGGTTGGCATCGAAAAAAACGCTCTCGGGTGCTTTAGAGTGCCGAGTTATTCACTGCGCATGAAGAAATGACCACCTCCAATGTTTGGTTTATGTTTAATAAGCATTTTTAATTTTATTGCTTAAATCGCATTTTCTCGGCGAGCTGAGCGCTTTTTCTGAATTGTGCCGCTCCCGTCACTCTGGTTAGGTTGGCATCGAAAAAAACGCTCTCGGGTGCTTTAGAGTGCCGAGTTATTCACTGCGCATGAAGAAATGACCACCTCCAACGTTTGGTTTATGTTTAATAAGCATTTTTAATTTTATTGCTTAAATCGCATTTTCTCGGCGAGCTGAGCACTTTTTCTGAATTGTGCCGCTCCCGTCACTCTGGTTAGGTTGGCATCGAAAAAAACGCTCTCGGGTGCTTTAGAGTGCCGAGTTTATTACTGCGCATTAAGAAATGACCACCTCCAACGTTTGGTTTATGTTTTATAAGCATTTTTAATTTTATTGCTTAAATCGCATTTTCTCGGCGAGCTGAGCACTTTTTCTGAATTGTGCCGCTCCCGTCACTCTGGTTAGGTTGGCATCGAAAAAAACGCTCTCGGGTGCTTTAGAGTGCCGAGTTATTCACTGCACACGAAGAAATGACCACCTCCAACGTTTGGTTTATGTTTTATAAGCATTTTTAATTTTATTGCTTAAATCGCATTTTCTCGGCGAGCTGAGCGCTTTTTCTGAATTGTGCCGCTCCCGTCACTCTGGTTAGGTTGGCATCGAAAAAAACGCTCTCGGGTGCTTTAGAGTGCCGAGTTTATTACTGCGCATTAAGAAATGACCACCTCCAACGTTTGGTTTATGTTTTATAAGCATTTTTAATTTTATTGCTTAAATCGCATTTTCTCGGCGAGCTGAGCACTTTTTCTGAATTGTGCCGCTCCCGTCACTCTGGTTAGGTTGGCATCGAAAAAAACGCTCTCGGGTGCTTTAGAGTGCCGAGTTTATTACTGCGCATTAAGAAATGACCACCTCCAACGTTTGGTTTATGTTTTATAAGCATTTTTAATTTTATTGCTTAAATCGCATTTTCTCGGCGAGCTGAGCACTTTTTCTGAATTGTGCCGCTCCCGTCACTCTGGTTAGGTTGGCATCGAAAAAAACGCTCTCGGGTGCTTTAGAGTGCCGAGTTATTCACTGCGCACGAAGAAATGACCACCTCCAACGTTTGGTTTATGTTTTATAAGCATTTTTAATTTTATTGCTTAAATCGCATTTTCTCGGCGAGCTGAGCGCTTTTTCTGAATTGTGCCGCTCCCGTCACTCTGGTTAGGTTGGCATCGAAAAAAACGCTCTCGGGTGCTTTAGAGTGCCGAGTTTATTACTGCGCATTAAGAAATGACCACCTCCAACGTTTGGTTTATGTTTTATAAGCATTTTTAATTTTATTGCTTAAATCGCATTTTCTCGGCGAGCTGAGCACTTTTTCTGAATTGTGCCGCTCCCGTCACTCTGGTTAGGTTGGCATCGAAAAAAACGCTCTCGGGTGCTTTAGAGTGCCGAGTTTATTACTGCGCATTAAGAAATGACCACCTCCAACGTTTGGTTTATGTTTTATAAGCATTTTTAATTTTATTGCTTAAATCGCATTTTCTCGGCGAGCTGAGCACTTTTTCTGAATTGTGCCGCTCCCGTCACTCTGGTTAGGTTGGCATCGAAAAAAACGCTATCGGGTGCTTTAGAGTGCCGAGTTATTCACTGCGCATGAAGAAATGACCACCTCCAACGTTTGGTTTATGTTTAATAAGCATTTTTAATTTTATTGCTTAAATCGCATTTTCTCGGCGAGCTGAGCACTTTTTCTGAATTGTGCCGCTCCCGTCACTCTGGTTAGGTTGGCATCGAAAAAAACGCTCTCGGGTGCTTTAGAGTGCCGAGTTTATTACTGCGCATTAAGAAATGACCACCTCCAACGTTTGGTTTATGTTTTATAAGCATTTTTAATTTTATTGCTTAAATCGCATTTTCTCGGCGAGCTGAGCACTTTTTCTGAATTGTGCCGCTCCCGTCACTCTGGTTAGGTTGGCATCGAAAAAAACGCTCTCGGGTGCTTTAGAGTGCCGAGTTTATTACTGCGCATTAAGAAATGACCACCTCCAACGTTTGGTTTATGTTTTATAAACATTTTTAATTTTATTGCTTAAATCGCATTTTCTCGGCGAGCTGAGCGCTTTTTCTGAATTGTGCCGCTCCCGTCACTCTGGTTAGGTTGGCAACGAAAAAAACGCTCTCGGGTGCTTTAGAGTGCCGATTTATTCACTGCGCATGAAGAAATGACCACCTCCAACGTTTGGTTTATGTTTAATAAGCATTTTTAATTTTATTGCTTAAATCGCATTTTCTCGGCGAGCTGAGCACTTTTTCTGAATTGTGCCGCTCCCGTCACTCTGGTTAGGTTGGCATCGAAAAAAACGCTCTCGGGTGCTTTAGAGTGCCGAGTTTATTACTGCGCATTAAGAAATGACCACCTCCAACGTTTGGTTTATGTTTTATAAGCATTTTTAATTTTATTGCTTAAATCGCATTTTCTCGGCGAGCTGAGCGCTTTTTCTGAATTGTGCCGCTCCCGTCACTCTGGTTAGGTTGGCATCGAAAAAAACGCTTTCGGGTGCTTTAGAGTGCCGAGTTATTCACTGCGCATGAAGAAATGACCACCTCCAACGTTTGGTTTATGTTTAATAAGCATTTTTAATTTTATTGCTTAAATCGCATTTTCTCGGCGAGCTGAGCACTTTTTCTGAATTGGGCCGCTCCCGTCACTCTGGTTAGGTTGGCATCGAAAAAAACGCTCTCGGGTGCTTTAGAGTGCCGAGTTTATTACTGCGCATTAAGAAATGACCACCTCCAACGTTTGGTTTATGTTTTATAAGCATTTTTAATTTTATTGCTTAAATCGCATTTTCTCGGCGAGCTGAGCACTTTTTCTGAATTGTGCCGCTCCCGTCACTCTGGTTAGGTTGGCATCGAAAAAAACGCTCTCGGGTGCTTTAGAGTGCCGAGTTTATCACTGCGCATGAAGAAATGACCACCTCCAACGTTTGGTTTATGTTTAATAAGCATTTTTAATTTTATTGCTTAAATCGCATTTTCTCGGCGAGCTGAGCACTTTTTCTGAATTGTGCCGCTCCCGTCACTCTGGTTAGGTTGGCATCGAAAAAAACGCTCTCGGGTGCTTTAGAGTGCCGACTTTATCACTGCGCATGAAGAAATGATCACCTCCAACGTTTGGTTTATGTTTTATAAGCATTTTTAATTTTATTGCTTAAATCGCATTTTCTCGGCGAGCTGAGCACTTTTTCTGAATTGTGCCGCTCCCGTCACTCTGGTTAGGTTGGCATCGAAAAAAACGCTCACGGGTGCTTTAGAGTGCCGAGTTTATTACTGCGCATTAAGAAATGACCATCTCCAACGTTTGGTTTATGTTTTATAAGCATTTTTAATTTTATTGCTTAAATCGCATTTTTTCGGCGAGCTGAGCACTTTTTCTGAATTGTGCCGCTCCCGTCACTCTGGTTAGGTTGGCATCGAAAAAAACGCTCTCGGGTGCTTTAGAGTGCCGAGTTATTCACTGCGCATGAAGAAATGACCACCTCCAACGTTTGGTTTATGTTTTATAAGCATTTTTAATTTTATTGCTTAAATCGCATTTTCTCGGCGAGCTGAGCACTTTTTCTGAATTGTGCCGCTTCCGTCACTCTGGTTAGGTTGGCATCGAAAAAAACGCTCTCGGGTGCTTTAGAGTGCCGAGTTTATCACTGCGCATGAAGAAATGACCACCTCCAACGTTTGGTTTATTTTTTATAAGCATTTTTAATTTTATTGCTTAAATCGCATTTTCTCGGCGAGCTGAGCGCTTTTTCTGAATTGTGCCGCTCCCGTCACTCTGGTTAGGTTGGCATCGAAAAAAACGCTCTCGGGTGCTTTAGAGTGCCGAGTTTATCACTGCGCATGAAGAAATGACCACCTCCAACGTTTGGTTTATGTTTTATAAGCATTTTTAATTTTATTGCTTAAATCGCATTTTCTCGGCGAGCTGAGCGCTTTTTCTGAATTGTGCCGCTCCCGTAACTCTGGTTAGGTTGGCATCGAAAAAAACGCTCTCGGGTGCTTTAGAGTGCCGAGTTTATCACTGCGCATGAAGAAATTACCACTTCCAACGTTTGGTTTATGTTTTATAAGCATTTTTAATTTTATTGCTTAAATCGCATTTTCTCGGCGAGCTGAGCGCTTTTTCTGAATTGTGCCGCTCCCGTCACTCTGGTTAGGTTGGCATCGAAAAAAACGCTCTCGGGTGCTTTAGAGTGCCGAGTTTATTACTGCGCATTAAGAAATGACCACCTCCAACGTTTGGTTTATGTTTTATAAGCATTTTTAATTTTATTGCTTAAATCGCATTTTCTCGGCGAGCTGAGCACTTTTTCTGAATTGTGCCGCTCCCGTCACTCTGGTTAGGTTGGCATCGAAAAAAACGCTCTCGGGTGCTTTAGAGTGCCGAGTTTATTACTGCGCATTGAGAAATGACCACCTCCAACGTTTGGTTTGTTTTATAAGCATTTTTAATTTTATTGCTTAAATCGCATTTTCTCGGCGAGCTGAGCACTTTTTCTGAATTGTGCCGCTCCCGTCACTTGGCATCGAAAAAAACGCTCTCGGGTGCTTTAGAGTGCCGAGTTATTCACTGCGCATGAAGAAATGACCACCTCCAACGTTTGGTTTATGTTTTATAAGCATTTTTAATTTTATTGCTTAAATCGCATTTGCTCGGCGAGCTGAGCGCTTTTTCTGAATTGTGCCGCTCCCGTCACTCTGGTTAGGTTGGCATCGAAAAAAACGCTCTCGGGTGCTTTAGAGTGCCTAGTTTATTACTGCGCATTAAGAAATGACCACCTCCAACGTTTGGTTTATGTTTTATAAGCATTTTTAATTTTATTGCTTAAATCGCATTTTCTCGGCGAGCTGAGCACTTTTTCTGAATTGTGCCGCTCCCGTCACTCTGGTTAGGTTGGCATCGAAAAAAACGCTCTCGGGTGCTTTAGAGTGCCGAGTTTATCACTGCGCATGAAGAAATAACCACCTCCAACGTTTGGTTTATGTTTAATAAGCATTTTTAATTTTATTGCTTAAATCGCATTTTCTCGGCGAGCTGAGCACTTTTTCTGAATTGTGCCGCTCCCGTCACTCTGGTTAGGTTGGCATCGAAAAAAACGCTCTCGGGTGCTTTAGAGTGCCGACTTTATCACTGCGCATGAAGAAATGACCACCTCCAACGTTTGGTTTATGTTTTATAAGCATTTTTAATTTTATTGCTTAAATCGCATTTTCTCGGCGAGCTGAGCACTTTTTCTGAATTGTGCCGCTCCCGTCACTCTGGTTAGGTTGGCATCGAAAAAAACGCTCACGGGTGCTTTAGAGTGCCGAGTTTATTACTGCGCATTAAGAAATGACCACCTCCAACGTTTGGTTTATGTTTTATAAGCATTTTTAATTTTATTGCTTAAATCGCATTTTCTCGGCGAGCTGAGCACTTTTTCTGAATTGTGCCGCTCCCGTCACTCTGGTTAGGTTGGCATCGAAAAAAACGCTCTCGGGTGCTTTAGAGTGCCGAGTTATTCACTGCGCATGAAGAAATGACCACCTCCAACGTTTGGTTTATGTTTTATAAGCATTTTTAATTTTATTGCTTAAATCGCATTTCCTCGGCGAGCTGAGCGCTTTTTCTGAATTGTGCCGCTCCCGTAACTCTGGTTAGGTTGGCATCGAAAAAAACGCTCTCGGGTGCTTTAGAGTGCCGAGTTTATTACTGCGCATTAAGAAATGACCACCTCCAACGTTTGGTTTATGTTTTATAAGCATTTTTAATTTTATTGCTTAAATCGCATTTTCTCGGCGAGCTGAGCACTTTTTCTGAATTGTGCCGCTCCCGTCACTCTGGTTAGGTTGGCATCGAAAAAAACGCTCTCGGGTGCTTTAGAGTGCCGAGTTTATTACTGCGCATTAAGAAATGACCACCTCCGACGTTTGGTTTATGTTTTATAAGCATTTTTAATTTTATTGCTTAAATCGCATTTTCTCGGCGAGCTGAGCACTTTTTCTGAATTGTGCCGCTCCCGTCACTCTGGTTAGGTTGGCATCGAAAAAAACGCTATCGGGTGCTTTAGAGTGCCGAGTTATTCACTGCGCATGAAGAAATGACCACGTCCAACGTTTGGTTTATGTTTAATAAGCATTTTTAATTTTATTGCTTAAATCGCATTTTCTCGGCGAGCTGAGCACTTTTTCTGAATTGTGCCGCTCCCGTCACTCTGGTTAGGTTGGCATCGAAAAAAACGCTCTCGGGTGCTTTAGAGTGCCGAGTTTATTACTGCGCATTAAGAAATGACCACCTCCAACGTTTGGTTTATGTTTTATAAGCATTTTTAATTTTATTGCTTAAATCGCATTTTCTCGGCGAGCTGAGCACTTTTTCTGAATTGTGCCGCTCCCGTCACTCTGGTTAGGTTGGCATCGAAAAAAACGCTCTCGGGTGCTTTAGAGTGCCGAGTTTATTACTGCGCATTAAGAAATGACCACCTCCAACGTTTGGTTTATGTTTTATAAGCATTTTTAATTTTATTGCTTAAATCGCATTTTCTCGGCGAGCTGAGCACTTTTTCTGAATTGTGCCGCTCCCGTCACTCTGGTTAGGTTGGCATCGAAAAAAACGCTATCGGGTGCTTTAGAGTGCCGAGTTATTCACTGCGCATGAAGAAATGACCACCTCCAACGTTTGGTTTATGTTTAATAAGCATTTTTAATTTTATTGCTTAAATCGCATTTTCTCGGCGAGCTGAGCACTTTTTCTGAATTGTGCCGCTCCCGTCACTCTGGTTAGGTTGGCATCGAAAAAAACGCTCTCGGGTGCTTTAGAGTGCCGAGTTTATTACTGCGCATTAAGAAATGACCACCTCCAACGTTTGGTTTATGTTTTATAAGCATTTTTAATTTTATTGCTTAAATCGCATTTTCTCGGCGAGCTGAGCACTTTTTCTGAATTGTGCCGCTCCCGTCACTCTGGTTAGGTTGGCATCGAAAAAAACGCTCTCGGGTGCTTTAGAGTGCCGAGTTTATTACTGCGCATTAAGAAATGACCACCTCCAACGTTTGGTTTATGTTTTATAAACATTTTTAATTTTATTGCTTAAATCGCATTTTCTCGGCGAGCTGAGCGCTTTTTCTGAATTGTGCCGCTCCCGTCACTCTGGTTAGGTTGGCAACGAAAAAAACGCTCTCGGGTGCTTTAGAGTGCCGATTTATTCACTGCGCATGAAGAAATGACCACCTCCAACGTTTGGTTTATGTTTAATAAGCATTTTTAATTTTATTGCTTAAATCGCATTTTCTCGGCGAGCTGAGCACTTTTTCTGAATTGTGCCGCTCCCGTCACTCTGGTTAGGTTGGCATCGAAAAAAACGCTCTCGGGTGCTTTAGAGTGCCGAGTTTATTACTGCGCATTAAGAAATGACCACCTCCAACGTTTGGTTTATGTTTTATAAGCATTTTTAATTTTATTGCTTAAATCGCATTTTCTCGGCGAGCTGAGCGCTTTTTCTGAATTGTGCCGCTCCCGTCACTCTGGTTAGGTTGGCATCGAAAAAAACGCTTTCGGGTGCTTTAGAGTGCCGAGTTATTCACTGCGCATGAAGAAATGACCACCTCCAACGTTTGGTTTATGTTTAATAGGCATTTTTAATTTTATTGCTTAAATCGCATTTTCTCGGCGAGCTGAGCACTTTTTCTGAATTGGGCCGCTCCCGTCACTCTGGTTAGGTTGGCATCGAAAAAAACGCTCTCGGGTGCTTTAGAGTGCCGAGTTTATTACTGCGCATTAAGAAATGACCACCTCCAACGTTTGGTTTATGTTTTATAAGCATTTTTAATTTTATTGCTTAAATCGCATTTTCTCGGCGAGCTGAGCACTTTTTCTGAATTGTGCCGCTCCCGTCACTCTGGTTAGGTTGGCATCGAAAAAAACGCTCTCGGGTGCTTTAGAGTGCCGAGTTTATCACTGCGCATGAAGAAATGACCACCTCCAACGTTTGGTTTATGTTTAATAAGCATTTTTAATTTTATTGCTTAAATCGCATTTTCTCGGCGAGCTGAGCACTTTTTCTGAATTGTGCCGCTCCCGTCACTCTGGTTAGGTTGGCATCGAAAAAAACGCTCTCGGGTGCTTTAGAGTGCCGACTTTATCACTGCGCATGAAGAAATGATCACCTCCAACGTTTGGTTTATGTTTTATAAGCATTTTTAATTTTATTGCTTAAATCGCATTTTCTCGGCGAGCTGAGCACTTTTTCTGAATTGTGCCGCTCCCGTCACTCTGGTTAGGTTGGCATCGAAAAAAACGCTCACGGGTGCTTTAGAGTGCCGAGTTTATTACTGCGCATTAAGAAATGACCATCTCCAACGTTTGGTTTATGTTTTATAAGCATTTTTAATTTTATTGCTTAAATCGCATTTTCTCGGCGAGCTGAGCACTTTTTCTGAATTGTGCCGCTCCCGTCACTCTGGTTAGGTTGGCATCGAAAAAAACGCTCTCGGGTGCTTTAGAGTGCCGAGTTATTCACTGCGCATGAAGAAATGACCACCTCCAACGTTTGGTTTATGTTTTATAAGCATTTTTAATTTTATTGCTTAAATCGCATTTTCTCGGCGAGCTGAGCACTTTTTCTGAATTGTGCCGCTTCCGTCACTCTGGTTAGGTTGGCATCGAAAAAAACGCTCTCGGGTGCTTTAGAGTGCCGAGTTTATCACTGCGCATGAAGAAATGACCACCTCCAACGTTTGGTTTATTTTTTATAAGCATTTTTAATTTTATTGCTTAAATCGCATTTTCTCGGCGAGCTGAGCGCTTTTTCTGAATTGTGCCGCTCCCGTCACTCTGGTTAGGTTGGCATCGAAAAAAACGCTCTCGGGTGCTTTAGAGTGCCGAGTTTATCACTGCGCATGAAGAAATGACCACCTCCAACGTTTGGTTTATGTTTTATAAGCATTTTTAATTTTATTGCTTAAATCGCATTTTCTCGGCGAGCTGAGCGCTTTTTCTGAATTGTGCCGCTCCCGTAACTCTGGTTAGGTTGGCATCGAAAAAAACGCTCTCGGGTGCTTTAGAGTGCCGAGTTTATCACTGCGCATGAAGAAATTACCACTTCCAACGTTTGGTTTATGTTTTATAAGCATTTTTAATTTTATTGCTTAAATCGCATTTTCTCGGCGAGCTGAGCGCTTTTTCTGAATTGTGCCGCTCCCGTCACTCTGGTTAGGTTGGCATCGAAAAAAACGCTCTCGGGTGCTTTAGAGTGCCGAGTTTATTACTGCGCATTAAGAAATGACCACCTCCAACGTTTGGTTTATGTTTTATAAGCATTTTTAATTTTATTGCTTAAATCGCATTTTCTCGGCGAGCTGAGCACTTTTTCTGAATTGTGCCGCTCCCGTCACTCTGGTTAGGTTGGCATCGAAAAAAACGCTCTCGGGTGCTTTAGAGTGCCGAGTTTATTACTGCGCATTGAGAAATGACCACCTCCAACGTTTGGTTTATGTTTTATAAGCATTTTTAATTTTATTGCTTAAATCGCATTTTCTCGGCGAGCTGAGCACTTTTTCTGAATTGTGCCGCTCCCGTCACTTGGCATCGAAAAAAACGCTCTCGGGTGCTTTAGAGTGCCGAGTTATTCACTGCGCATGAAGAAATGACCACCTCCAACGTTTGGTTTATGTTTTATAAGCATTTTTAATTTTATTGCTTAAATCGCATTTGCTCGGCGAGCTGAGCGCTTTTTCTGAATTGTGCCGCTCCCGTCACTCTGGTTAGGTTGGCATCGAAAAAAACGCTCTCGGGTGCTTTAGAGTGCCTAGTTTATTACTGCGCATTAAGAAATGACCACCTCCAACGTTTGGTTTATGTTTTATAAGCATTTTTAATTTTATTGCTTAAATCGCATTTTCTCGGCGAGCTGAGCACTTTTTCTGAATTGTGCCGCTCCCGTCACTCTGGTTAGGTTGGCATCGAAAAAAACGCTCTCGGGTGCTTTAGAGTGCCGAGTTTATCACTGCGCATGAAGAAATAACCACCTCCAACGTTTGGTTTATGTTTAATAAGCATTTTTAATTTTATTGCTTAAATCGCATTTTCTCGGCGAGCTGAGCACTTTTTCTGAATTGTGCCGCTCCCGTCACTCTGGTTAGGTTGGCATCGAAAAAAACGCTCTCGGGTGCTTTAGAGTGCCGACTTTATCACTGCGCATGAAGAAATGACCACCTCCAACGTTTGGTTTATGTTTTATAAGCATTTTTAATTTTATTGCTTAAATCGCATTTTCTCGGCGAGCTGAGCACTTTTTCTGAATTGTGCCGCTCCCGTCACTCTGGTTAGGTTGGCATCGAAAAAAACGCTCACGGGTGCTTTAGAGTGCCGAGTTTATTACTGCGCATTAAGAAATGACCACCTCCAACGTTTGGTTTATGTTTTATAAGCATTTTTAATTTTATTGCTTAAATCGCATTTTCTCGGCGAGCTGAGCACTTTTTCTGAATTGTGCCGCTCCCGTCACTCTGGTTAGGTTGGCATCGAAAAAAACGCTCTCGGGTGCTTTAGAGTGCCGAGTTATTCACTGCGCATGAAGAAATGACCACCTCCAACGTTTGGTTTATGTTTTATAAGCATTTTTAATTTTATTGCTTAAATCGCATTTCCTCGGCGAGCTGAGCGCTTTTTCTGAATTGTGCCGCTCCCGTAACTCTGGTTAGGTTGGCATCGAAAAAAACGCTCTCGGGTGCTTTAGAGTGCCGAGTTTATTACTGCGCATTAAGAAATGACCACCTCCAACGTTTGGTTTATGTTTTATAAGCATTTTTAATTTTATTGCTTAAATCGCATTTTCTCGGCGAGCTGAGCACTTTTTCTGAATTGTGCCGCTCCCGTCACTCTGGTTAGGTTGGCATCGAAAAAAACGCTCTCGGGTGCTTTAGAGTGCCGAGTTTATTACTGCGCATTAAGAAATGACCACCTCCGACGTTTGGTTTATGTTTTATAAGCATTTTTAATTTTATTGCTTAAATCGCATTTTCTCGGCGAGCTGAGCACTTTTTCTGAATTGTGCCGCTCCCGTCACTCTGGTTAGGTTGGCATCGAAAAAAACGCTATCGGGTGCTTTAGAGTGCCGAGTTATTCACTGCGCATGAAGAAATGACCACGTCCAACGTTTGGTTTATGTTTAATAAGCATTTTTAATTTTATTGCTTAAATCGCATTTTCTCGGCGAGCTGAGCACTTTTTCTGAATTGTGCCGCTCCCGTCACTCTGGTTAGGTTGGCATCGAAAAAAACGCTCTCGGGTGCTTTAGAGTGCCGAGTTTATTACTGCGCATTAAGAAATGACCACCTCCAACGTTTGGTTTATGTTTTATAAGCATTTTTAATTTTATTGCTTAAATCGCATTTTCTCGGCGAGCTGAGCACTTTTTCTGAATTGTGCCGCTCCCGTCACTCTGGTTAGGTTGGCATCGAAAAAAACGCTCTCGGGTGTGTAATGATATGTGATTGCAGACGATCACCCACAGAGGGCTGTATAGCCTCAAGGGAACTCTGTATGACGTAATGTATGCACATGAGTAGAAGAAGAATGTTAGCGGGAGACTACGGGAGGGATTAAAATAAACAACTAGCTGAAGCTAGTATAAAGTTCAACTGAAGCCTTATTTAAGGAGCATAAGAACTTTACATGGTACCAGGACGGGGTTAAAAGAAGCAACACAATGGATGCAGTAAAACCGCCAGGTCAGTTAAAACTAACTGGAAACGTAGATGCAAGTTGGAGGACATTCAAGCAGCAGTTCCTGCTGTACATCGCCGCGGTCGGAGTGGATCGAAGAGCGGAGGGAAGAAAAATAGCAATGCTGCTCACCATCGCCGGCCCAGAGGCAATTCAACACCTTTGTGTTTGCTCAACCCGAAGACGGAGAGAACTTTGAAGAGGTCTTAAAGAAATTTGACGAGCATTGCATGTCAAAGAAGAATGAAACGTACGAGAGATACGTATTCCGCTCACGTGTGCAGCGCCAGGGTGAGTCATTTGATAATTTTCTCACCGACCTGAAGATCAAAGCTCAGTCCTGTAATTTTGGAGAACTCAGAGACTCTATGATAAGAGAGCAAATAGTTTTTGGAACAAATGAAAAGAAGCTCCGGGAGAAAATGTTGAGGGAGACAGACCTCACATTTAGCGGTGCCATAAAAATATGTCAAGCCAGTGAGCTTGCTCGACAACAAGTACTGACTTTCAGGGAGCCTGCTCACGGAGCTGCGCACCAAGATAACGAGGAAGTGAACGCTGTGTTTGTGAAAGGAAAGCCACCGAGCAAATTTAAGAACAGTGACACCAGGAATAAAAACAAGGACAAGGAGATGTTCACTTGCAAGAGATGTGGTGAGCGACACAGACCAAGACAATGTCCTGCCTTTGGAAAAACATGTGTAAAGTGCAAAGGACAAAACCATTTTGCCAGAATGTGTCTCTCTAAGAAGGGTCGGGGTGTGCACACAGTGCAGGAAGAATCAGATGACAGTGATAATCTGAGTGACACATTTTTCATAAAGATGGTGTCACACGATGAAAATGTTAAGACAGTGTCTTCCAGAATTAATGGTTCAGATCAGGCTGTAAATACAGTAACAGATGACAAATGGACTGCTCCACTGTTAGTTAATGGGACAATTGTAACATTTAAAATTGACACTGGGGCTAGAGCTAATTTGATCAGTGAGAAAGATTTAAATGCACTGACTGAGAAGCCTAAAAAATTCACAGAAAGAGTCACACCCCTGAAGGCTTATAATAATCAGCCAATACAGACAAAAGGTGGATGCAGACTTAAAATAATGGCAAAAGGCAAACAGCATAACCTGTTATTCACCATTGTGCCAAATGGACACGAGTCTCTTTTAGGAGACAAAGCCTCTGAGGATCTAGGTCTAGTAAAGAGGATCTATCAGATTAATACTGACAACATTAAAGTAGTCATGCAAGACAAAGGACAGGAACAAAAACAGTGTGAGGGAAGTGCAAACATAGTGGAGAAGTTTTCTTCTGTCTTCAAAGGACATGGGACTTTACCTTACACTTACAAAATACAACTCAAAGATGATGCCAAGCCTGTTGTGCATGCCCCAAGGAGAGTGCCAGCACCACTCAGAGCTGGCTTGAAAAAAGAACTTGAAAGAATGACTCAAATGGCGGTCATTGAGCGAGTGGAAGAACCCACAGATTGGGTCAACTCAATCACGTGTGTCAAAAAGAAGAACACAGGTGCCTTAAGAGTTTGCCTTGATCCCAAAGATTTGAACGAAAACATAAAGAGAGAGCATTATCAAATCCCAAAACGGGAAGAGATCATTAGTGAAATGACTGGTGCTAAGTTTTTTAGTAAACTAGATGCCTCTCACGGATTCTGGCAACTGAGGCTTGACCCGGAAAGCAGCAAGTACACCACCTTTAACACACCATTTGGACGTTACTGTTTCTTAAGACTCCCATTTGGCATTAAATCAGCGCCAGAGATCTTCCACAGAGCAATGGAGTCCATGATAGAGGGTCTGGACGGCACCAGAGTCTACATAGATGACTTGGTCGTCTGGGGAAAAACACAACAACAACATGATGAAAGACTGGAGAAACTCTTTCAGAGAGTCAAAAAGCATGGACTGAAACTGAACAGAGACAAGTGTCTCTTTGGTGTCAAGGAGATGATTTTCTTGGGAGACAAAGTCACAAGTGAAGGTGTGGAACCTGACCAGTCAAAAGTGCAAGCCATATTGGATATGCCTGCCCCCACTGACAAAAAAGGTGTCCTGAGAGCCATGGGGATGATCAACTTCCTGGGAAAGTTCATCCCTAATCTTACCTCTAAGACGGCATGCCTCAGGGGGTTACTACAGCACAACACAGTATTTGAATGGACTTATCGACATGAGAGGGAGTGGGAAAAATTAAAGGAAACTGTAACTACGGAGCCAGTCCTCACATTCTTTGACCCATCAAAACCCACAAAGATCTCCACTGATGCCTCAAAGGATGGTTTGGGAGCGGCACTGCTACAAATGAAGGAGGACAAATGGCAACCTGTAGCATATGCGTCTAGGTCAATGACAGAGACCGAGCAGCGCTATGCTCAAATAGAAAAAGAGACTTTGGGGTTAGTGTTTGGATGTGGAAAGTTTCACAGTTATGTGTATGGACTGCCAACCTTTACAGCAGAGACCGACCACAAACCACTCATCACAATCAGAAAAAAGAACCTTAACGACATGTCACCCAGAATTCAGCGCATGATGATGGCATTGCAGCGCTACGACTTTGAACTTATTTACACACCTGGAAAATATATTGTACTGGCAGATGCTTTATCTCGAGCACCGGCACCAAACAGTGACATGCTGGTCACCCCGGTGACTGATGAGTCTGAAACTCACATAAACATGGTGACTGCTGCACTCCCAGCTTCAGATGGTATGCTACAGAAAATTGTACAGGAGACAGCAAAAGATCCTCTGCTGCAGAAAGTTTCACACCATCTACAGAATGGATGGTCGAGAGGAGTCTGCTCAGGGTTTTACCCTGTGCGTGCGGACTTGTGTGTGGCGGATGGGCTGCTACTGCGACAAGACAGGATTGTCATCCCACAATCCATGCGCCAGGACATGCTTCGGCGTATTCATGAGGGACATCTGGGCGTGGAGAAATGCAAAAGGAGAGCAAGAGGAGCAGTTTATTGGCCGGGCATCAACAAAGACATTGAGGAGATGATACAGCAGTGTGAAACGTGTCTCAAACATCATTACAAACAAACAAAAGAGCCGATGCTAATCGTAGACCCACCCACTGCACCATGGCAAAAAGTGGGAACAGATTTGTTTCATCTGCATGGCAAGGACTATCTTCTAGTGATAGACTATTATTCTAACTATCCAGAAGTTGCACAATTATCCAGTACATCAGCACAGTCTGTCATCACACACATGAAAGGTTTTTTTGCCAGACATGGAATCCCGCGATGTGTTGTCAGTGACAATGGTCCACAATATGACTGTGGGGAATTCAGTGAGTTTGCACAGGTATATGGATTTCAACATGTCACCTCTAGCCCGTTGTATCCACAGGCTAATGGACAAGCTGAAAAAGGGGTGCAGATTGTAAAGAGACTGTTGAAAAAAGCAAAAGACTGTAAAGCTGACCCTTACCTGGCTTTGCTAAGCTACAGGTCTGCAGCTCTGGAGTGTGGTGCATCACCTGCTGAGCTACTCATGCATCGCAAGCTGCGCACCACACTTCCACACATTTCAAGACACAATGATAACAAAAACACAGATGGACTGACTGACAAACGGATGAGACTCAAGTACAGACAGAAAATGAACTATGATAAAACCGCAACACAACTGGAACCTCTTCGGGAAAGGGATGTTGTGAGGATTGAGGGTCCTGAGTCCTGGGACAGAAAAGCCAGAGTCCTCAGTGAAGTAGGTCCCAGGTCTTTTGTGGTCGAGACAGAGAATGGACAGGTATTAAGGAGAAACAGGAGGAGTCTGTTAAAGACTCGGGACATTGAGAATCAAGCTGAGGAGGTTGGAGCTGAACAGCCAGAAGGTGCTACTCCAGATGTGCACCACAGTGATCCTCCTTCACCTCCCTCAATGACTGTGACACTCAGAAGGTCTACTAGACCTAGAAAGCCCCCTGGGAGGCTCATAGAACAAGAGTGAACTGTTCAACTAATATAAAGTGAAAGAAAGTTGTTGGCACTAGGCACTGTTATATTAAAAAAAAAAAAAAGAAAGTTCATACTTATACTGTATTTGGTATGTTAAATGTGTTATTGACTTTTACAGTTGTGTAAATGTGAAGAACAATTTGGTATAACTGTGTTTGGTATGTTAAATGTGTTATTGACTTTTACAGTTGTGTAAATGTGAAGAACAATTCAGTGTTTGATATTCATTGGGTTTGATCCAGAAAAGTTAATGGTATGTTGTCATCATATCTAGTATGTGGGTTAGACGACATTTTGTGTTGCACGATATGTTCATGTTGTGTTTGCCTGTTTGGAAGGGGGATGTAATGATATGTGATTGCAGACGATCACCCACAGAGGGCTGTATAGCCTCAAGGGAACTCTGTATGACGTAATGTATGCACATGAGTAGAAGAAGAATGTTAGCGGGAGACTACGGGAGGGATTAAAATAAACAACTAGCTGAAGCTAGTATAAAGTTCAACTGAAGCCTTATTTAAGGAGCATAAGAACTTTACAGGGTGGTTTAGAGTGCCGAGTTTATTACTGCGCATTAAGAAATGACCACCTCCAACGTTTGGTTTATGTTTTATAAGCATTTTTAATTTTATTGCTTAAATCGCATTTTCTCGGCGAGCTGAGCACTTTTTCTGAATTGTGCCGCTCCCGTCACTTGGCATCGAAAAAAACGCTCTCGGGTGCTTTAGAGTGCCGAGTTATTCACTGCGCATGAAGAAATGACCACCTCCAACGTTTGGTTTATGTTTAATAAGCATTTTTAATTTTATTGCTTAAATCGCATTTTCTCGGCGAGCTGAGCACTTTTTCTGAATTGTGCCGCTCCCGTCACTCTGGTTAGGTTGGCATCGAAAAAAACGCTCTCGGGTGCTTTAGAGTGCCGAGTTTATTACTGCGCATTAAGAAATGACCACCTCCAACGTTTGGTTTATGTTTTATAAGCATTTTTAATTTTATTGCTTAAATCGCAATTTCTCGGCGAGCTGAGCGCTTTTTCTGAATTGTGCCGCTCCCGTCACTCTGGTTAGGTTGGCATCGAAAAAAACGCTCTCGGGTGCTTTAGAGTGCCGAGTTATTCACTGCGCATGAAGAAATGACCACCTCCAACGTTTGGTTTATGTTTAATAAGCATTTTTAATTTTATTGCTTAAATCGCATTTTCTCGGCGAGCTGAGCACTTTTTCTGAATTGTGCCGCTCCCGTCACTCTGGTTAGGTTGGCATCGAAAAAAACGCTCTCGGGTGCTTTAGAATGCCGAGTTTATTACTGCGCATTAAGAAATGACCACCTCCAACGTTTGGTTTATGTTTTATAAGCATTTTTAATTTTATTGCTTAAATCGCATTTTCTCGGCGAGCTGAGCACTTTTTCTGAATTGTGCCGCTCCCGTCACTCTGGTTAGGTTGGCATCGAAAAAAACGCTCTCGGGTGCTTTAGAGTGCCGAGTTTATTACTGCGCATTAAGAAATGACCACCTCCAACGTGTGGTTTATGTTTTATAAGCATTTTTAATTTTATTGCTTAAATCGCATTTTCTCGGCGAGCTGAGCACTTTTTCTGAATTGTGCCGCTCCCGTCACTCTGGTTAGGTTGGCATCGAAAAAAACGCTATCGGGTGCTTTAGAGTGCCGAGTTATTCACTGCGCATGAAGAAATGACCACCTCCAACGTTTGGTTTATGTTTAATAAGCATTTTTAATTTTATTGCTTAAATCGCATTTTCTCGGCGAGCTGAGCACTTTTTCTGAATTGTGCCGCTCCCGTCACTCTGGTTAGGTTGGCATCGAAAAAAACGCTCTCGGGTGCTTTAGAGTGCCGAGTTTATTACTGTGCATTAAGAAATGACCACCTCCAACGTTTGGTTTATGTTTTATAAGCATTTTTAATTTTATTGCTTAAATCGCATTTTCTCGGTGAGCTGAGCACTTTTTCTGAATTGTGCCGCTCCCGTCACTCTGGTTAGGTTGGCATCGAAAAAAACGCTATCGGGTGCTTTAGAGTGCCGAGTTTATTACTGCGCATTAAGAAATGACCACCTCCAACGTTTGGTTTATGTTTAATAAGCATTTTTAATTTTATTGCTTAAATCGCATTTTCTCGGCGAGCTGAGCGCTTTTTCTGAATTGTGCCGCTCCCGTAACTCTGGTTAGGTTGGCATCGAAAAAAACGCTCTCGGGTGCTTTAGAGTGCCGAGTTTATTACTGCGCATTAAGAAATGACCACCTCCAACGTTTGGTTTATGTTTAATAAGCATTTTTAATTTTATTGCTTAAATCGCATTTTCTCGGCGAGCTGAGCACTTTTTCTGAATTGTGCCGCTCCCGTCACTCTGGTTAGGTTGGCATCGAAAAAAACGCTCTCGGGTGCTTTAGAGTGCCGAGTTTATTACTGCGCATTAAGAAATGACCACCTCCAACGTTTGGTTTATGTTTTATAAGCATTTTTAATTTTATTGCTTAAATCGCATTTTCTCGGCGAGCTGAGCACTTTTTCTGAATTGTGCCGCTCCCGTCACTCTGGTTAGGTTGGCATCGAAAAAAACGCTCTCGGGTGCTTTAGAGTGCCGAGTTTATTACTGCGCATTAAGAAATGACCACCTCCAACGTTTGGTTTATGTTTTATAAGCATTTTTAATTTTATTGCTTAAATCGCATTTTCTCGGCGAGCTGAGCACTTTTTCTGAATTGTGCCGCTCCCGTCACTTGGCATCGAAAAAAACGCTCTCGGGTGCTTTAGAGTGCCGAGTTATTCACTGCGCATGAAGAAATGACCACCTCCAACGTTTGGTTTATGTTTTATAAGCATTTTTAATTTTATTGCTTAAATCGCATTTTCTCGGCGAGCTGAGCGCTTTTTCTGAATTGTGCCGCTCCCGTCACTCTGGTTAGGTTGGCATCGAAAAAAACGCTCTCGGGTGCTTTAGAGTGCCGAGTTTATTACTGCGCATTAAGAAATGACCACCTCCAACGTTTGGTTTATGTTTTATAAGCATTTTTAATTTTATTGCCTAAATCGCATTTTCTCGGCGAGCTGAGCACTTTTTCTGAATTGTGCCGCTCCCGTCACTCTGGTTAGGTTGGCATCGAAAAAAACGCTCTCGGGTGCTTTAGAGTGCCGAGTTTATTACTGCGCATTAAGAAATGACCACCTCCAACGTTTGGTTTATGTTTTATAAGCATTTTTAATTTTATTGCTTAAATCGCATTTTCTCGGTGAGCTGAGCACTTTTTCTGAATTGTGCCGCTCCCGTCACTCTGGTTAGGTTGGCATCGAAAAAAACGCTATCGGGTGCTTTAGAGTGCCGAGTTTATTACTGCGCATTAAGAAATGACCACCTCCAACGTTTGGTTTATGTTTTATAAGCATTTTTAATTTTATTGCTTAAATCGCATTTTCTCGGCGAGCTGAGCACTTTTTCTGAATTGTGCCGCTCCCGTCACTTGGCATCGAAAAAAACGCTCTCGGGTGCTTTAGAGTGCCGAGTTATTCACTGCGCATGAAGAAATGACCACCTCCAACGTTTGGTTTATGTTTTATAAGCATTTTTAATTTTATTGCTTAAATCGCATTTTCTCGGCGAGCTGAGCGCTTTTTCTGAATTGTGCCGCTCCCGTCACTCTGGTTAGGTTGGCATCGAAAAAAACGCTCTCGGGTGCTTTAGAGTGCCGAGTTTATTACTGCGCATTAAGAAATGACCACCTCCAACGTTTGGTTTATGTTTTATAAGCATTTTTAATTTTATTGCCTAAATCGCATTTTCTCGGTGAGCTGAGCACTTTTTCTGAATTGTGCCGCTCCCGTCACTCTGGTTAGGTTGGCATCGAAAAAAACGCTCTCGGGTGCTTTAGAGTGCCGAGTTTATTACTGCGCATTAAGAAATGACCACCTCCAACGTTTGGTTTATGTTTTATAAGCATTTTTAATTTTATTGCTTAAATCGCATTTTCTCGGTGAGCTGAGCACTTTTTCTGAATTGTGCCGCTCCCGTCACTCTGGTTAGGTTGGCATCGAAAAAAACGCTATCGGGTGCTTTAGAGTGCCGAGTTATTCACTGCGCACGAAGAAATGACCACCTCCAACGTTTGGTTTATGTTTTATAAGCATTTTTAATTTTATTGCTTAAATCGCATTTTCTCGGCGAGCTGAGCGCTTTTTCTGAATTGTGCCGCTCCCGTCACTCTGGTTAGGTTGGCATCGAAAAAAACGCTCTCGGGTGCTTTAGAGTGCCGAGTTTATTACTGCGCATTAAGAAATTACCACCTCCAACGTTTGGTTTATGTTTTATAAGCATTTTTAATTTTATTGCTTAAATCGCATTTTCTCGGCGAGCTGAGCGCTTTTTCTGAATTGTGCCGCTCCCGTCACTCTGGTTAGGTTGGCATCGAAAAAAACGCTCTCGGGTGCTTTAGAGTGCCGAGTTATTCACTGCGCATGAAGAAATGACCACCTCCAACGTTTGGTTTATGTTTAATAAGCATTTTTAATTTTATTGCTTAAATCGCATTTTCTCGGCGAGCTGAGCACTTTTTCTGAATTGTGCCGCTCCCGTCACTCTGGTTAGGTTGGCATCGAAAAAAACGCTCTCGGGTGCTTTAGAATGCCGAGTTTATTACTGCGCATTAAGAAATGACCACCTCCAACGTTTGGTTTATGTTTTATAAGCATTTTTAATTTTATTGCTTAAATCGCATTTTCTCGGCGAGCTGAGCACTTTTTCTGAATTGTGCCGCTCCCGTCACTCTGGTTAGGTTGGCATCGAAAAAAACGCTCTCGGGTGCTTTAGAGTGCCGAGTTTATTACTGCGCATTAAGAAATGACCACCTCCAACGTGTGGTTTATGTTTTATAAGCATTTTTAATTTTATTGCTTAAATCGCATTTTCTCGGCGAGCTGAGCACTTTTTCTGAATTGTGCCGCTCCCGTCACTCTGGTTAGGTTGGCATCGAAAAAAACGCTATCGGGTGCTTTAGAGTGCCGAGTTATTCACTGCGCATGAAGAAATGACCACCTCCAACGTTTGGTTTATGTTTAATAAGCATTTTTAATTTTATTGCTTAAATCGCATTTTCTCGGCGAGCTGAGCACTTTTTCTGAATTGTGCCGCTCCCGTCACTCTGGTTAGGTTGGCATCGAAAAAAACGCTCTCGGGTGCTTTAGAGTGCCGAGTTTATTACTGCGCATTAAGAAATGACCACCTCCAACGTTTGGTTTATGTTTTATAAGCATTTTTAATTTTATTGCTTAAATCGCATTTTCTCGGTGAGCTGAGCACTTTTTCTGAATTGTGCCGCTCCCGTCACTCTGGTTAGGTTGGCATCGAAAAAAACGCTATCGGGTGCTTTAGAGTGCCGAGTTTATTACAGCGCATTAAGAAATGACCACCTCCAACGTTTGGTTTATGTTTAATAAGCATTTTTAATTTTATTGCTTAAATCGCATTTTCTCGGCGAGCTGAGCGCTTTTTCTGAATTGTGCCGCTCCCGTAACTCTGGTTAGGTTGGCATCGAAAAAAACGCTCTCGGGTGCTTTAGAGTGCCGAGTTATTCACTGCGCATGAAGAAATGACCACCTCCAACGTTTGGTTTATGTTTTATAAGCATTTTTAATTTTATTGCTTAAATCGCATTTTCTCGGCGAGCTGAGCGCTTTTTCTGAATTGTGCCGCTCCCGTCACTCTGGTTAGGTTGGCATCGAAAAAAACGCTCTCGGGTGCTTTAGAGTGCCGAGTTTATTACTGCGCATTAAGAAATGACCACCTCCAACGTTTGGTTTATGTTTTATAAGCATTTTTAATTTTATTGCCTAAATCGCATTTTCTCGGTGAGCTGAGCACTTTTTCTGAATTGTGCCGCTCCCGTCACTCTGGTTAGGTTGGCATCGAAAAAAACGCTCTCGGGTGCTTTAGAGTGCCGAGTTTATTACTGCGCATTAAGAAATGACCACCTCCAACGTTTGGTTTATGTTTTATAAGCATTTTTAATTTTATTGCTTAAATCGCATTTTCTCGGTGAGCTGAGCACTTTTTCTGAATTGTGCCGCTCCCGTCACTCTGGTTAGGTTGGCATCGAAAAAAACGCTATCGGGTGCTTTAGAGTGCCGAGTTATTCACTGCGCACGAAGAAATGACCACCTCCAACGTTTGGTTTATGTTTTATAAGCATTTTTAATTTTATTGCTTAAATCGCATTTTCTCGGCGAGCTGAGCGCTTTTTCTGAATTGTGCCGCTCCCGTCACTCTGGTTAGGTTGGCATCGAAAAAAACGCTCTCGGGTGCTTTAGAGTGCCGAGTTTATTACTGCGCATTAAGAAATGACCACCTCCAACGTTTGGTTTATGTTTTATAAGCATTTTTAATTTTATTGCTTAAATCGCATTTTCTCGGCGAGCTGAGCGCTTTTTCTGAATTGTGCCGCTCCCGTCACTCTGGTTAGGTTGGCATCGAAAAAAACGCTCTCGGGTGCTTTAGAGTGCCGAGTTATTCACTGCGCATGAAGAAATGACCACCTCCAACGTTTGGTTTATGTTTAATAAGCATTTTTAATTTTATTGCTTAAATCGCATTTTCTCGGCGAGCTGAGCACTTTTTCTGAATTGTGCCGCTCCCGTCACTCTGGTTAGGTTGGCATCGAAAAAAACGCTCTCGGGTGCTTTAGAATGCCGAGTTTATTACTGCGCATTAAGAAATGACCACCTCCAACGTTTGGTTTATGTTTTATAAGCATTTTTAATTTTATTGCTTAAATCGCATTTTCTCGGCGAGCTGAGCACTTTTTCTGAATTGTGCCGCTCCCGTCACTCTGGTTAGGTTGGCATCGAAAAAAACGCTCTCGGGTGCTTTAGAGTGCCGAGTTTATTACTGCGCATTAAGAAATGACCACCTCCAACGTGTGGTTTATGTTTTATAAGCATTTTTAATTTTATTGCTTAAATCGCATTTTCTCGGCGAGCTGAGCACTTTTTCTGAATTGTGCCGCTCCCGTCACTCTGGTTAGGTTGGCATCGAAAAAAACGCTATCGGGTGCTTTAGAGTGCCGAGTTATTCACTGCGCATGAAGAAATGACCACCTCCAACGTTTGGTTTATGTTTAATAAGCATTTTTAATTTTATTGCTTAAATCGCATTTTCTCGGCGAGCTGAGCACTTTTTCTGAATTGTGCCGCTCCCGTCACTCTGGTTAGGTTGGCATCGAAAAAAACGCTCTCGGGTGCTTTAGAGTGCCGAGTTTATTACTGCGCATTAAGAAATGACCACCTCCAACGTTTGGTTTATGTTTTATAAGCATTTTTAATTTTATTGCTTAAATCGCATTTTCTCGGTGAGCTGAGCACTTTTTCTGAATTGTGCCGCTCCCGTCACTCTGGTTAGGTTGGCATCGAAAAAAACGCTATCGGGTGCTTTAGAGTGCCGAGTTTATTACAGCGCATTAAGAAATGACCACCTCCAACGTTTGGTTTATGTTTAATAAGCATTTTTAATTTTATTGCTTAAATCGCATTTTCTCGGCGAGCTGAGCGCTTTTTCTGAATTGTGCCGCTCCCGTAACTCTGGTTAGGTTGGCATCGAAAAAAACGCTCTCGGGTGCTTTAGAGTGCCGAGTTTATTACTGCGCATTAAGAAATGACCACCTCCAACGTTTGGTTTATGTTTAATAAGCATTTTTAATTTTATTGCTTAAATCGCATTTTCTCGGCGAGCTGAGCACTTTTTCTGAATTGTGCCGCTCCCGTCACTTGGCATCGAAAAAAACGCTCTCGGGTGCTTTAGAGTGCCGAGTTATTCACTGCGCATGAAGAAATGACCACCTCCAACGTTTGGTTTATGTTTTATAAGCATTTTTAATTTTATTGCTTAAATCGCATTTTCTCGGCGAGCTGAGCGCTTTTTCTGAATTGTGCCGCTCCCGTCACTCTGGTTAGGTTGGCATCGAAAAAAACGCTCTCGGGTGCTTTAGAGTGCCGAGTTTATTACTGCGCATTAAGAAATGACCACCTCCAACGTTTGGTTTATGTTTTATAAGCATTTTTAATTTTATTGCCTAAATCGCATTTTCTCGGTGAGCTGAGCACTTTTTCTGAATTGTGCCGCTCCCGTCACTCTGGTTAGGTTGGCATCGAAAAAAACGCTCTCGGGTGCTTTAGAGTGCCGAGTTTATTACTGCGCATTAAGAAATGACCACCTCCAACGTTTGGTTTATGTTTTATAAGCATTTTTAATTTTATTGCTTAAATCGCATTTTCTCGGTGAGCTGAGCACTTTTTCTGAATTGTGCCGCTCCCGTCACTCTGGTTAGGTTGGCATCGAAAAAAACGCTATCGGGTGCTTTAGAGTGCCGAGTTATTCACTGCGCACGAAGAAATGACCACCTCCAACGTTTGGTTTATGTTTTATAAGCATTTTTAATTTTATTGCTTAAATCGCATTTTCTCGGCGAGCTGAGCGCTTTTTCTGAATTGTGCCGCTCCCGTCACTCTGGTTAGGTTGGCATCGAAAAAAACGCTCTCGGGTGCTTTAGAGTGCCGAGTTTATTACTGCGCATTAAGAAATGACCACCTCCAACGTTTGGTTTATGTTTTATAAGCATTTTTAATTTTATTGCTTAAATCGCATTTTCTCGGCGAGCTGAGCGCTTTTTCTGAATTGTGCCGCTCCCGTCACTCTGGTTAGGTTGGCATCGAAAAAAACGCTCTCGGGTGCTTTAGAGTGCCGAGTTATTCACTGCGCATGAAGAAATGACCACCTCCAACGTTTGGTTTATGTTTAATAAGCATTTTTAATTTTATTGCTTAAATCGCATTTTCTCGGCGAGCTGAGCACTTTTTCTGAATTGTGCCGCTCCCGTCACTCTGGTTAGGTTGGCATCGAAAAAAACGCTCTCGGGTGCTTTAGAATGCCGAGTTTATTACTGCGCATTAAGAAATGACCACCTCCAACGTTTGGTTTATGTTTTATAAGCATTTTTAATTTTATTGCTTAAATCGCATTTTCTCGGCGAGCTGAGCACTTTTTCTGAATTGTGCCGCTCCCGTCACTCTGGTTAGGTTGGCATCGAAAAAAACGCTCTCGGGTGCTTTAGAGTGCCGAGTTTATTACTGCGCATTAAGAAATGACCACCTCCAACGTGTGGTTTATGTTTTATAAGCATTTTTAATTTTATTGCTTAAATCGCATTTTCTCGGCGAGCTGAGCACTTTTTCTGAATTGTGCCGCTCCCGTCACTCTGGTTAGGTTGGCATCGAAAAAAACGCTATCGGGTGCTTTAGAGTGCCGAGTTATTCACTGCGCATGAAGAAATGACCACCTCCAACGTTTGGTTTATGTTTAATAAGCATTTTTAATTTTATTGCTTAAATCGCATTTTCTCGGCGAGCTGAGCACTTTTTCTGAATTGTGCCGCTCCCGTCACTCTGGTTAGGTTGGCATCGAAAAAAACGCTCTCGGGTGCTTTAGAGTGCCGAGTTTATTACTGCGCATTAAGAAATGACCACCTCCAACGTTTGGTTTATGTTTTATAAGCATTTTTAATTTTATTGCTTAAATCGCATTTTCTCGGTGAGCTGAGCACTTTTTCTGAATTGTGCCGCTCCCGTCACTCTGGTTAGGTTGGCATCGAAAAAAACGCTATCGGGTGCTTTAGAGTGCCGAGTTTATTACAGCGCATTAAGAAATGACCACCTCCAACGTTTGGTTTATGTTTAATAAGCATTTTTAATTTTATTGCTTAAATCGCATTTTCTCGGCGAGCTGAGCGCTTTTTCTGAATTGTGCCGCTCCCGTAACTCTGGTTAGGTTGGCATCGAAAAAAACGCTCTCGGGTGCTTTAGAGTGCCGAGTTATTCACTGCGCATGAAGAAATGACCACCTCCAACGTTTGGTTTATGTTTTATAAGCATTTTTAATTTTATTGCTTAAATCGCATTTTCTCGGCGAGCTGAGCGCTTTTTCTGAATTGTGCCGCTCCCGTCACTCTGGTTAGGTTGGCATCGAAAAAAACGCTCTCGGGTGCTTTAGAGTGCCGAGTTTATTACTGCGCATTAAGAAATGACCACCTCCAACGTTTGGTTTATGTTTTATAAGCATTTTTAATTTTATTGCCTAAATCGCATTTTCTCGGTGAGCTGAGCACTTTTTCTGAATTGTGCCGCTCCCGTCACTCTGGTTAGGTTGGCATCGAAAAAAACGCTCTCGGGTGCTTTAGAGTGCCGAGTTTATTACTGCGCATTAAGAAATGACCACCTCCAACGTTTGGTTTATGTTTTATAAGCATTTTTAATTTTATTGCTTAAATCGCATTTTCTCGGTGAGCTGAGCACTTTTTCTGAATTGTGCCGCTCCCGTCACTCTGGTTAGGTTGGCATCGAAAAAAACGCTATCGGGTGCTTTAGAGTGCCGAGTTATTCACTGCGCACGAAGAAATGACCACCTCCAACGTTTGGTTTATGTTTTATAAGCATTTTTAATTTTATTGCTTAAATCGCATTTTCTCGGCGAGCTGAGCGCTTTTTCTGAATTGTGCCGCTCCCGTCACTCTGGTTAGGTTGGCATCGAAAAAAACGCTCTCGGGTGCTTTAGAGTGCCGAGTTTATTACTGCGCATTAAGAAATGACCACCTCCAACGTTTGGTTTATGTTTTATAAGCATTTTTAATTTTATTGCTTAAATCGCATTTTCTCGGCGAGCTGAGCGCTTTTTCTGAATTGTGCCGCTCCCGTCACTCTGGTTAGGTTGGCATCGAAAAAAACGCTCTCGGGTGCTTTAGAGTGCCGAGTTATTCACTGCGCATGAAGAAATGACCACCTCCAACGTTTGGTTTATGTTTAATAAGCATTTTTAATTTTATTGCTTAAATCGCATTTTCTCGGCGAGCTGAGCACTTTTTCTGAATTGTGCCGCTCCCGTCACTCTGGTTAGGTTGGCATCGAAAAAAACGCTCTCGGGTGCTTTAGAATGCCGAGTTTATTACTGCGCATTAAGAAATGACCACCTCCAACGTTTGGTTTATGTTTTATAAGCATTTTTAATTTTATTGCTTAAATCGCATTTTCTCGGCGAGCTGAGCACTTTTTCTGAATTGTGCCGCTCCCGTCACTCTGGTTAGGTTGGCATCGAAAAAAACGCTCTCGGGTGCTTTAGAGTGCCGAGTTTATTACTGCGCATTAAGAAATGACCACCTCCAACGTGTGGTTTATGTTTTATAAGCATTTTTAATTTTATTGCTTAAATCGCATTTTCTCGGCGAGCTGAGCACTTTTTCTGAATTGTGCCGCTCCCGTCACTCTGGTTAGGTTGGCATCGAAAAAAACGCTATCGGGTGCTTTAGAGTGCCGAGTTATTCACTGCGCATGAAGAAATGACCACCTCCAACGTTTGGTTTATGTTTAATAAGCATTTTTAATTTTATTGCTTAAATCGCATTTTCTCGGCGAGCTGAGCACTTTTTCTGAATTGTGCCGCTCCCGTCACTCTGGTTAGGTTGGCATCGAAAAAAACGCTCTCGGGTGCTTTAGAGTGCCGAGTTTATTACTGCGCATTAAGAAATGACCACCTCCAACGTTTGGTTTATGTTTTATAAGCATTTTTAATTTTATTGCTTAAATCGCATTTTCTCGGTGAGCTGAGCACTTTTTCTGAATTGTGCCGCTCCCGTCACTCTGGTTAGGTTGGCATCGAAAAAAACGCTATCGGGTGCTTTAGAGTGCCGAGTTTATTACAGCGCATTAAGAAATGACCACCTCCAACGTTTGGTTTATGTTTAATAAGCATTTTTAATTTTATTGCTTAAATCGCATTTTCTCGGCGAGCTGAGCGCTTTTTCTGAATTGTGCCGCTCCCGTAACTCTGGTTAGGTTGGCATCGAAAAAAACGCTCTCGGGTGCTTTAGAGTGCCGAGTTTATTACTGCGCATTAAGAAATGACCACCTCCAACGTTTGGTTTATGTTTAATAAGCATTTTTAATTTTATTGCTTAAATCGCATTTTCTCGGCGAGCTGAGCACTTTTTCTGAATTGTGCCGCTCCCGTCACTCTGGTTAGGTTGGCATCGAAAAAAACGCTCTCGGGTGCTTTAGAGTGCCGAGTTTATTACTGCGCATTAAGAAATGACCACCTCCAACGTTTGGTTTATGTTTTATAAGCATTTTTAATTTTATTGCTTAAATCGCATTTTCTCGGCGAGCTGAGCACTTTTTCTGAATTGTGCCGCTCCCGTCACTCTGGTTAGGTTGGCATCGAAAAAAACGCTCTCGGGTGCTTTAGAGTGCCGAGTTTATTACTGCGCATTAAGAAATGACCACCTCCAACGTTTGGTTTATGTTTTATAAGCATTTTTAATTTTATTGCTTAAATCGCATTTTCTCGGCGAGCTGAGCACTTTTTCTGAATTGTGCCGCTCCCGTCACTTGGCATCGAAAAAAACGCTCTCGGGTGCTTTAGAGTGCCGAGTTATTCACTGCGCATGAAGAAATGACCACCTCCAACGTTTGGTTTATGTTTTATAAGCATTTTTAATTTTATTGCTTAAATCGCATTTTCTCGGCGAGCTGAGCGCTTTTTCTGAATTGTGCCGCTCCCGTCACTCTGGTTAGGTTGGCATCGAAAAAAACGCTCTCGGGTGCTTTAGAGTGCCGAGTTTATTACTGCGCATTAAGAAATGACCACCTCCAACGTTTGGTTTATGTTTTATAAGCATTTTTAATTTTATTGCCTAAATCGCATTTTCTCGGCGAGCTGAGCACTTTTTCTGAATTGTGCCGCTCCCGTCACTCTGGTTAGGTTGGCATCGAAAAAA
Source organism: Syngnathus typhle (assembly GCF_033458585.1). NCBI lineage: Eukaryota > Metazoa > Chordata > Actinopteri > Syngnathiformes > Syngnathidae > Syngnathus > Syngnathus typhle. The sequence goes on along the minus strand of NW_026871985.1, from coordinate 33,435 downwards.
ACGCTCTCGGGTGCTTTAGAGTGCCGAGTTTATTACTGCGCATTAAGAAATGACCACCTCCAACGTTTGGTTTATGTTTTATAAGCATTTTTAATTTTATTGCTTAAATCGCATTTTCTCGGTGAGCTGAGCACTTTTTCTGAATTGTGCCGCTCCCGTCACTCTGGTTAGGTTGGCATCGAAAAAAACGCTATCGGGTGCTTTAGAGTGCCGAGTTTATTACTGCGCATTAAGAAATGACCACCTCCAACGTTTGGTTTATGTTTTATAAGCATTTTTAATTTTATTGCTTAAATCGCATTTTCTCGGCGAGCTGAGCACTTTTTCTGAATTGTGCCGCTCCCGTCACTTGGCATCGAAAAAAACGCTCTCGGGTGCTTTAGAGTGCCGAGTTATTCACTGCGCATGAAGAAATGACCACCTCCAACGTTTGGTTTATGTTTTATAAGCATTTTTAATTTTATTGCTTAAATCGCATTTTCTCGGCGAGCTGAGCGCTTTTTCTGAATTGTGCCGCTCCCGTCACTCTGGTTAGGTTGGCATCGAAAAAAACGCTCTCGGGTGCTTTAGAGTGCCGAGTTTATTACTGCGCATTAAGAAATGACCACCTCCAACGTTTGGTTTATGTTTTATAAGCATTTTTAATTTTATTGCCTAAATCGCATTTTCTCGGTGAGCTGAGCACTTTTTCTGAATTGTGCCGCTCCCGTCACTCTGGTTAGGTTGGCATCGAAAAAAACGCTCTCGGGTGCTTTAGAGTGCCGAGTTTATTACTGCGCATTAAGAAATGACCACCTCCAACGTTTGGTTTATGTTTTATAAGCATTTTTAATTTTATTGCTTAAATCGCATTTTCTCGGTGAGCTGAGCACTTTTTCTGAATTGTGCCGCTCCCGTCACTCTGGTTAGGTTGGCATCGAAAAAAACGCTATCGGGTGCTTTAGAGTGCCGAGTTATTCACTGCGCACGAAGAAATGACCACCTCCAACGTTTGGTTTATGTTTTATAAGCATTTTTAATTTTATTGCTTAAATCGCATTTTCTCGGCGAGCTGAGCGCTTTTTCTGAATTGTGCCGCTCCCGTCACTCTGGTTAGGTTGGCATCGAAAAAAACGCTCTCGGGTGCTTTAGAGTGCCGAGTTTATTACTGCGCATTAAGAAATGACCACCTCCAACGTTTGGTTTATGTTTTATAAGCATTTTTAATTTTATTGCTTAAATCGCATTTTCTCGGCGAGCTGAGCGCTTTTTCTGAATTGTGCCGCTCCCGTCACTCTGGTTAGGTTGGCATCGAAAAAAACGCTCTCGGGTGCTTTAGAGTGCCGAGTTATTCACTGCGCATGAAGAAATGACCACCTCCAACGTTTGGTTTATGTTTAATAAGCATTTTAAATTTTATTGCTTAAATCGCATTTTCTCGGCGAGCTGAGCACTTTTTCTGAATTGTGCCGCTCCCGTCACTCTGGTTAGGTTGGCATCGAAAAAAACGCTCTCGGGTGCTTTAGAGTGCCGAGTTTATTACTGCGCATTAAGAAATGACCACCTCCAACGTTTGGTTTATGTTTTATAAGCATTTTTAATTTTATTGCTTAAATCGCATTTTCTCGGCGAGCTGAGCGCTTTTTCTGAATTGTGCCGCTCCCGTAACTCTGGTTAGGTTGGCATCGAAAAAAACGCTCTCGGGTGCTTTAGAGTGCCGAGTTTATCACTGCGCATGAAGAAATGACCACTTCCAACGTTTGGTTTATGTTTTATAAGCATTTTTAATTTTATTGCTTAAATCGCATTTTCTCGGCGAGCTGAGCACTTTTTCTGAATTGTGCCGCTCCCGTCACTCTGGTTAGGTTGGCATCGAAAAAAACGCTCTCGGGTGCTCTAGAGTGCCGAGTTCATTACTGCGCATTAAGAAATGACCACCTCCAACGTTTGGTTTATGTTTTATAAGCATTTTGAATTTTATTGCTTAAATCGCATTTTCTCGGCGAGCTGAGCACTTTTTCTGAATTGTGCCGCTCCCGTCACTCTGGTTAGGTTGGCATCGAAAAAAACGCTCTCGGGTGCTTTAGAGTGCCGAGTTATTCACTGCGCATGAAGAAATGACCACCTCCAACGTTTGGTTTATGTTTTATAAGCATTTTTAATTTTATTGCTTAAATCGCATTTTCTCGGCGAGCTGAGCACTTTTTCTGAATTGTGCCGCTCCCGTCACTTTGGTTAGGTTGGCATCGAAAAAAACGCTCTCGGGTGCTTTAGAGTGCCGAGTTTATCACTGCGCATGAAGAAATGACCACCTCCAACGTTTGGTTTATGTTTTATAAGCATTTTTAATTTTATTGCTTAAATCGCATTTTCTCGGCGAGCTGAGCACTTTTTCTGAATTGTGCCGCTCCCGTCACTCTGGTTAGGTTGGCATCGAAAAAAACGCTCTCGGGTGCTTTAGAGTGCCGAGTTATTCACTGCGCATGAAGAAATGACCACCTCCAACGTTTGGTTTATGTTTTATAAGCATTTTTAATTTTATTGCTTAAATCGCATTTTCTCGGCGAGCTGAGCACTTTTTCTGAATTGTGCCGCTCCCGTCACTCTGGTTAGGTTGGCATCGAAAAAAACGCTCTCGGGTGCTTTAGAGTGCCGAGTTTATCACTGCGCATGAAGAAATGACCACCTCCAACGTTTGGTTTATGTTTTATAAGCATTTTTAATGTTATTGCTTAAATCGCATTTTCTCGGCGAGCTGAGCGCTTTTTCTGAATTGTGCCGCTCCCGTCACTCTGGTTAGGTTGGCATCGAAAAAAACGCTCTCGGGTGCTTTAGAGTGCCGAGTTATTCACTGCGCATGAAGAAATGACCACCTCCAACGTTTGGTTTATGTTTAATAAGCATTTTTAATTTTATTGCTTAAATCGCATTTTCTCGGCGAGCTGAGCACTTTTTCTGAATTGTGCCGCTCCCGTCACTCTGGTTAGGTTGGCATCGAAAAAAACGCTCACGGGTGCTTTAGAGTGCCGAGTTTATTACTGCGCATTAAGAAATGACCACCTCCAACGTTTGGTTTATGTTTTATAAGCATTTTTAATTTTATTGCTTAAATCGCATTTTCTCGGCGAGCTGAGCACTTTTTCTGAATTGTGCCGCTCCCGTCACTCTGGTTAGGTTGGCATCGAAAAAAACGCTCTCGGGTGCTTTAGAGTGCCGAGTTTATTACTGCGCATTAAGAAATGACCACCTCCAACGTTTGGTTTATGTTTTATAAGCATTTTTAATTTTATTGCTTAAATCGCATTTTCTCGGCGAGCTGAGCACTTTTTCTGAATTGTGCCGCTCCCGTCACTCTGGTTAGGTTGGCATCGAAAAAAACGCTCTCGGGTGCTTTAGAGTGCCGAGTTTATTACTGCGCATTAAGAAATGACCACCTCCAACGTTTGGTTTATGTTTTATAAGCATTTTTAATTTTATTGCTTAAATCGCATTTTCTCGGCGAGCTGAGCACTTTTTCTGAATTGTGCCGCTCCCGTCACTTGGCATCGAAAAAAACGCTCTCGGGTGCTTTAGAGTGCCGAGTTATTCACTGCGCATGAAGAAATGACCACCTCCAACGTTTGGTTTATGTTTTATAAGCATTTTTAATTTTATTGCTTAAATCGCATTTTCTCGGCGAGCTGAGCGCTTTTTCTGAATTGTGCCGCTCCCGTCACTCTGGTTAGGTTGGCATCGAAAAAAACGCTCTCGGGTGCTTTAGAGTGCCGAGTTTATTACTGCGCATTAAGAAATGACCACCTCCAACGTTTGGTTTATGTTTTATAAGCATTTTTAATTTTATTGCCTAAATCGCATTTTCTCGGCGAGCTGAGCACTTTTTCTGAATTGTGCCGCTCCCGTCACTCTGGTTAGGTTGGCATCGAAAAAAAACGCTCTCGGGTGCTTTAGAGTGCCGAGTTTATTACTGCGCATTAAGAAATGACCACCTCCAACGTTTGGTTTATGTTTTATAAGCATTTTTAATTTTATTGCTTAAATCGCATTTTCTCGGCGAGCTGAGCACTTTTTCTGAATTGTGCCGCTCCCGTCACTCTGGTTAGGTTGGCATCGAAAAAAACGCTCTCGGGTGCTTTAGAGTGCCGAGTTATTCACTGCGCACGAAGAAATGACCACCTCCAACGTTTGGTTTATGTTTTATAAGCATTTTTAATTTTATTGCTTAAATCGCATTTTCTCGGCGAGCTGAGCACTTTTTCTGAATTGTGCCGCTCCCGTCACTCTGGTTAGGTTGGCATCGAAAAAAACGCTCTCGGGTGCTTTAGAGTGCCGAGTTTATTACTGCGCATTAAGAAATGACCACCTCCAACGTTTGGTTTATGTTTTATAAGCATTTTTAATTTTATTGCTTAAATCGCATTTTCTCGGCGAGCTGAGCGCTTTTTCTGAATTGTGCCGCTCCCGTCACTCTGGTTAGGTTGGCATCGAAAAAAACGCTCTCGGGTGCTTTAGAGTGCCGAGTTATTCACTGCGCATGAAGAAATGACCACCTCCAACGTTTGGTTTATGTTTAATAAGCATTTTTAATTTTATTGCTTAAATCGCATTTTCTCGGCGAGCTGAGCACTTTTTCTGAATTGTGCCGCTCCCGTCACTCTGGTTAGGTTGGCATCGAAAAAAACGCTCTCGGGTGCTTTAGAGTGCCGAGTTTATTACTGCGCATTAAGAAATGACCACCTCCAACGTTTGGTTTATGTTTTATAAGCATTTTTAATTTTATTGCTTAAATCGCATTTTCTCGGCGAGCTGAGCACTTTTTCTGAATTGTGCCGCTCCCGTCACTCTGGTTAGGTTGGCATCGAAAAAAACGCTCTCGGGTGCTTTAGAGTGCCGAGTTTATCACTGCGCATGAAGAAATGACCACCTCCAACGTTTGGTTTATGTTTAATAAGCATTTTTAATTTTATTGCTTAAATCGCATTTTCTCGGCGAGCTGAGCACTTTTTCTGAATTGTGCCGCTCCCGTCACTGGTTAGGTTGGCATCGAAAAAAACGCTCTCGGGTGCTTTAGAGTACCGACTTCATCACTGCGCATGAAGAAATGACCACCTCCAACGTTTGGTTTATGTTTTATAAGCATTTTTAATTTTATTGCTTAAATCGCATTTTCTCGGCGAGCTGAGCACTTTTTCTGAATTGTGCCGCTCCCGTCACTCTGGTTAGGTTGGCATCGAAAAAAACGCTCACGGGTGCTTTAGAGTGCCGAGTTTATTACTGCGCATTAAGAAATGACCACCTCCAACGTTTGGTTTATGTTTTATAAGCATTTTTAATTTTATTGCTTAAATCGCATTTTCTCGGCGAGCTGAGCACTTTTTCTGAATTGTGCCGCTCCCGTCACTCTGGTTAGGTTGGCATCGAAAAAAACGCTCTCGGGTGCTTTAGAGTGCCGAGTTATTCACTGCGCATGAAGAAATGACCACCTCCAACGTTTGGTTTATGTTTTATAAGCATTTTTAATTTTATTGCTTAAATCGCATTTTCTCGGCGAGCTGAGCGCTTTTTCTGAATTGTGCCGCTCCCGTAACTCTGGTTAGGTTGGCATCGAAAAAAACGCTCTCGGGTGCTTTAGAGTGCCGAGTTTATTACTGCGCATTAAGAAATGACCACCTCCAACGTTTGGTTTATGTTTTATAAGCATTTTTAATTTTATTGCTTAAATCGCATTTTCTCGGCGAGCTGAGCACTTTTTCTGAATTGTGCCGCTCCCGTCACTCTGGTTAGGTTGGCATCGAAAAAAACGCTCTCGGGTGCTTTAGAGTGCCGAGTTTATTACTGCGCATTAAGAAATGACCACCTCCAACGTTTGGTTTATGTTTTATAAGCATTTTTAATTTTATTGCTTAAATCGCATTTTCTCGGCGAGCTGAGCACTTTTTCTGAATTGTGCCGCTCCCGTCACTCTGGTTAGGTTGGCATCGAAAAAAACGCTATCGGGTGCTTTAGAGTGCCGAGTTATTCACTGCGCATGAAGAAATGACCACCTCCAACGTTTGGTTTATGTTTAATAAGCATTTTTAATTTTATTGCTTAAATCGCATTTTCTCGGCGAGCTGAGCACTTTTTCTGAATTGTGCCGCTCCCGTCACTCTGGTTAGGTTGGCATCGAAAAAAACGCTCTCGGGTGCTTTAGAGTGCCGAGTTTATTACTGCGCATTAAGAAATGACCACCTCCAACGTTTGGTTTATGTTTTATAAGCATTTTTAATTTTATTGCTTAAATCGCATTTTCTCGGCGAGCTGAGCACTTTTTCTGAATTGTGCCGCTCCCGTCACTCTGGTTAGGTTGGCATCGAAAAAAACGCTCTCGGGTGCTTTAGAGTGCCGAGTTTATTACTGCGCATTAAGAAATGACCACCTCCAACGTTTGGTTTATGTTTTATAAGCATTTTTAATTTTATTGCTTAAATCGCATTTTCTCGGCGAGCTGAGCACTTTTTCTGAATTGTGCCGCTCCCGTCACTTGGCATCGAAAAAAACGCTCTCGGGTGCTTTAGAGTGCCGAGTTATTCACTGCGCATGAAGAAATGACCACCTCCAACGTTTGGTTTATGTTTTATAAGCATTTTTAATTTTATTGCTTAAATCGCATTTTCTCGGCGAGCTGAGCGCTTTTTCTGAATTGTGCCGCTCCCGTCACTCTGGTTAGGTTGGCATCGAAAAAAACGCTCTCGGGTGCTTTAGAGTGCCGAGTTTATTACTGCGCATTAAGAAATGACCACCTCCAACGTTTGGTTTATGTTTTATAAGCATTTTTAATTTTATTGCTTAAATCGCATTTTCTCGGCGAGCTGAGCGCTTTTTCTGAATTGTGCCGCTCCCGTCACTCTGGTTAGGTTGGCATCGAAAAAAACGCTCCCGGGTGCTTTAGAGTGCCGAGTTTATCACTGCGCATGAAGAAATGACCACCTCCAACGTTTGGTTTATGTTTAATAAGCATTTTTAATTTTATTGCTTAAATCGCATTTTCTCGGCGAGCTGAGCACTTTTTCTGAATTGTGCCGCTCCCGTCACTCTGGTTAGGTTGGCATCGAAAAAAACGCTCTCGGGTGCTTTAGAGTGCCGACTTTATCACTGCGCATGAAGAAATGACCACCTCCAACGTTTGGTTTATGTTTTATAAGCATTTTTAATTTTATTGCTTAAATCGCATTTTCTCGGCGAGCTGAGCACTTTTTCTGAATTGTGCCGCTCCCGTCACTCTGGTTAGGTTGGCATCGAAAAAAACGCTCACGGGTGCTTTAGAGTGCCGAGTTTATTACTGCGCATTAAGAAATGACCACCTCCAACGTTTGGTTTATGTTTTATAAGCATTTTTAATTTTATTGCTTAAATCGCATTTTCTCGGCGAGCTGAGCACTTTTTCTGAATTGTGCCGCTCCCGTCACTCTGGTTAGGTTGGCATCGAAAAAAACGCTCTCGGGTGCTTTAGAGTGCCGAGTTATTCACTGCGGATGAAGAAATGACCACCTCCAACGTTTGGTTTATGTTTTATAAGCATTTTTAATTTTATTGCTTAAATCGCATTTTCTCGGCGAGCTGAGCGCTTTTTCTGAATTGTGCCGCTCCCGTAACTCTGGTTAGGTTGGCATCGAAAAAAACGCTCTCGGGTGCTTTAGAGTGCCGAGTTTATTACTGCGCATTAAGAAATGACCACCTCCAACGTTTGGTTTATGTTTTATAAGCATTTTTAATTTTATTGCTTAAATCGCATTTTCTCGGCGAGCTGAGCACTTTTTCTGAATTGTGCCGCTCCCGTCACTCTGGTTAGGTTGGCATCGAAAAAAACGCTCTCGGGTGCTTTAGAGTGCCGAGTTTATTACTGCGCATTAAGAAATGACCACCTCCAACGTTTGGTTTATGTTTTATAAGCATTTTTAATTTTATTGCTTAAATCGCATTTTCTCGGCGAGCTGAGCACTTTTTCTGAATTGTGCCGCTCCCGTCACTCTGGTTAGGTTGGCATCGAAAAAAACGCTCTCGGGTGCTTTAGAGTGCCGAGTTTATTACTGCGCATTAAGAAATGACCACCTCCAACGTTTGGTTTATGTTTTATAAGCATTTTTAATATTATTGCTTAAATCGCATTTTCTCGGCGAGCTGAGCACTTTTTCTGAATTGTGCCGCTCCCGTCACTTGGCATCGAAAAAAACGCTCTCGGGTGCTTTAGAGTGCCGAGTTATTCACTGCGCATGAAGAAATGACCACCTCCAACGTTTGGTTTATGTTTTATAAGCATTTTTAATTTTATTGCTTAAATCGCATTTTCTCGGCGAGCTGAGCGCTTTTTCTGAATTGTGCCGCTCCCGTCACTCTGGTTAGGTTGGCATCGAAAAAAACGCTCTCGGGTGCTTTAGAGTGCCGAGTTTATTACTGCGCATTAAGAAATGACCACCTCCAACGTTTGGTTTATGTTTTATAAGCATTTTTAATTTTATTGCTTAAATCGCATTTTCTCGGCGAGCTGAGCGCTTTTTCTGAATTGTGCCGCTCCCGTCACTCTGGTTAGGTTGGCATCGAAAAAAACGCTCCCGGGTGCTTTAGAGTGCCGAGTTTATCACTGCGCATGAAGAAATGACCACCTCCAACGTTTGGTTTATGTTTAATAAGCATTTTTAATTTTATTGCTTAAATCGCATTTTCTCGGCGAGCTGAGCACTTTTTCTGAATTGTGCCGCTCCCGTCACTCTGGTTAGGTTGGCATCGAAAAAAACGCTCTCGGGTGCTTTAGAGTGCCGACTTTATCACTGCGCATGAAGAAATGACCACCTCCAACGTTTGGTTTATGTTTTATAAGCATTTTTAATTTTATTGCTTAAATCGCATTTTCTCGGCGAGCTGAGCACTTTTTCTGAATTGTGCCGCTCCCGTCACTCTGGTTAGGTTGGCATCGAAAAAAACGCTCACGGGTGCTTTAGAGTGCCGAGTTTATTACTGCGCATTAAGAAATGACCACCTCCAACGTTTGGTTTATGTTTTATAAGCATTTTTAATTTTATTGCTTAAATCGCATTTTCTCGGCGAGCTGAGCACTTTTTCTGAATTGTGCCGCTCCCGTCACTCTGGTTAGGTTGGCATCGAAAAAAACGCTCTCGGGTGCTTTAGAGTGCCGAGTTATTCACTGCGGATGAAGAAATGACCACCTCCAACGTTTGGTTTATGTTTTATAAGCATTTTTAATTTTATTGCTTAAATCGCATTTTCTCGGCGAGCTGAGCGCTTTTTCTGAATTGTGCCGCTCCCGTAACTCTGGTTAGGTTGGCATCGAAAAAAACGCTCTCGGGTGCTTTAGAGTGCCGAGTTTATTACTGCGCATTAAGAAATGACCACCTCCAACGTTTGGTTTATGTTTTATAAGCATTTTTAATTTTATTGCTTAAATCGCATTTTCTCGGCGAGCTGAGCACTTTTTCTGAATTGTGCCGCTCCCGTCACTCTGGTTAGGTTGGCATCGAAAAAAACGCTCTCGGGTGCTTTAGAGTGCCGAGTTTATTACTGCGCATTAAGAAATGACCACCTCCAACGTTTGGTTTATGTTTTATAAGCATTTTTAATTTTATTGCTTAAATCGCATTTTCTCGGCGAGCTGAGCACTTTTTCTGAATTGTGCCGCTCCCGTCACTCTGGTTAGGTTGGCATCGAAAAAAACGCTCTCGGGTGCTTTAGAGTGCCGAGTTTATTACTGCGCATTAAGAAATGACCACCTCCAACGTTTGGTTTATGTTTTATAAGCATTTTTAATATTATTGCTTAAATCGCATTTTCTCGGCGAGCTGAGCACTTTTTCTGAATTGTGCCGCTCCCGTCACTTGGCATCGAAAAAAACGCTCTCGGGTGCTTTAGAGTGCCGAGTTATTCACTGCGCATGAAGAAATGACCACCTCCAACGTTTGGTTTATGTTTTATAAGCATTTTTAATTTTATTGCTTAAATCGCATTTTCTCGGCGAGCTGAGCGCTTTTTCTGAATTGTGCCGCTCCCGTCACTCTGGTTAGGTTGGCATCGAAAAAAACGCTCTCGGGTGCTTTAGAGTGCCGAGTTTATTACTGCGCATTAAGAAATGACCACCTCCAACGTTTGGTTTATGTTTTATAAGCATTTTTAATTTTATTGCTTAAATCGCATTTTCTCCGCGAGCTGAGCGCTTTTTCTGAATTGTGCCGCTCCCGTAACTCTGGTTAGGTTGGCATCGAAAAAAACGCTCTCGGGTGCTTTAGAGTGCCGAGTTTATCACTGCGCATGAAGAAATGACCACCTCCAACGTTTGGTTTATGTTTTATAAGCATTTTTAATTTTATTGCTTAAATCGCATTTTCTCGGCGAGCTGAGCACTTTTTCTGAATTGTGCCGCTCCCGTCACTCTGGTTAGGTTGGCATCGAAAAAAACGCTCTCGGGTGCTTTAGAGTGCCGAGTTTATCACTGCGCATGAAGAAATGACCACCTCCAACGTTTGGTTTATGTTTTATAAGCATTTTTAATTTTATTGCTTAAATCGCATTTTCTCGGCGAGCTGAGCGCTTTTTCTGAATTGTGCCGCTCCCGTCACTCTGGTTAGGTTGGCATCGAAAAAAACGCTCTCGGGTGCTTTAGAGTGCCGAGTTTATCACTGCGCATGAAGAAATGACACTCCAACGTTTGGTTTATGTTTTATAAGCATTTTTAATTTTATTGCTTAAATCGCATTTTCTCGGCGAGCTGAGCACTTTTTCTGAATTGTGCCGCTCCCGTCACTCTGGTTAGGGGCGCATCGAAAAAAACGCTCTCGGTGCTTTAGAGTGCCGAGTTTATTACTGCGCATTAAGAAATGACCACCTCCAACGTTTGGTTTATGTTTTATAAGCATTTTTAATTTTATTGCTTAAATCGCATTTTCTCGGCGAGCTGAGCACTTTTTCTGAATTGTGCCGCTCCCGTCACTCTGGTTAGGTTGGCATCGAAAAAAAACGCTCTCGGGTGCTTTAGAGTGCCGAGTTTATCACTGCGCATGAAGAAATGACCACCTCCAACGTTTGGTTTATGTTTTATAAGCATTTTTAATTTTATTGCTTAAATCGCATTTTCTCGGCGAGCTGAGCGCTTTTTCTGAATTGTGCCGCTCCCGTCACTCTGGTTAGGTTGGCATCGAAAAAAACGCTCTCGGGTGCTTTAGAGTGCCGAGTTTATCACTGCGCATGAAGAAATGACCACCTCCAACGTTTGGTTTATGTTTTATAAGCATTTTTAATTTTATTGCTTAAATCGCATTTTCTCGGCGAGCTGAGCGCTTTTTCTGAATTGTGCCGCTCCCGTAACTCTGGTTAGGTTGGCATCGAAAAAAACGCTCTCGGGTGCTTTAGAGTGCCGAGTTTATCACTGCGCATGAAGAAATGACCACTTCCAACGTTTGGTTTATGTTTTATAAGCATTTTTAATTTTATTGCTTAAATCGCATTTTCTCGGCGAGCTGAGCACTTTTTCTGAATTGTGCCGCTCCCGTCACTCTGGTTAGGTTGGCATCGAAAAAAACGCTCTCGGGTGCTCTAGAGTGCCGAGTTTATTACTGCGCATTAAGAAATGACCACCTCCAACGTTTGGTTTATGTTTTATAAGCATTTTTAATTTTATTGCTTAAATCGCATTTTCTCGGCGAGCTGAGCACTTTTTCTGAATTGTGCCGCTCCCGTCACTCTGGTTAGGTTGGCATCGAAAAAAACGCTCTCGGGTGCTTTAGAGTGCCGAGTTATTCACTGCGCATGAAGAAATGACCACCTCCAACGTTTGGTTTATGTTTTATAAGCATTTTTAATTTTATTGCTTAAATCGCATTTTCTCGGCGAGCTGAGCACTTTTTCTGAATTGTGCCGCTCCCGTCACTCTGGTTAGGTTGGCATCGAAAAAAACGCTCTCGGGTGCTTTAGAGTGCCGAGTTTATCACTGCGCATGAAGAAATGACCACCTCCAACGTTTGGTTTATGTTTTATAAGCATTTTTAATTTTATTGCTTAAATCGAATTTTCTCGGCGAGCTGAGCGCTTTTTCTGAATTGTGCCGCTCCCGTCACTCTGGTTAGGTTGGCATCGAAAAAAACGCTCTCGGGTGCTTTTGAGTGCCGAGTTATTCACTGCGCATGAAGAAATGACCACCTCCAACGTTTGGTTTATGTTTAATAAGCATTTTTAATTTTATTGCTTAAATCGCATTTTCTCGGCGAGCTGAGCGCTTTTTCTGAATTGTGCCGCTCCCGTAACTCTGGTTAGGTTGGCATCGAAAAAAAACGCTCTCGGGTGCTTTAGAGTGCCGAGTTATTCACTGCGCATGAAGAAATGACCACCTCCAACGTTTGGTTTATGTTTTATAAGCATTTTTAATTTTATTGCTTAAATCGCATTTTCTCGGCGAGCTGAGCACTTTTTCTGAATTGTGCCGCTCCCGTCACTCTGGTTAGGTTGGCATCGAAAAAAACGCTCTCGGGTGCTTTAGAGTGCCGAGTTTATCATTGCGCATGAAGAAATGACCACTTCCAACGTTTGGTTTATGTTTTATAAGCATTTTTAATTTTATTGCTTAAATCGCATTTTCTCGGCGAGCTGAGCACTTTTTCTGAATTGTGCCGCTCCCGTCACTCTGGTTAGGTTGGCATCGAAAAAAACGCTCTCGGGTGCTCTAGAGTGCCGAGTTTATTACTGCGCATTAAGAAATGACCACCTCCAACGTTTGGTTTATGTTTTATAAGCATTTTTAATTTTATTGCTTAAATCGCATTTTCTCGGCGAGCTGAGCACTTTTTCTGAATTGTGCCGCTCCCGTCACTCTGGTTAGGTTGGCATCGAAAAAAACGCTCTCGGGTGCTTTAGAGTGCCGAGTTATTCACTGCGCATGAAGAAATGACCACCTCCAACGTTTGGTTTATGTTTTATAAGCATTTTTAATTTTATTGCTTAAATCGCATTTTCTCGGCGAGCTGAGCACTTTTTCTGAATTGTGCCGCTCCCGTCACTCTGGTTAGGTTGGCATCGAAAAAAACGCTCTCGGGTGCTTTAGAGTGCCGAGTTTATCACTGCGCATGAAGAAATGACCACCTCCAACGTTTGGTTTATGTTTTATAAGCATTTTTAATTTTATTGCTTAAATCGAATTTTCTCGGCGAGCTGAGCGCTTTTTCTGAATTGTGCCGCTCCCGTCACTCTGGTTAGGTTGGCATCGAAAAAAACGCTCTCGGGTGCTTTTGAGTGCCGAGTTATTCACTGCGCATGAAGAAATGACCACCTCCAACGTTTGGTTTATGTTTAATAAGCATTTTTAATTTTATTGCTTAAATCGCATTTTCTCGGCGAGCTGAGCGCTTTTTCTGAATTGTGCCGCTCCCGTAACTCTGGTTAGGTTGGCATCGAAAAAAACGCTCTCGGGTGCTTTAGAGTGCCGAGTTATTCACTGCGCATGAAGAAATGACCACCTCCAACGTTTGGTTTATGTTTTATAAGCATTTTTAATTTTATTGCTTAAATCGCATTTTCTCGGCGAGCTGAGCACTTTTTCTGAATTGTGCCGCTCCCGTCACTCTGGTTAGGTTGGCATCGAAAAAAACGCTCTCGGGTGCTTTAGAGTGCCGAGTTTATCACTGCGCATGAAGAAATGACCACCTCCAACGTTTGGTTTATGTTTTATAAGCATTTTTAATTTTATTGCTTAAATCGCATTTTCTCGGCGAGCTGAGCGCTTTTTCTGAATTGTGCCGCTCCCGTCACTCTGGTTAGTTTGGCATCGAAAAAAACGCTCTCGGGTGCTTTTGAGTGCCGAGTTATTCACTGCGCATGAAGAAATGACCACCTCCAACGTTTGGTTTATGTTTAATAAGCATTTTTAATTTTATTGCTTGAATCGCATTTTCTCGGCGAGCTGAGCGCTTTTTCTGAATTGTGCCGCTCCCGTAACTCTGGTTAGGTTGGCATCGAAAAAAACGCTCTCGGGTGCTTTAGAGTGCCGAGTTTATCACTGCGCATGAAGAAATGACCACTTCCAACGTTTGGTTTATGTTTTATAAGCATTTTTAATTTTATTGCTTAAATCGCATTTTCTCGGCGAGCTGAGCGCTTTTTCTGAATTGTGCCGCTCCCGTCACTCTGGTTAGGTTGGCATCGAAAAAAACGCTCTCGGGTGCTTTAGAGTGCCGAGTTATTCACTGCGCATGAAGAAATGACCACCTCCAACGTTTGTTTTATGTTTAATAAGCATTTTTAATTTTATTGCTTAAATCGCATTTTCTCGGCGAGCTGAGCGCTTTTTCTGAATTGTGCCGCTCCCGTCACTCTGGTTAGGTTGGCATCGAAAAAAACGCTCTCGGGTGCTTTAGAGTGCCGAGTTTATCACTGCGCATGAAGAAATGACCACCTCCAACGTTTGGTTTATGTTTTATAAGCATTTTTAATTTTATTGCTTAAATCGCATTTTCTCGGCGAGCTGAGCGCTTTTTCTGAATTGTGCCGCTCCCGTCACTCTGGTTAGGTTGGCATCGAAAAAAACGCTCTCGGGTGCTTTAGAGTGCCGAGTTATTCACTGCGCATGAAGAAATGACCACCTCCAACGTTTGGTTTATGTTTAATAAGCATTTTTAATTTTATTGCTTAAATCGCATTTTCTCGGCGAGCTGAGCGCTTTTTCTGAATTGTGCCGCTCCCGTCACTCTGGTTAGGTTGGCATCGAAAAAAACGCTCTCGGGTGCTTTAGAGTGCCGAGTTATTCACTGCGCATGAAGAAATGACCACCTCCAACGTTTGGTTTATGTTTAATAAGCATTTTTAATTTTATTGCTTAAATCGCATTTTCTCGGCGAGCTGAGCACTTTTTCTGAATTGTGCCGCTCCCGTCACTCTGGTTAGGTTGGCATCGAAAAAAACGCTCTCGGGTGCTTTAGAGTGCCGAGTTTATTACTACGCATTAAGAAATGACCACCTCCAACGTTTGGTTTATGTTTTATAAGCATTTTTAATTTTATTGCTTAAATCGCATTTTCTCGGCGAGCTGAGCACTTTTTCTGAATTGTGCCGCTCCCGTCACTCTGGTTAGGTTGGCATCGAAAAAAACGCTCTCGGGTGCTTTAGAGTGCCGAGTTTATTACTGCGCATTAAGAAATGACCACCTCCAACGTTTGGTTTATGTTTTATAAGCATTTTTAATTTTATTGCTTAAATCGCATTTTCTCGGCGAGCTGAGCACTTTTTCTGAATTGTGCCGCTCCCGTCACTCTGGTTAGGTTGGCATCGAAAAAAACGCTCTCGGGTGCTTTAGAGTGCCGAGTTTATTACTGCGCATTAAGAAATGACCACCTCCAACGTTTGGTTTATGTTTTATAAGCATTTTTAATTTTATTGCTTAAATCGCATTTTCTCGGCGAGCTGAGCACTTTTTCTGAATTGTGCCGCTCCCGTCACTCTGGTTAGGTTGGCATCGAGAAAAACGCTATCGGGTGCTTTAGAGTGCCGAGTTTATTACTGCGCATTAAGAAATAACCACCTCCAACGTTTGGTTTATGTTTTATAAGCATTTTTAATTTTATTGCTTAAATCGCATTTTCTCGGCGAGCTGAGCACTTTTTCTGAATTGTGCCGCTCCCGTCACTCTGGTTAGGTTGGCATCGAAAAAAACGCTATCGGGTGCTTTAGAGTGCCGAGTTATTCACTGCGCATGAAGAAATGACCACCTCCAACGTTTGGTTTATGTTTAATAAGCATTTTTAATTTTATTGCTTAAATCGCATTTTCTCGGCGAGCTGAGCACTTTTTCTGAATTGTGCCGCTCCCGTCACTCTGGTTAGGTTGGCATCGAAAAAAACGCTCTCGGGTGCTTTAGAGTGCCGAGTTTATTACTGCGCATTAAGAAATGACCACCTCCAACGTTTGGTTTATGTTTTATAAGCATTTTTAATTTTATTGCTTAAATCGCATTTTCTCGGCGAGCTGAGCGCTTTTTCTGAATTGTGCCGCTCCCGTCACTCTGGTTAGGTTGGCATCGAAAAAAACGCTCTCGGGTGCTTTAGAGTGCCGAGTTATTCACTGCGCATGAAGAAATGACCACCTCCAACGTTTGGTTTATGTTTTATAAGCATTTTTAATTTTATTGCTTAAATCGCATTTTCTCGGCGAGCTGAGCACTTTTTCTGAATTGTGCCGCTCCCGTCACTCTGGTTAGGTTGGCATCGTAAAAAACGCTCTCGGGTGCTTTAGAGTGCCGAGTTTATTACTGCGCATTAAGAAATGACCACCTCCAACGTTTGGTTTATGTTTTATAAGCATTTTTAATTTTATTGCTTAAATCGCATTTTCTCGGCGAGCTGAGCACTTTTTCTGAATTGTGCCGCTCCCGTCACTCTGGTTAGGTTGGCATCGAAAAAAACGCTATCGGGTGCTTTAGAGTGCCGAGTTATTCACTGCGCATGAAGAAATGACCACCTCCAACGTTTGGTTTATGTTTAATAAGCATTTTTAATTTTATTGCTTAAATCGCATTTTCTCGGCGAGCTGAGCACTTTTTCTGAATTGTGCCGCTCCCGTCACTCTGGTTAGGTTGGCATCGAAAAAAACGCTCTCGGGTGCTTTAGAGTGCCGAGTTTATTACTGCGCATTAAGAAATGACCACCTCCAACGTTTGGTTTATGTTTTATAAGCATTTTTAATTTTATTGCTTAAATCGCATTTTCTCGGCGAGCTGAGCGCTTTTTCTGAATTGTGCCGCTCCCGTCACTCTGGTTAGGTTGGCATCGAAAAAAACGCTCTCGGGTGCTTTAGAGTGCCGAGTTATTCACTGCGCATGAAGAAATGACCACCTCCAACGTTTGGTTTATGTTTAATAAGCATTTTTAATTTTATTGCTTAAATCGCGCATTTTCTCGGCGAGCTGAGCACTTTTTCTGAATTGTGCCGCTCCCGTCACTCTGGTTAGGTTGGCATCGAAAAAAACGCTCTCGGGTGCTTTAGAGTGCCGAGTTTATTACTGCGCATTAAGAAATGACCACCTCCAACGTTTGGTTTAAGTTTTATAAGCATTTTTAATTTTATTGCTTAAATCGCATTTTCTCGGCGAGCTGAGCACTTTTTCTGAATTGTGCCGCTCCCGTCACTCTGGTTAGGTTGGCATCGAAAAAAACGCTCTCGGGTGCTTTAGAGTGCCGAGTTTATCACTGCGCATGAAGAAATGACCACCTCCAACGTTTGGTTTATGTTTTATAAGCATTTTTAATTTTATTGCTTAAATCGCATTTTCTCGGCGAGCTGAGCGCTTTTTCTGAATTGTGCCGCTCCCGTCACTCTGGTTAGGTTGGCATCGAAAAAAACGCTCTCGGGTGCTTTAGAGTGCCGAGTTTATCACTGCGCATGAAGAAATGACCACCTCCAACGTTTGGTTTATGTTTTATAAGCATTTTTAATTTTATTGCTTAAATCGCATTTTCTCGGCGAGCTGAGCGCTTTTTCTGAATTGTGCCGCTCCCGTAACTCTGGTTAGGTTGGCATCGAAAAAAACGCTCTCGGGTGCTTTAGAGTGCCGAGTTTATCACTGCGCATGAAGAAATGACCACTTCCAACGTTTGGTTTATGTTTTATAAGCATTTTTAATTTTATTGCTTAAATCGCATTTTCTCGGCGAGCTGAGCACTTTTTCTGAATTGTGCCGCTCCCGTCACTCTGGTTAGGTTGGCATCGAAAAAAACGCTCTCGGGTGCTCTAGAGTGCCGAGTTTATTACTGCGCATTAAGAAATGACCACCTCCAACGTTTGGTTTATGTTTTATAAGCATTTTTAATTTTATTGCTTAAATCGCATTTTCTCGGCGAGCTGAGCACTTTTTCTGAATTGTGCCGCTCCCGTCACTCTGGTTAGGTTGGCATCGAAAAAAACGCTCTCGGGTGCTTTAGAGTGCCGAGTTATTCACTGCGCATGAAGAAATGACCACCTCCAACGTTTGGTTTATGTTTTATAAGCATTTTTAATTTTATTGCTTAAATCGCATTTTCTCGGCGAGCTGAGCACTTTTTCTGAATTGTGCCGCTCCCGTCACTCTGGTTAGGTTGGCATCGGAAAAAACGCTCTCGGGTGCTTTAGAGTGCCGAGTTTATCACTGCGCATGAAGAAATGACCACCTCCAACGTTTGGTTTATGTTTTATAAGCATTTTTAATTTTATTGCTTAAATCGCATTTTCTCGGCGAGCTGAGCGCTTTTTCTGAATTGTGCCGCTCCCGTCACTCTGGTTAGGTTGGCATCGAAAAAAACGCTCTCGGGTGCTTTAGAGTGCCGAGTTATTCACTGCGCATGAAGAAATGACCACCTCCAATGTTTGGTTTATGTTTAATAAGCATTTTTAATTTTATTGCTTAAATCGCATTTTCTCGGCGAGCTGAGCGCTTTTTCTGAATTGTGCCGCTCCCGTCACTCTGGTTAGGTTGGCATCGAAAAAAACGCTCTCGGGTGCTTTAGAGTGCCGAGTTATTCACTGCGCATGAAGAAATGACCACCTCCAACGTTTGGTTTATGTTTAATAAGCATTTTTAATTTTATTGCTTAAATCGCATTTTCTCGGCGAGCTGAGCACTTTTTCTGAATTGTGCCGCTCCCGTCACTCTGGTTAGGTTGGCATCGAAAAAAACGCTCTCGGGTGCTTTAGAGTGCCGAGTTTATTACTGCGCATTAGGAAATGACAACCTCCAACGTTTGGTTTATGTTTTATAAGCATTTTTAATTTTATTGCTTAAATCGCATTTTCTCGGCGAGCTGAGCGCTTTTTCTGAATTGTGCCGCTCCCGTCACTCTGGTTAGGTTGGCATCGAAAAAAACGCTCTCGGGTTAGAGTGCCGAGTTTATTACTGCGCATTAAGAAATGACCACCTCCAACGTTTGGTTTATGTTTTATAAGCATTTTTAATTTTATTGCTTAAATCGCATTTTCTCGGCGAGCTGAGCACTTTTTCTGAATTGTGCCGCTCCCGTCACTCTGGTTAGGTTGGCATCGAAAAAAACGCTCTCGGGTGCTTTAGAGTGCCGAGTTTATTACTGCGCATTGAGAAATGACCACCTCCAACGTTTGGTTTATGTTTTATAAGCATTTTTAATTTTATTGCTTAAATCGCATTTTCTCGGCGAGCTGAGCACTTTTTCTGAATTGTGCCGCTCCCGTCACTCTGGTTAGGTTGGCATCGAAAAAAACGCTCTCGGGTGCTTTAGAGTGCCGAGTTTATTACTGCGCATTAAGAAATGACCACCTCCAACGTTTGGTTTATGTTTTATAAGCATTTTTAATTTTATTGCTTAAATCGCATTTTCTCGGCGAGCTGAGCGCTTTTTCTGAATTGTGCCGCTCCCGTCACTCTGGTTAGGTTGGCATCGAAAAAAACGCTCTCGGGTGCTTTAGAGTGCCGAGTTTATCACTGCGCATGAAGAAATGACCACCTCCAACGTTTGGTTTATGTTTTATAAGCATTTTTAATTTTATTGCTTAAATCGCATTTTCTCGGCGAGCTGAGCGCTTTTTCTGAATTGTGCCGCTCCCGTAACTCTGGTTAGGTTGGCATCGAAAAAAACGCTCTCGGGTGCTTTAGAGTGCCGAGTTTATCACTGCGCATGAAGAAATGACCACTTCCAACGTTTGGTTTATGTTTTATAAGCATTTTTAATTTTATTGCTTAAATCGCATTTTCTCGGCGAGCTGAGCACTTTTTCTGAATTGTGCCGCTCCCGTCACTCTGGTTAGGTTGGCATCGAAAAAAACGCTCTCGGGTGCTCTAGAGTGCCGAGTTTATTACTGCGCATTAAGAAATGACCACCTCCAACGTTTGGTTTATGTTTTATAAGCATTTTTAATTTTATTGCTTAAATCGCATTTTCTCGGCGAGCTGAGCACTTTTTCTGAATTGTGCCGCTCCCGTCACTCTGGTTAGGTTGGCATCGAAAAAAACGCTCTCGGGTGCTTTAGAGTGCCGAGTTTATTACTGCGCATTAAGAAATGACCACCTCCAACGTTTGGTTTATGTTTTATAAGAATTTTTAATTTTATTGCTTAAATCGCATTTTCTCGGCGAGCTGAGCACTTTTTCTGAATTGTGCCGCTCCCGTCACTCTGGTTAGGTTGGCATCGAAAAAAACGCTCTCGGGTGCTTTAGAGTGCCGAGTTATTCACTGCGCATGAAGAAATGACCACCTCCAACGTTTGGTTTATGTTTTATAAGCATTTTTAATTTTATTGCTTAAATCGCATTTTCTCGGCGAGCTGAGCACTTTTTCTGCCGCTCCCGTCACTCTGGTTAGGTTGGCATCGAAAAAAACGCTCTCGGGTGCTTTAGAGTGCCGAGTTTATCACTGCGCATGAAGAAATGACCACCTCCAACGTTTGGTTTATGTTTTATAAGCATTTTTAATTTTATTGCTTAAATCGCATTTTCTCGGCGAGCTGAGCGCTTTTTCTGAATTGTGCCGCTCCCGTCACTCTGGTTAGGTTGGCATCGAAAAAAACGCTCTCGGGTGCTTTAGAGTGCCGAGTTTATTACTGCGCATTAAGAAATGACCACCTCCAACGTTTGGTTTATGTTTTATAAGCATTTTTAATTTTATTGCTTAAATCGCATTTTCTCGGCGAGCTGAGCACTTTTTCTGAATTGTGCCGCTCCCGTCACTCTGGTTAGGTTGGCATCGAAAAAAACGCTCTCGGGTGCTTTAGAGTGCCGAGTTTATTACTGCGCATTAAGAAATGACCACCTCCAACGTTTGGTTTATGTTTTATAAGCATTGTTAATTTTATTGCTTAAATCGCATTTTCTCGGCGAGCTGAGCACTTTTTCTGAATTGTGCCGCTCCCGTCACTCTGGTTAGGTTGGCATCGAAAAAAACGCTATCGGGTGCTTTAGAGTGCCGAGTTATTCACTGCGCATGAAGAAATGACCACCTCCAACGTTTGGTTTATGTTTAATAAGCATTTTTAATTTTATTGCTTAAATCGCATTTTCTCGGCGAGCTGAGCACTTTTTCTGAATTGTGCCGCTCCCGTCACTCTGGTTAGGTTGGCATCGAAAAAAACGCTCTCGGGTACTTTAGAGTGCCGAGTTTATTACTGCGCATTAAGAAATGACCACCTCCAACGTTTGGTTTATGTTTTATAAGCATTTTTAATTTTATTGCTTAAATCGCATTTTCTCGGCGAGCTGAGCACTTTTTCTGAATTGTGCCGCTCCCGTCACTCTGGTTAGGTTGGCATCGAAAAAAACGCTCTCGGGTGCTTTAGAGTGCCGAGTTTATTACTGCGCATTAAGAAATGACCACCTCCAACGTTTGGTTTATGTTTTATAAGCATTTTTAATTTTATTGCTTAAATCGCATTTTCTCGGCGAGCTGAGCGCTTTTTCTGAATTTTGCCGCTCCCGTCACTCTGGTTAGGTTGGCATCGAAAAAAACGCTCTCGGGTGCTTTAGAGTGCCGAGTTATTCACTGCGCATGAAGAAATGACCACCTCCAACGTTTGGTTTATGTTTAATAAGCATTTTTAATTTTATTGCTTAAATCGCATTTTCTCGGCGAGCTGAGCACTTTTTCTGAATTGTGCCGCTCCCGTCACTCTGGTTAGGTTGGCATCGAAAAAAACGCTCTCGGGTGCTTTAGAGTGCCGAGTTTATTACTGCGCATTAAGAAATGACCACCTCCAACGTTTGGTTTATGTTTTATGAGCATTTTTAATTTTATTGCTTAAATCGCATTTTCTCGGCGAGCTGAGCGCTTTTTCTGAATTGTGCCGCTCCCGTCACTCTGGTTAGGTTGGCATCGAAAAAAACGCTTTCGGGTGCTTTAGAGTGCCGAGTTATTCACTGCGCATGAAGAAATGACCACCTCCAACGTTTGGTTTATGTTTAATAAGCATTTTTAATTTTATTGCTTAAATCGCATTTTCTCGGCGAGCTGAGCACTTTTTCTGAATTGTGCCGCTCCCGTCACTCTGGTTAGGTTGGCATCGAAAAAAACGCTCTCGGGTGCTTTAGAGTGCCGAGTTTATTACTGCGCATTAAGAAATGACCACCTCCAACGTTTGGTTTATGTTTTATAAGCATTTTTAATTTTATTGCTTAAATCGCATTTTCTCGGCGAGCTGAGCACTTTTTCTGAATTGTGCCGCTCCCGTCACTCTGGTTAGGTTGGCATCGAAAAAAACGCTCTCGGGTGCTTTAGAGTGCCGAGTTTATCACTGCGCATGAAGAAATGACCACCTCCAACGTTTGGTTTATGTTTAATAAGCATTTTTAATTTTATTGCTTAAATCGCATTTTCTCGGCGAGCTGAGCACTTTTTCTGAATTGTGCCGCTCCCGTCACTCTGGTTAGGTTGGCATCGAAAAAAACGCTCTCGGGTGCTTTAGAGTGCCGACTTTATCACTGCGCATGAAGAAATGACCACCTCCAACGTTTGGTTTATGTTTTATAAGCATTTTTAATTTTATTGCTTAAATCGCATTTTCTGGGCGAGCTGAGCACTTTTTCTGAATTGTGCCGCTCCCGTCACTCTGGTTAGGTTGGCATCGAAAAAAACGCTCACGGGTGCTTTAGAGTGCCGAGTTTATTACTGCGCATTAAGAAATGACCACCTCCAACGTTTGGTTTATGTTTTATAAGCATTTTTAATTTTATTGCTTAAATCGCATTTTCTCGGCGAGCTGAGCACTTTTTCTGAATTGTGCCGCTCCCGTCACTCTGGTTAGGTTGGCATCGAAAAAAACGCTCTCGGGTGCTTTAGAGTGCCGAGTTATTCACTGCGCATGAAGAAATGACCACCTCCAACGTTTGGTTTATGTTTTATAAGCATTTTTAATTTTATTGCTTAAATCGCATTTTCTCGGCGAGCTGAGCACTTTTTCTGAATTGTGCCGCTCCCGTCACTCTGGTTAGGTTGGCATCGAAAAAAACGCTCTCGGGTGCTTTAGAGTGCCGAGTTTATCACTGCGCATGAAGAAATGACCACCTCCAACGTTTGGTTTATGTTTTATAAGCATTTTTAATTTTATTGCTTAAATCGCATTTTCTCGGCGAGCTGAGCGCTTTTTCTGAATTGTGCCGCTCCCGTCACTCTGGTTAGGTTGGCATCGAAAAAAACGCTCTCGGGTGCTTTAGAGTGCCGAGTTTATCACTGCGCATGAAGAAATGACCACCTCCAACGTTTGGTTTATGTTTTATAAGCATTTTTAATTTTATTGCTTAAATCGCATTTTCTCGGCGAGCTGAGCGCTTTTTCTGAATTGTGCCGCTCCCGTAACTCTGGTTAGGTTGGCATCGAAAAAAACGCTCTCGGGAGCTTTAGAGTGCCGAGTTTATCACTGCGCATGAAGAAATGACCACTTCCAACGTTTGGTTTATGTTTTATAAGCATTTTTAATTTTATTGCTTAAATCGCATTTTCTCGGCGAGCTGAGCACTTTTTCTGAATTGTGCCGCTCCCGTCACTCTGGTTAGGTTGGCATCGAAAAAAACGCTCTCGGGTGCTCTAGAGTGCCGAGTTTATTACTGCGCATTAAGAAATGACCACCTCCAACGTTTGGTTTATGTTTTATAAGCATTTTTAATTTTATTGCTTAAATCGCATTTTCTCGGCGAGCTGAGCACTTTTTCTGAATTGTGCCGCTCCCGTCACTCTGGTTAGGTTGGCATCGAAAAAAACGCTCTCGGGTGCTTTAGAGTGCCGAGTTTATTACTGCGCATGAAGAAATGACCACCTCCAATG
Organism: Syngnathus typhle; assembly: GCF_033458585.1. NCBI lineage: Eukaryota > Metazoa > Chordata > Actinopteri > Syngnathiformes > Syngnathidae > Syngnathus > Syngnathus typhle. The sequence goes on along the minus strand of NW_026871985.1, from coordinate 9,682 downwards.
TTTGGTTTATGTTTAATAAGCATTTTTAATTTTATTGCTTAAATCGCATTAACTCGGCGAGCTGAGCGCTTTTTCTGAATTGTGCCGCTCCCGTCACTCTGGTTAGGTTGGCATCGAAAAAAACGCTCTCGGGTGCTTTAGAGTGCCGAGTTATTCACTGCGCATGAAGAAATGACCACCTCCAACGTTTGGTTTATGTTTAATAAGCATTTTTAATTTTATTGCTTAAATCGCATTTTCTCGGCGAGCTGAGCACTTTTTCTGAATTGTGCCGCTCCCGTCACTCTGGTTAGGTTGGCATCGAAAAAAACGCTCTCGGGTGCTTTAGAGTGCCGAGTTTATTACTGCGCATTAGGAAATGACCACCTCCAACGTTTGGTTTATGTTTTATAAGCATTTTTAATTTTATTGCTTAAATCGCATTTTCTCGGCGAGCTGAGCGCTTTTTCTGAATTGTGCCGCTCCCGTCACTCTGGTTAGGTTGGCATCGAAAAAAACGCTCTCGGGTGCTTTAGAGTGCCGAGTTTATTACTGCGCATTAAGAAATGACCACCTCCAACGTTTGGTTTATGTTTTATAAGCATTTTTAATTTTATTGCTTAAATCGCATTTTCTCGGCGAGCTGAGCGCTTTTTCTGAATTGTGCCGCTCCCGTCACTCTGGTTAGGTTGGCATCGAAAAAAACGCTCTCGGGTGCTTTAGAGTGCCGAGTTATTCACTGCGCATGAAGTAATGACCACCTCCAACGTTTGGTTTATGTTTAATAAGCATTTTTAATTTTATTGCTTAAATCGCATTTTCTCGGCGAGCTGAGCACTTTTTCTGAATTGTGCCGCTCCCGTCACTCTGGTTAGGTTGGCATCGAAAAAAACGCTCTCGGGTGCTTTAGAGTGCCGAGTTTATTACTGCGCATTAGGAAATGACCACCTCCAACGTTTGGTTTATGTTTTATAAGCATTTTTAATTTTATTGCTTAAATCGCATTTTCTCGGCGAGCTGAGCGCTTTTTCTGAATTGTGCCGCTCCCGTCACTCTGGTTAGGTTGGCATCGAAAAAAACGCTCTCGGGTGCTTTAGAGTGCCGAGTTTATTACTGCGCATTAAGAAATGACCACCTCCAACGTTTGGTCTATGTTTTATAAGCATTTTTAATTTTATTGCTTAAATCGCATTTTCTCGGCGAGCTGAGCACTTTTTCTGAATTGTGCCGCTCCCGTCACTCTGGTTAGGTTGGCATCGAAAAAAACGCTCTCGGGTGCTTTAGAGTGCCGAGTTTATTACTGCGCATTAAGAAATGACCACCTCCAACGTTTGGTTTATGTTTTATAAGCATTTTTAATTTTATTGCTTAAATCGCATTTTCTCGGCGAGCTGAGCACTTTTTCTGAATTGTGCCGCTCCCGTCACTCTGGTTAGGTTGGCATCGAAAAAAACGCTCTCGGGTGCTTTAGAGTGCCGAGTTTATTACTGCGCATTAAGAAATGACCACCTCCAACGTTTGGTTTATGTTTTATAAGCATTTTTAATTTTATTGCTTAAATCGCATTTTCTCGGCGAGCTGAGCACTTTTTCTGAATAGTGCCGCTCCCGTCACTCTGGTTAGGTTGGCATCGAAAAAAACGCTCTCGGGTGCTTTAGAGTGCCGAGTTATTCACTGCGCATGAAGAAATGACCACCTCCAACGTTTGGTTTATGTTTAATAAGCATTTTTAATTTTATTGCTTGAATCGCATTTTCTCGGCGAGCTGAGCACTTTTTCTGAATTGTGCCGCTCCCGTCACTCTGGTTAGGTTGGCATCGAAAAAAACGCTCTCGGGTGCTTTAGAGTGCCGAGTTTATCACTGCGCATGAAGAAATGACCACCTCCAACGTTTGGTTTATGTTTTATAAGCATTTTTAATTTTATTGCTTAAATCGCATTTTCTCGGCGAGCTGAGCGCTTTTTCTGAATTGTGCCGCTCCCGTCACTCTGGTTAGGTTGGCATCGAAAAAAACGCTCTCGGGTGCTTTAGAGTGCCGAGTTTATCACTGCGCATGAAGAAATGACCACCTCCAACGTTTGGTTTATGTTTTATAAGCATTTTTAATTTTATTGCTTAAATCGCATTTTCTCGGCGAGCTGAGCACTTTTTCTGAATTGTGCCGCTCCCGTCACTCTGGTTAGGTTGGCATCGAAAAAAACGCTCTCGGGTGCTTTAGAGTGCCGAGTTTATCACTGCGCATGAAGAAATGACCACCTCCAACGTTTGGTTTATGTTTTATAAGCATTTTTAATTTTATTGCTTAAATCGCATTTTCTCGGCGAGCTGAGCACTTTTTCTGAATTGTGCCTGTCCCGTCACTCTGGTTAGGTTGGCATCGAAAAAAACGCTCTCGGGTGCTTTAGAGTGCCGAGTTATTCACTGCGCATGAAGAAATGACCACCTCCAACGTTTGGTTTATGTTTAATAAGCATTTTTAATTTTATTGCTTAAATCGCATTTTCTCGGCGAGCTGAGCGCTTTTTCTGAATTGTGCCGCTCCCGTCACTCTGGTTAGGTTGGCATCGAAAAAAACGCTCTCGGGTGCTTTAGAGTGCCGAGTTATTCACTGCGCATGAAGAAATGACAACCTCCAACGTTTGGTTTATGTTTTATAAGCATTTTTAATTTTATTGCTTAAATCGCATTTTCTCGGCGAGCTGAGCACTTTTTCTGAATTGTGCCGCTCCCGTCACTCTGGTTAGGTTGGCATCGAAAAAAACGCTCTCGGGTGCTTTAGAGTGCCGAGTTTATTACTGCGCATTAAGAAATGACCACCTCCAACGTTTGGTTTATGTTTTATAAGCATTTTTAATTTTATTGCTTAAATCGCATTTTCTCGGCGAGCTGAGCGCTTTTTCTGAATTGTGCCGCTCCCGTCACTCTGGTTAGGTTGGCATCGAAAAAAACGCTCTCGGGTGCTTTAGAGTGCCGAGTTATTCACTGCGCATGAAGAAATGACAACCTCCAACGTTTGGTTTATGTTTAATAAGCATTTTTAATTTTATTGCTTAAATCGCATTTTCTCGGCGAGCTGAGCACTTTTTCTGAATTGTGCCGCTCCCGTCACTCTGGTTAGGTTGGCATCGAAAAAAACGCTCTCGGGTGCTTTAGAGTGCCGAGTTTATTACTGCGCATTAAGAAATGACCACCTCCAACGTTTGGTTTATGTTTTATAAGCATTTTTAATTTTATTGCTTAAATCGCATTTTCTCGGCGAGCTGAGCGCTTTTTCTGAATTGTGCCGCTCCCGTCACTCTGGTTAGGTTGGCATCGAAAAAAACGCTCTCGGGTGCTTTAGAGTGCCGAGTTTATTACTGCGCATTAAGAAATGACCACCTCCAACGTTTGGTTTATGTTTTATAAGCATTTTTAATTTTATTGCTTAAATCGCATTTTCTCGGCGAGCTGAGCACTTTTTCTGAATTGTGCCGTCCCGTCACTCTGGTTGGTTGGCATCGAAAAAAACGCTCACGGGTGCTTTAGAGTGCCGAGTTTATTACTGCGCATTAAGAAATGACCACCTCCAACGTTTGGTTTATGTTTTATAAGCATTTTTAATTTTATTGCTCAAATCGCATTTTCTCGGCGAGCTGAGCACTTTTTCTGAATTGTGCCGCTCCCGTCACTCTGGTTAGGTTGGCATCGAAAAAAACGCTCTCGGGTGCTTTAGAGTGCCGAGTTATTCACTGCGCATGGAGAAATGACCACCTCCAACGTTTGGTTTATGTTTTATAAGCATTTTTAATTTTATTGCTTAAATCGCATTTTCTCGGCGAGCTGAGCACTTTTTCTGAATTGTGCCGCTCCCGTCACTCTGGTTAGGTTGGCATCGAAAAAAACGCTCTCGGGTGCTTTAGAGTGCCGAGTTTATCACTGCGCATGAAGAAATGACCACCTCCAACGTTTGGTTTATGTTTTATAAGCATTTTTAATTTTATTGCTTAAATCGCATTTTCTCGGCGAGCTGAGCGCTTTTTCTGAATTGTGCCGCTCCCGTAACTCTGGTTAGGTTGGCATCGAAAAAAACGCTCTCGGGTGCTTTAGAGTGCCGAGTTTATTACTGCGCATTAGGAAATGACCACCTCCAACGTTTGGTTTATGTTTTATAGGCATTTTTAATTTTATTGCTTAAATCGCATTTTCTCAGCGAGCTGAGCGCTTTTTCTGAATTGTGCCGCTCCCGTCACTCTGGTTAGGTTGGCATCGAAAAAAACGCTCTCGGGTGCTTTAGAGTGCCGAGTTTATTACTGCGCATTAAGAAATGACCACCTCCAACGTTTGGTTTATGTTTTATAAGCATTTTTAATTTTATTGCTTAAATCGCATTTTCTCGGCGAGCTGAGCACTTTTTCTGAATTGTGCCGCTCCCGTCACTCTGGTTAGGTTGGCATCGAAAAAAACGCTCTCGGGTGCTTTAGAGTGCCGAGTTTATTACTGCGCATTAAGAAATGACCACCTCCAACGTTTGGTTTATGTTTTATAAGCATTTTTAATTTTATTGCTTAAATCGCATTTTCTCGGCGAGCTGAGCACTTTTTCTGAATTGTGCCGCTCCCGTCACTCTGGTTAGGTTGGCATCGAAAAAAACGCTCTCGGGTGCTTTAGAGTGCCGAGTTTATTACTGCGCATTAAGAAATGACCACCTCCAACGTTTGGTTTATGTTTTATAAGCATTTTAATTTTATTGCTTAAATCGCATTTTCTCGGCGAGCTGAGCACTTTTTCTGAATTGTGCCGCTCCCGTCACTCTGGTTAGGTTGGCATCGAAAAAAACGCTCTCGGGTGCTTTAGAGTGCCGAGTTATTCACTGCGCATGAAGAAATGACCACCTCCAACGTTTGGTTTATGTTTAATAAGCATTTTTAATTTTATTGCTTGAATCGCATTTTCTCGGCGAGCTGAGCACTTTTTCTGAATTGTGCCGCTCCCGTCACTCTGGTTAGGTTGGCATCGAAAAAAACGCTCTCGGGTGCTTTAGAGTGCCGAGTTTATCACTGCGCATGAAGAAATGACCACCTCCAACGTTTGGTTTATGTTTTATAAGCATTTTTAATTTTATTGCTTAAATCGCATTTTCTCGGCGAGCTGAGCGCTTTTTCTGAATTGTGCCGCTCCCGTCACTCTGGTTAGGTTGGCATAAAAAAAAACGCTCTCGGGTGCTTTAGAGTGCCGAGTTTATCACTGCGCATGAAGAAATGACCACCTCCAACGTTTGGTTTATGTTTTATAAGCATTTTTAATTTTATTTCTTAAATCGCATTTTCTCGGCGAGCTGAGCACTTTTTCTGAATTGTGCCGCTCCCGTCACTCTGGTTAGGTTGGCATCGAAAAAAACGCTCTCGGGTGCTTTAGAGTGCCGAGTTTATCACTGCGCATGAAGAAATGACCACCTCCAACGTTTGGTTTATGTTTTATAAGCATTTTTAATTTTATTGCTCTTAAATCGCATTTTCTCGGCGAGCTGAGCGCTTTTTCTGAATTGTGCCTGTCCCGTCACTCTGGTTAGGTTGGCGTCGAAAAAAACGCTCTCGGGTGCTTTAGAGTGCCGAGTTATTCACTGCGCATGAAGAAATGACCACCTCCAACGTTTGGTTTATGTTTAATAAGCATTTTTAATTTTATTGCTTAAATCGCATTTTCTCGGCGAGCTGAGCGCTTTTTCTGAATTGTGCCGCTCCCGTCACTCTGGTTAGGTTGGCATCGAAAAAAACGCTCTCGGGTGCTTTAGAGTGCCGAGTTATTCACTGCGCATGAAGAAATGACAACCTCCAACGTTTGGTTTATGTTTAATAAGCATTTTTAATTTTATTGCTTAAATCGCATTTTCTCGGCGAGCTGAGCACTTTTTCTGAATTGTGCCGCTCCCGTCACTCTGGTTAGGTTGGCATCGAAAAAAACGCTCTCGGGTGCTTTAGAGTGCCGAGGTTATTACTGCGCATTAAGAAATGACCACCTCCAACGTTTGGTTTATGTTTTATAAGCATTTTTAATTTTATTGCTTAAATCGCATTTTCTCGGCGAGCTGAGCGCTTTTTCTGAATTGTGCCGCTCCCGTCACTCTGGTTAGGTTGGCATCGAAAAAAACGCTCTCGGGTGCTTTAGAGTGCCGAGTTTATTACTGCGCATTAAGAAATGACCACCTCCAACGTTTGGTTTATGTTTTATAAGCATTTTTAATTTTATTGCTTAAATCGCATTTTCTCGGCGAGCTGAGCGCTTTTTCTGAATTGTGCCGCTCCCGTCACTCTGGTTAGGTTGGCATCGAAAAAAACGCTCTCGGGTGCTTTAGAGTGCCGAGTTATTCACTGCGCATGAAGAAATGACCACCTCCAACGTTTGGTTTATGTTTAATAAGCATTTTTAATTTTATTGCTTAAATCGCATTTTCTCGGCGAGCTGAGCGCTTTTTCTGAATTGTGCCGTTCCCGTAACTCTGGTTAGGTTGGCATCGAAAAAAACGCTCTCGGGTGCTTTAGAGTGCCGAGTTTATCACTGCGCATGTAGAAATGACCACTTCCAACGTTTGGTTTATGTTTTATAAGCATTTTTAATTTTATTGCTTAAATCGCATTTTCTCGGCGAGCTGAGCGCTTTTTCTGAATTGTGCCGCTCCCGTAACTCTGGTTAGGTTGGCATCGAAAAAAACGCTCTCGGGTGCTTTAGAGTGCCGAGTTTATCACTGCGCATGAAGAAATGACCACTTCCAACGTTTGGTTTATGTTTTATAAGCATTTTTAATTTTATTGCTTAAATCGCATTTTCTCGGCGAGCTGAGCACTTTTTCTGAATTGTGCCGCTCCCGTCACTCTGGTTAGGTTGGCATAAAAAAAAACGCTCTCGGGTGCTTTAGAGTGCCGAGTTTATCACTGCGCATGAAGAAATGACCACCTCCAACGTTTGGTTTATGTTTTATAAGCATTTTTAATTTTATTTCTTAAATCGCATTTTCTCGGCGAGCTGAGCACTTTTTCTGAATTGTGCCGCTCCCGTCACTCTGGTTAGGTTGGCATCGAAAAAAACGCTCTCGGGTGCTTTAGAGTGCCGAGTTTATCACTGCGCATGAAGAAATGACCACCTCCAACGTTTGGTTTATGTTTTATAAGCATTTTTAATTTTATTGCTTAAATCGCATTTTCTCGGCGAGCTGAGCGCTTTTTCTGAATTGTGCCTGTCCCGTCACTCTGGTTAGGTTGGCGTCGAAAAAAACGCTCTCGGGTGCTTTAGAGTGCCGAGTTATTCACTGCGCATGAAGAAATGACCACCTCCAACGTTTGGTTTATGTTTAATAAGCATTTTTAATTTTATTGCTTAAATCGCATTTTCTCGGCGAGCTGAGCGCTTTTTCTGAATTGTGCCGCTCCCGTCACTCTGGTTAGGTTGGCATCGAAAAAAACGCTCTCGGGTGCTTTAGAGTGCCGAGTTATTCACTGCGCATGAAGAAATGACAACCTCCAACGTTTGGTTTATGTTTAATAAGCATTTTTAATTTTATTGCTTAAATCGCATTTTCTCGGCGAGCTGAGCACTTTTTCTGAATTGTGCCGCTCCCGTCACTCTGGTTAGGTTGGCATCGAAAAAAACGCTCTCGGGTGCTTTAGAGTGCCGAGGTTATTACTGCGCATTAAGAAATGACCACCTCCAACGTTTGGTTTATGTTTTATAAGCATTTTTAATTTTATTGCTTAAATCGCATTTTCTCGGCGAGCTGAGCGCTTTTTCTGAATTGTGCCGCTCCCGTCACTCTGGTTAGGTTGGCATCGAAAAAAACGCTCTCGGGTGCTTTAGAGTGCCGAGTTTATTACTGCGCGTTAAGAAATGACCACCTCCAACGTTTGGTTTATGTTTTATAAGCATTTTTAATTTTATTGCTTAAATCGCATTTTCTCGGCGAGCTGAGCGCTTTTTCTGAATTGTGCCGCTCCCGTCACTCTGGTTAGGTTGGCATCGAAAAAAACGCTCTCGGGTGCTTTAGAGTGCCGAGTTATTCACTGCGCATGAAGAAATGACCACCTCCAACGTTTGGTTTATGTTTAATAAGCATTTTTAATTTTATTGCTTAAATCGCATTTTCTCGGCGAGCTGAGCGCTTTTTCTGAATTGTGCCGTTCCCGTAACTCTGGTTAGGTTGGCATCGAAAAAAACGCTCTCGGGTGCTTTAGAGTGCCGAGTTTATCACTGCGCATGTAGAAATGACCACTTCCAACGTTTGGTTTATGTTTTATAAGCATTTTTAATTTTATTGCTTAAATCGCATTTTCTCGGCGAGCTGAGCGCTTTTTCTGAATTGTGCCGCTCCCGTAACTCTGGTTAGGTTGGCATCGAAAAAAACGCTCTCGGGTGCTTTAGAGTGCCGAGTTTATCACTGCGCATGAAGAAATGACCACTTCCAACGTTTGGTTTATGTTTTATAAGCATTTTTAATTTTATTGCTTAAATCGCATTTTCTCGGCGAGCTGAGCACTTTTTCTGAATTGTGCCGCTCCCGTCACTCTGGTTAGGTTGGCATCGAAAAAAACGCTCTCGGGTGCTCTAGAGTGCCGAGTTTATTACTGCGCATTAAGAAATGACCACCTCCAACGTTTGGTTTATGTTTTATAAGCATTTTTAATTTTATTGCTTAAATCGCATTTTCTCGGCGAGCTGAGCACTTTTTCTGAATTGTGCCGCTCCCGTCACTCTGGTTAGGTTGGCATCGAAAAAAACGCTCTCGGGTGCTTTAGAGTGCCGAGTTATTCACTGCGCATGAAGAAATGACCACCTCCAACGTTTGGTTTATGTTTTATAAGCATTTTTAATTTTATTGCTTAAATCGCATTTTCTCGGCGAGCTGAGCACTTTTTCTGAATTTTGCCGCTCCCGTCACTCTGGTTAGGTTGGCATCGAAAAAAACGCTCTCGTGTGCTTTAGAGTGCCGAGTTTATCACTGCGCATGAAGAAATGACCACCTCCAACGTTTGGTTTATGTTTTATAAGCATTTTTAATTTTATTGCTTAAATCGCATTTTCTCGGCGAGCTGAGCGCTTTTTCTGAATTGTGCCGCTCCCGTCACTCTGGTTAGGTTGGCATCGAAAAAAACGCTCTCGGGTGCTTTAGAGTGCCGAGTTATTCACTGCGCATGAAGAAATGACCACCTCCAACGTTTGGTTTATGTTTAATAAGCATTTTTAATTTTATTGCTTAAATCGCATTTTCTCGGCGAGCTGAGCGCTTTTTCTGAATTGTGCCGCTCCCGTCACTCTGGTTAGGTTGGCATCGAAAAAAACGCTCTCGGGTGCTTTAGAGTGCCGAGTTATTCACTGCGCATGAAGAAATGACCACCTCCACCGTTTGGTTTATGTTTAATAAGCATTTTTAATTTTATTGCTTAAATCGCATTTTCTCGGCGAGCTGAGCACTTTTTCTGAATTGTGCCGCTCCCGTCACTCTGGTTAGGTTGGCATCGAAAAAAACGCTCTCGGGTGCTTTAGAGTGCCGAGTTTATTACTGCGCATTAAGAAATGACCACCTCCAACGTTTGGTTTATGTTTTATAAGCATTTTTAATTTTATTGCTTAAATCGCATTTTCTCGGCGAGCTGAGCACTTTTTCTGAATTGTGCCGCTCCCGTCACTCTGGTTAGGTTGGCATCGAAAAAAACGCTCTCGGGTGCTTTAGAGTGC